>NC_053161.1:158281854-158644354 GCF_016835505.1 Polypterus senegalus
ACAGGATCAGTTCCCTCCTGGGAATCAAAAGGTCGCGAGTTCGATGCTGCACCACTCTGTTTTGAGAAGTAAACTGCTCTTAGTCTTACTATTTTAGAATAAAAGCATACATTTGATTTCAGATTCAGATTTTTACTACTAGAATGCGTGGGAGAGTTTATAAGGGCTTAAAATATATAAAACTAACCATACAATCATATGGTTTCTACTTCGCGGATTTTCATCTATCGCGGGGGGTTCTGGAACGCAACGCTGCGATCGAGGAGGGATTACTGTGTGTGTGTGTGTGTATATATATATATATATATATATATATATATATATATATATATATATATATATATAATAAAAGGCAAAGCCCTCACTCACTCACTCACTCACTGACTCATCACTAATTCTCCAACTTCCCGTGTGGGTGGAAGGCTGAAATTTGGCAGGTTCATTCCTTACAGCTTCCTTACAAAAGTTGGGCAGGTTTTATATCGAAATTCTACGCGTAATGGTCATAACTGGAAGCAGTTTTTCTCCATTTACTGTAATGGAGATGAGCTTCAACGCCGTGGGGGCGGAGTTTCGTGTGACATCATCACGCCTCCCACGTAATCACGCAGTACATAGAAAACCAGGAAGACCTAAAAAGCACTGAAGAAAACATGCATTATATAATTGAGAAGGCAGCTAAACAATAAGAAGCGGCGAGTGACATATACAACCATATTCATGAGTTCTGCTACTTGAAACAAAGCACGATGTAAACCTACACTTTAAATTAAGTTCATAGACAGGCTGCGCTGGCGTTTGTAATTTAGTGCCTGCCCATATAAGGCCGTCCGTCCGCGGCAATCCAATAGCAAACTCCCACTAAATATTCACGGGTTAAGGACTGTGCTTATGCAGAGGAAGATGAGATGGTCAGGGTGGTGTTTGACAAACTCAGCGAAACTGCGAGAGAAAGTTTTAAGTGCCAGGACTAAGGTAACATTAAATACAGCCATGGACATAGCACGAGATGGCACCAGCACAGCTGGGAACCTTCGATGCATGTACACCGAGCGGCTCACGGAACTGACGCAGTGCACAGATAAAAGCAACAGTTCCAAAGAGCTGAACAAAACCAATTACACAATTGAAAAGGCAGCAAAAATATGAAGCGCTGATACATACAAGCATATTCATAAATCCAAAACAAAGCACACGTTGGAAAAAGTCAATGTCCCGCTAAAGGAAGACAGTGTAAAAAAAACCCGTGCATGCAGTGTGTCAGGTCTCAGATAAAGAAGAAGACGAGCTGTTTATTGATGCAGTAAGAAACGAATCGATGAATGAAACCTGTCATCTTTACAACGATTGACAAACACGGAATGTAACTTGAACACAACACATCCTACAAATACGAACCTGATTGAAAGAAATAATGATAATCAAATCCTTGATGACAGCAACACTCAGTAACACTCACAAAACAAATACTGTATATTGACAGTCATGTTACGTTATTTTTAAAATGTTCCCTTTTCTTTTCTAGCTTTTTAACACACTACTTCTCCGCTGCGATACGCGGGTATATATATATATGTATATATATATATAACCCGATCTACATACTCGAATAATGGATACTTTATTCGCCATCAATGATTGTTTTGGTAAAGCCATACTCAGTGTATTCATTAGATGAACGGTAAAAAGTAAGAGCGAGGGAGGATGACTTATTGAGGCATGCAGGCTGTAGTCTTGCGTCAACTCTATCTGAATTGCGCGATCACATTTGAAAAATATATCTTTTCAAGTTCTATTTAGTCCATATGTGTCAAACTCAAGGGCGCGGGCCACATCCGCCCGGCGTAATTATATCCGCCCGAGATCATTTTATATACTGTATTATTGTTATTAAAGCCCGGTATATGAAGCGCTGGTAACACAATAAACTACAGATCCCATAATGCAGCGCTTCAGCTGCCTTGCCAACACTTACCGAAGTTAATCAAGTTATTGCGAAGCTAGCTCACACGATGCTGAAGAGAAAAGTTGATTCTGAAAATAGAGCCTTTAAAACCGATGGGAGGCTGAGTATATGTTTACTGAACCCGTGTGTCTCATTTGTGGAGCTAATGTGGCTGTAATTACAGAATTTAATCTAAGACGGCACTATGAGACAAAACATCAGGGTTAACCTGAATGCAATGCAGAAGATACAGAAAGCAGCATAATTAAATAAGAATCTGACACTTCAGCGGACGTTTTAACCCGTGCACAATCACAAAGTGATTTCAAGTGAAGCTGCTTTTATGGGAGACACAAATGCACCAGTGCACCTTGCCCCACTTTCCCTGTTGCCAAGTAATGTTAAACCAAGTCGTCACTACGGTGTTCCCAAATCGCACTTTGCTGATAAACTGAGCGCACTGAGTTTGCACGGCGCTTTGGTGACTTTGAAGAACAAAAAGTCCGTCTACATGCGGCTCGAACCTTGTGCATGTTTGGTAGCACATATCTGTGTGAGAAGCTCTTCTCAGTGATAAAGACTAACAAAACAGCACACAGGAGTCGCCTCACTGATGAGCACCTGCAATCCATCCTGAGAATCTCCACAACACAGAACCTCACACCAAACAACGAACCTGTGGCCAAAAAGATGCCAGGCGTCCAGCTCTAAAATGACATATGAGCAAAGACAACTGAATGATTTGATTTGTTATTGCTGAAAGGAACACATTTTATTTATATTTCTAGGTTTTGTTATGCAGCATGTTCATATTTGAATTTGTATAATTTTGACAGGATATATTTTTATGGAGAGCAAAATCTTTTGGGATATTTAAAATCTAAGTTTATTTTTATATAAAATTACATAAGAGTAAAGAAATTTGAATGTTTGTTCTTTTAACGCTTACTTTATTTCTAACTTGTATAATTTAGACAGGATATATTTTTATGGAGAGCAAAATATTATAAGTTGTTTAAGGTTTGAGTTGATTTATTCACTAATAATATTCCTGTCTGTTTTACCATTCCTACCAAAGATATTTCTGTCGACTAAATAAAAATTCCTTCTATTTAAAATTTAAATAGAACTTGAACAAATACGATAGTTCATAATATCCACGCAGACTTGCACGTAAGAGCGGAGTTATCCGTTTTAACAAGCAGCGTATTGCACTGATAATGAAATAGCTGTGTGTGTATATATGTAGATATGTATGTATATGTATATATATGTTTATATATGTGTGTGTGTATGTATATATGTGTGTATGTATATGTGTGTGTATGTATGTATGTATGTGTGTATGTATGTGTGTGTATGTATATATATATATATGTATATATATATGTATATATGTATATATATGTATATATATGTATATATATATATGTATATATATATATATATATATATATATATATATATATATATATATATATATATATATATATGACAACAACACTCATCACTCACAACAGTGACAAAACAATTACATTGACAATCATGTTACGCTATTTTCAAAATGTTTCCTTTTCTTTTCATTGCTTCTTTAACACACTTCTCCATCTTGGTAAGCTAGTATATATATATATATATATATATATATATATATATATATATATATATATATCAACAGAATTAAAGGAACATTTTTAATCAGAGTATAGCATAAAGTCAATGAAACTTATGGGATATTAATCTGGTCAGTTAAGTAGCAGAGGGGGTTTGTTAATCAGTTTCAGCTGCTGTGGTGTTAATGAAATTAACAACAGATGCACTACAGGGGCAACAATGAGATGACCCCCAAAACAGGAATGGTTTAACAGGTGGAGGCCACTGACATTTTTCCCTCCTCATCTTTTCTGACGGTTTCTTCACTGGTTTTGCATTTGGCAACAGTCAGTGTCACTACTGGTAGCATGAGGCGATACCTGGACCCTACAGAGGTTACACAGGTAGTCCAACTTCTCCAGGATGGCACATCAATACGTGTCATTGCCAGAAGGTTTGCTGTGTCTCCCTGTACAGTCTCAAGGGCATGGAGGAGATTCTAAGAGACAAGCAGTTACTCTAGGAGAGCTGGAGAGGGCCATAGAAGGTCCATAACCCATCAGCAGGACCAGTATCTGCTCCTTTGGGCAAGGAGGAACAGGATGAGCACTGCCAGAGCCCTACAAAATGACCTCCAGCAGGCCACTGGTGTAAATGTCTCTGACCAAACAACCAGAAAGACTTCATGAGGGTGACCCAAGGGCCCCATGTCCTCTAATGGGCCCTGAGCTCACTGCCCAGCAGCATGCAGCTCGATTGGCATTTGCCATAGAATACCAGAATTGGCAGATGCACCACTGATGCCCTGTGCTTTTTACAGATGAGAGCAGGTTCACCCTGAGCACGTGACAGAAGTGAAAGGGTCTGGAGAAGCCATGGAGAACATTATGCTGCCTGTAACATCATTCAGCATGAGCAGTTTAGTGGTGGGTTAATGATTGTCTGGGGAGGCATATCCATGGAGGGTCACAGAGACCGCTACAGGCTTGACAAAGGCACCTTGGCTGCCATTAGGTATCTGGATGAAATCCTTGGACCCATTGTCAGACCCTATGCTGGTATAGTGGCTCCTGGTGCACGACAATTCCTGGCCTCATGTGGTGAGAGTATGCAGGCAGTTCCTGGAGGATGAAGGAATTGATACCATTGACTGGCCACTACACTTTCCTGACCTAAATCCAATAGAACACCTCTGGGACATTATGTTTTGGTCCATCCAATGCCACCAGGTTGAACCTCAGACTGTCCAGGAGCTCAGTGATGCCCTGGTCCAGATCTGGGAGGAGATCCCCCACAACATCATCTGTCATCTCATTAGAAGTATGCACCGATGTGGTCAGGCATGTATACAAGAACACAGGGGCCATACAAAGTGCTGCATAATTTTGAGTTGCTGCAATTAAATTTTGGCAAAATGGACTAGCCTGCCACATAATTTTTCACTCTGATTTTTGGGGCGTCTTTGAATTCAGGGCTCTGTAGGTTGATCATTTTCATCTCCATCAAACGATGTGGCATCCTTTCGTTCCTAACAGATTACCCAGTCTATATCAGTATAGATATCCAGGAGGATTTCTTTTTCCCATTGAGATCTGATGTGTTTTCAAAGTGTTCCTTTAATTTTTTTGAGCAGTGTGTTATATATATATATATATATATATATATATATATATATATATATATATATATATATATATATATATATATGTATACATGGACATGATATTAAGAACAGAAAGAGTGTGATATTTCTACTATTTTGCAAGAGAGACAAAGATTGGAAAGAGAGAGGCAGATATTACATAATTCTGCCACTGGATTGTGTTCACAATATTAGGTATTTTGAGCTGCGAGTTAAAAAATAAAAATGTAAATTAAACACAGAATAAAAACAATAACACATTATTAGGTTTAGTTTTTTACCACTTGGCATACTCTTTTCACCTACCTACATGTAGTTCAGTAGACATATTGCCAACTCAGCAATTTTGCAAGGTATGTATCGTTTTATTGGAAACAACCTTTTTAAAGCAAAAGTGATTGGTCAGCAACAATATGTTGATCTTGTATGTTGACCTAGTCAGTCTCTCGATTAGTGCCATTCTATTTTCAAAGAGAATTTATATTGTGCGAAGTGCGTGTGAAATGCAGCAGCTCATTATAACGGACATCAGACTCATGCAGGCTGAAATTTACTTTAGTGTGTGCTGCTGTATTAATTACTGTGTACATACTGTATCTTGGGCTTAATCAGAATTACAGCTAACATGCTGTCATTTATGAACATTTATGAAATTCTGTAAGATTGTTTCTAATACTTCTCTCTTGAGCCCCAGAGATAAAGTGAACGACAGCTTTGAAGGTTGCCGAGCACATTCAAAGCAAAATCATCACCTTGGTATGCTTCACTAACACTTAAACCAGAATTATCATGCTGTCACTATCAGCTCTTGAAGGACTGTTACTATTCTCACACAGTAAATCATTTTGTTTGTCACACGCTTCACACGCCTGTATTCAGCTTGCTCCATCACCATAAATGATGTGTGAACACCCGCCCTGCTTCACCAGTTGTCAATCACTAGATGAATATAACTGGGTGGCTCGTGGTTGATGACTTTCTCTTTTAGAGTGAAAAGTTACAAGGGTTAAAGAGTAATGGCAGGAATATTTATTTCAAAAACCAAATATGAATATGTTATGAATATTTTTGGGACCCCTGAAGCTCAGGTTAGCCCTTGTGTTAAGTCTGGTTTGTTATGAAACTAAAAATATTTTTAGTAAATTATTACTTTATTTCTGTTATCCTTTTCAGCTACTTTGTTTAGGTTTTTCATTTCGGTTATATTAATTACTAGCAAAATACCTGGGTTTCGCAGCGGCAAAGTACTGCCTTAAAATTTTTATTAAAAAGAAAATTAAACCTTCTTAAACTGAGGAAAAAAACATATCAATAATTATTTGTTAAGAATCTCTTATTATCTCTTGTATACCACATTGTCAGTTCGGCCCTCCGGTTGTAATATGACCAAGCTGTGCAGTGAGCTTACTCTTGAGCATGCAACGTACAGTTGGCCATGTGAAAAGTAATCTTGTCAGAAATCTCACAGCTTGGATTGCTGATGTCATAATCGGTTTGAGTTTCATTGTTTGTTTCAATTATGACAGTATTTGCAGGACTTGTGTTGAAGTGACATTCGGCATCTGTCAAGCGTTGTAAGCATACAACCGGTTTCATCGATAACTTTGCATCCAGCTTTTGAGAGTTTAAACATTCATAAACATAAAAGTGTCCACTACTGAAATCGTCACCTGTGAAACTAAGATGTTTAAGAGGCATTGGCGGTTGTCGAAAGGTGTAAAATATTTGGCCATTTTGGTACACTTGAAAGCGACAACCGAACAATTCAGCGGCAGCCATCAACTCACATGCAGAACCATAGGTAAAGGGTTTAAGCATTTCACTCTTATAGTGCTCCTATGTAGTATAATTATCTCCTGTACTGTCATCAGTCCACACCTTGAACCTGTACCAGTTATTCAATACATAAGACACAATGTTCCTCCGGATATCAAGAGTGAGCCTGATATGGCCGTGCAATATGTAACAAAGAGAATGGAAAAGGCAGGTGCCATCTCTGGACATGGAAACCACTCGGTAAGTGACAGTTGTTTGATCGATGCTGCAGTCTATGGACGTATATATGTATGCAAGTAGGATTCAGTTAGCGTTGGGAACCCATGTACCAAATTTCTTGAAGATGGGCCCATAAGTAACAAAGACCGTTGAAAAGTTCAATATGGCGGCAGACAGTGGCATCATACCACCGTAATAAGTAAGTACATTGGTTTCGGTTAGCACAGGGAAGCTGCCTACCAAATTTCGTGAAGATGGGGCCACAAATAAGAAAGTTCAACATGGCGGCCTTTGTCGACCATTATGTGTAGAATTTCGAAATGAAACCTGCTTAACTTTTGTTATGTAAGCTGTAAGGAATAAGCCTGTCAAATTTGAGCCTTCTACCTACATTGGAAGTTGGAGAATTAGTGATGAGTCAGTCAGTGAGGGCTTTGCCTTTTATTAGTATAGATTTTATTTTAGTTTTTGAAAATGTTTTTTGTTAATAGTTTGAGTTTTGATTTTATTATTAAGTTAACTATAATAACCTTGCAACAGTATTTACTTCTCTATGATTAGAATATTTTTTTTACATTTAAACTTCCTTTCACTGCATATTGTTACCGTGTTGCTTTGTAAAATTCATTACCCTGGTATACTCTGAATACAATGCCATATTAAATAAATATTGATCAAGTGATGGCAAATGATTTATCAAAAACAAAATTGCTACTGTGAAAACTAGAAGTGGAAACCTGAATACATTTATAAACATACTCACTGATTTACTATCATCATTGCTCGACGTGGGATCCTTGTAATTGGAGCCAGGCAACGCTGGAAAATCTTCATTGTGGATGGAAAAATCTTGGGACTGTTCACTTGCTGGTTTCGTTACCATTCCAACTGTTAAACAGAAAAATAAGCATCCCTGGTTAATTTAAGAGACTCACACTACCTCCGATGCTTGGTATCAAGCAATGTTGAAACACGTAGTTTGTCTTATGACATGCCCAGCAGATTGGTATGAAACCCAGTAAGTGAAAGTAGTAACTACTGAGAGAGAGGGGGGATGTCAAATCAGAGAAGCTCCTAATGACCAAACTACTCATATATGTTCTAAAGAAAAGCAAAAGGAAAAAAAAAATTGCTTACTTTTAGTAAAATATCTAGTTATGTAAAAAACCCACACCCAATTCAATTCAATTCTTAATAAAAGGCAACTTATAGTGGGTTTTCGGTTTACCTTCAAACAGTTGATTACAAGGAAGGTCAATTGGTCACTTAGGTATTTTTTTAGCTTGACTTTTTTTGTTTTTTTTTTTAATCTGAAAGTACAATAGAAGAAATATGTTGGCAGTACTGCAATTATAATGGCTGACATGGTGGCACACTGCTTATTGCTGCTACCTTGTGGGTTTTGCATCCCACAGTTAGGCTTCTCTTGGTCTATGTTGGACTTCCTCTGTGTACTCCAGTTTTCTCACTTGTCCCCAAAGATGTGTGTAGGGCTAGGTTAACTGGTGTTTCCAAGTTGGCACTTGTTGGATACTCTGACATTCCCAGGCCAGCCGAGAGATATAATCTCTCCAGCAAATCCAGGGTCTGCCCTGATTTCTCTTTCCAGCAGGAAATACCTGAAATGTCCCCAGAGATGCACCCAAGTAGCCAGAGGAAGGAACCACCTTATCCTTCACCATTTGATGTGGAGGAGCAATGGCTCAACTTTGAGCTCTTGAATGTGTGCATTTTTCACCCCATCTGCAAGTCTGGGTCCAGCCACCCTGTGAAAGAAACTCCTTTCTGCCACTTGTATCTATGATTTAGATGTAGCATTTTTGATCACTACCCACAGCACGTGAACACAGGTAAGGGTAGGAACATAGATCGGCCAGTAAATCGAGAGCTTTGCCTTTCCGTTCATCACTGATCTGACTATTGATCTTCCATTTCCATCTTCCCACACTCCTGAACAAGATCCCAAGATACTTAAACTGGCTCGCTAGAGGCAGCACCTCATCCCCAACCCAGAGAAGGTACTCTACCCTTTTACAGCAGACCTCGGACCTCCGACTTGGAGATGCTGATCCTCATCCTGGCCGCTTCACACCCTGCTACAAACCACCCCAGTGCATGTCACAGCCTGATAAAGCTTACTCACTACACTGGTTACCTGTGTCTTTCAGAATTGACTTTAAAATTCTGCTTATGGTTTATAAAGCCTTAAATAATCTCGCTCCATCTTATATATTGGAGTGTCTGACACCTTATATTCCAAATCGTAACCTTAGAACAACAACAACATTTATTTATATAGCACATTTTCATACAAACAGTAGCTCAAAGTGCTTTACATATTAAAGAATAGAAAAATGAAAGACATAATTATAAAAAATAAATCAACATTAACATCTAAGAGTATTATAATTAGATCCTCAAATGAGTTTCTGCTTAGAATTCCAAGAGCAAAACTTAAAAGAACAGGTGAGGCAGCCTTCTGCTGTTATGCACCTAAAATCTGGAATATCCTGCCAATAGGAATTTGCCAGGACAATACAGTGGAGCACTTTAAAACACTGCTGAAAACACATTACTTTAACATGGCCTTCTCATAACTTCACTTTAATTTAATCCTGATATTCTGTATGTTCAATTCATTTTATTAACTACTCATGGTGGCTCTAAAATCCGTACTAACCCCTACTCTCTCTTCCGTTTCTTTTCCCGGTTTCTCTGTGGTGGCGGGCTGCGCCACCACCATCTACTCAAAGCATCATGATGCTCCAACATTGATGGACTAAAAACCAGAAGTCTGCATGACCATCATCATCAAGTCCTTCCATGAGAACGCTAAATACAAAGAGGACTGTTTCATTTATGTTAGGTAGAATGCCCAGAGGGGGCTGGGCGGTCTCATGGTCTGGAATCCCTGCAGATTTAAATTTTTTTCTCCAGCCGTCTGGAGTTTGTTTTTTCTACCCTCCCTGGCCATCGGACCTTACAATTATTTAATGTTGACTTATTTTAATTTCCCAATATGTCTTTTATTTTTTTTATTTTTCATTATCTAAAGTACTTTGAGCTACATTTTGTGTATGAAAATGTGCTATATAAATAAATGTTGTATTGTATTGTAGAAATGCAAAACAAGCTTTTTTCTGGTTGTATAGGTACTGAATAACTTGCAGCAGCTGGTCTGGTATCCTATAGTCCCAAAGAACCCTTCACAAGAAACCCTGAGGGATACAAGAATATGCCTTCTTCAAGTCTGTAAAACACTTGTAGACTGGTTGGTCATATTCCTACGAACACTCCAGAATCCTTGTGATGTCTAAAAGCTGGTCCATGGTTATACCTGGGAGAAAATCCAGCTTTCCAGAACTGTGGCAAAGACCTTCCCAGGTAGGTGAAGTGCAAGTTGGAACACACTCCTTGTTTCCTTTTCACAAAGACATGGACCACAACTCCAGTTTTCTAATTCAGAGGCTCTGATCCTGACCTCCACAAAGTGTTGGAGAGGCGTGTCAGCCAAGACAGGACAACAATATTCAGAACCTTTAACTCAGGCAGAGTATCATCCACCCACACAGCCCTGCCACTAAAGAGTTTTAGTTAACTACCTCTGCGGCTTCATCTTCAGTGATGGATGATTTTTCCTGCAAGTCCCCCGATTCTCCTTCACTGGAAAGCATGTAGGGGAGATTTAGGAGGTCCTTTAAGTGCTCCTTCTACTGCCCAGCTATAGCCCCAGGTGAGGTTAGCAGCACTACACTCCTGCTTTAAACCTCAAATGCAAGGCACAATAGGCTTTAACTGCCAGTACCTGTAAGCTGCCTCTGGAGTTCCATAGGCTAACAAAGCTTAAAAGGACTCTTTCTTCAGTCAGACAGCTTCATTTACGACTGGCATTCACCACTGGGTTTTGGAATTACTGACAGGACAGGCACCAATGACCTAACATCTGCAGCACTGTATGGAACATGACCCATTTGAGATCAATATTCCCGACCTCCGTTGGTAATAAAGATGAATTCACGAGAGGTATGAGATGAAGATCTCCTGGATGGGGGTATTTGCCAGATGTTCTCAGTACATCCTCACAATATGTTTAGGTCAGCCTGGTCTACCCAGAAACTTCCCCTGCCAACTGATCCAGCTCATAACCAAGTAGTGATTAATTGATAACTTGGCTCCTCTCTTCACCTCAGTGTCCAAGACATATGGACATATATTTGATGGTACAACTATGAAATCAATCATTGACCTATGACCTTGGGTGCTCTGGTGATAAGCAAACAAGGTGAATAACAAAGAACAGCTCTGGTTCAGATTGGGTAAGTCATTCCTCCCAATCACAACCTTTCAGGTTTCATTGTTGTTACCTAAATGTGTTGAAGTACCCCAGTAAAAGGGTAGAGTTAAAAGTTGGAGCACTATCTAGCACTACTACCAAGGTCTCCCGCCAAGAAAGCCGACTTTTATTCCACTTTAGAGTTTCCCAGTATTAGAGACATCTGGTGTGTGTGGGCTTACATATATACTGCCCCCACAGGCTTAGTACATTGAACTTTACCCCGATGGACAAGGGGGTTACCTCCCTGTGACTTCGAGTCAGGGGGAAGGGCTTTTGTCTATGCACAGACAGTAGGGTAAGAAAATTTAACTTTCTTGGAGGGAGACAGGAGTTTGCTGTGCTTTAAGGTGAACCTGGCTATATCTAGATGGAACCTCACTGCCTTCTGTACTAGCCTGGGCTCCGTCGCTGCTAGACAGGTCACATTTCAAGTCTCTATAGTCAGTGTCGGTAGCTGGGGATTGGCCAGCCTTCAATTGCTACACAAGGCGCAATGCATCAGACCCTTAAGGCTCCACAGGAGGACAGACTCATGTTGCTCCTTCGGGTGGCAGTTGCCAGGTCGCATGGGTAAAGGTCCGACCACCAGGTGCTCGCTGAGGAGCTACCCTCCTTGTCTGGACACATGCTTCCTTTCTCTGGGTAAGGTTACTGAGTTATGATTTGAATTTTCAATAGAGGTCCATATGAACCACACTTAGTCTGGTCCCTCACCTAGAACATATCCTCATAGGGGCAAGTGTTCAAGTATCCACTTTATTTTATCACATGGTGAAAGTTTGCAATTAGTAGTTAGTGTGTCTGACCAAATTTCAGCTAAAACAGCCCTGAGTAGAAATAAATATTCTGGATATACTGTTCGAGGTCACAACATCCTTGTTTATTTCATTTGCATACAGTATTGAAATATTTTAGATCCATTACTACGGCCAACTTTACCAGATGTACACACTTTTTCTTCCTTTCTTCTCAGTGTTAAATTTTTAATATAGTATCTTGAGTATTACATGTGTGTTCCTTTAATCTCCTATTCAAAATGTGTTAGGCGTGCATAGTGAAGATATGGTAATCATCTTAACCCACAAAAGCCAAGGGGGTGGACTGTCTCCGTAGAACTGTTAAACTATATAAGGACCATGGTTTTGCTGCTTGTGCTGGGTATAAATACTTCAAACAACTTTAGGTAATGATGAATTGCACAACTGATTTCTAGAGAATAAGATACTAGCCAGCACCTCTCCAACTACAGGAAACTAACTTAATGCCGTGGGAAGGTGCAGGGACATAAAAGTTAAAAAGTTAAAACAATGCATCTATAATTAGAACAAACACAAAACAGATCTGAAAGAAGCCCTAGTCCAACTTTCAGGTGTCTCGTGTGGTGTTTAATTCACATTTTCCACACATAGATAAGCGGAAATTGCACAGTGTATTAGGGTGTTTAATTTAACTTAATATACATCAGCAGCTGCACACAGTGTTTGGAATGCCAATGACATCACATGCCACATATACCAGTATAATGGCTTACATAAAATAAAAGACTCGCTTGTTTATGCAGTTTAACTATGACACACAGAAATAAATGGCAACATTTAGTACAATATCACAAATCTGCCAAGACAAGGCAGGTTTTAAGGAACAAAGTGACACTTTACATAAAGTGACAGACAGAAATAAAAAAAAAACAAAAAGAAAAAAATCTTCATATGTTCAGCTCACAACGTCACAAGACTTTGAGGACTAAAAGCTGAACTGATTAAACAAGCAATTTGCAAAGTCTGAATGAGCATCAGTGTTACTTGACAACAGCAATATGTCTTAAAAAAGGAATCTCTGACTAACACTTGTAGCAAAGAATCAAATAACACTAGTAGCAAAAAACTATTATGTATTTTGTGTATCACTCATACTATAAGTGAACCTGTCATTTTATACAGTACATGTCAGAAACAATACTAAAACACCTATATATAATTTATATTCAACAAGAAAGTGAAAGCTTTACACTGCCGTGTTATTTAATGCCTGGTGTTTCATCCCAACCACATACCAATAAATGTGATCTAGAAATACAAAAAGGTTATGCATTTTACTGTTCTTATCTATACTCATTTCCTTAACAGACAAATAACACATCATTATGGTTAGAAGTGTGTTTAGTAGCAGTAAATGTCTTGCAGGTAAATGCAGACAGAGGCTGTATATCTGTTCTCATTCTCTTAGATCGGAGTGCCGCATTTGATACCACTGATCACAATATTCTTAGAAATTGCCCTAGTCAATGGGGGGCTTCTCTGACAGTGTTTAAATTGGTTTGAGTCCTACCTGGTAGGTAGAAAATTCTTTGTTAGTTGTGGTAATTATACTTCAAAGACCCATGACATTCTATATGGTATTCCACAAGGCTCTATCCTGGGTCTGCTGCTCTTTTCGATTTACATGCTTCCATTAGGCCAGATTATCTCGGGGCATAACGTGAGCTACCACAGCTATGCTGATGACACACAGTGGTATTTATCAATAGTGCCTGATGACCACAAGTCTCTTGATTCACTGACAAAATGTCTTACTTGTGTTTCTAAAAGGATGAGTAGTCATTTTCTTAAACTAAATAAGATAATGAGGTTATCAGAAATGAACTTGATGCATTAGGATTAAAAGTCAAGACAGAGGTAAAGAATCTAGGGGTAACTATTGACTCTGACCTGAATTTTAAATCACATATTAATCAGATACTGGGACAGCATTTTTTCACTTAAGAAATGTAGCAAAAGTTAGACCTCTTATAACATTACAAGATGCTGAGATTGGTTACCTGTGTCATTTAGAATTGACTTTAAAATACTGCTAATGGTTTATAAAGCCTTAAATAATCTCTATCCATCCTATATTTCAGAATGTCTTTCACCTTACGCTCCAAATCATAACCTTAGATCTTCAAATGAGTGTCTGCTTATTACACATTGTATTGAAAAACTCATTAGAAACTTAAAAAGACATTGTTGGACAGTTACCTTATCTAAAGATCTTGACCATGCATTGTTCTCTCTTGTTAAATGAGTCTATTAAGTTTTTACATTTAAGATTTCTCACTTAAAAGATTTACCAATATTGCTTCTTGTCCCAGTGTGTATATATAAACACAGGGAACTCCAGGTTCTGTATTACATCTTGCCTGAAGGGGCCCCAAGTTGCCTCGAAAGCTTGCTTATTTAGTTAGGCAATACAAGGTGTAATTTTGCTCGACTTTTCACTATATTCTAAGAGCTAAACTTAAAAGAAGTGGCGAGACAGCCTTCTGCTGTTATGCACCCAAAATCTGGAATAGCTTGCCAATAGAAATTCACCAGGCTAATAGTGTGGAGCACTTTATAAAAAAAAAAAAACTGCTAAAAACTCATTATTTCAAAATGGCTTTCTCATAGCTTCATTTTAGTTTAATTCTGATATTCTGTAAATGCATTTAATCATCATTATCAGTCATGGTGGCTCCGAAATCTGTACTAACCCCTGCTTTCTTTACAGTTCTTTTTACAGTTTCCTGTGGTGATGATCTGTGCCACCACCACCTGATCAAGCACTGTGCTGCCGTCTCTACATTGATGGACTGAAGACCAGAGGTCCACATGATCATCATCATCAAGTTCTTCCATGTGAAGCCTGAAAACCATGAGGACTGACTGAGGTCATTTGTGTTAGATAGAGTGCCTAGTGGGGGCTGGGCGGTCTCGTGGCCTCAGAACCCCTGCAGATTTTTTTTTTTTTTCTCCAGCTGTCTGGATTTTTTTTTTTTTCCTGTCCTCCCTGGCCATTAGACCTTACTTTTATACTATGTTAATAAGTGTTCCCTAATTTTATTTTCTTATTTATTTTGTCTTTTTTTCTCTTTCTTCATCATGTAAAGCACTTTGAACTACATCATTTGTATGAAAATGTGCTATATAAATAAATGTTGTTGTTACACAGTAAAATGAAATTCATACTAACATGTCAACCAAACATGCAATATGTCAACAACTTCTCCAACACCATGATAAACAAGAATGTACTAATTATACATAACTTGATTTTACTTAGTATAAAATACAATTCAGATTGCCCAATGACCACCTTAGATTGAAGAGTTGCTGGTCATTATAGTGCTTCACACCGTTTAGAATGAGTGGCTATTAAGTAGCTTGAGGACATTATGTGAAATAAAACAGCAGCTGACAAACTCTATTTAATGCTTATAAAATAAGAGTGATTATTTTAAGGCATAAGGCAAATTCAGTACCACATCAAATGGTACACACTTAAGTATCAATTATATTACTTGTGGATTGTCCAGTCTCGATGTCAACTTTAAGACAGTACCCATTTCCTGTTTATAACTTATTTATATGTTTAAACGGTTTAACATATAAAATACATACATACACACAGAGTATCTGTGTTACAGTGATAAAAGTATATGTACTGTACTCTTAATTATTTGACAGATACTGGATCACAGATCTATGCGCTACATATATAATTAAAATAATGTAACAACTTATTTGAGATGCTTATTCAGTGTCAGTGTTTAGCATACCCTGACTTTAGCTACTGATTAGCTATGCATACTACATCTCTGTTTGTTAATCATTTGTACAAAAATAAAAGTAATACAATATTTATAAACTGTTACTAACAATTCTCTATTCTGTTTCTCTTCTTGGTATCTTTACTGATTTACTGCCAAGCTGTTTTCTTGTCTAGGGATACCTCATCTCAGATAAAGGAGTACTGGAATCATTGGAAGGAAAGACTATTTTATCAGATTAGCCAGCTTAGCACAGATGACTATAAAATTTCCTGGAGGAGGTGGCCAGCTAGTTTACTTAGTTTTAGACTTTCTCTCTTACAATATTCATCTTCAATACAATATTCAAATTTCCTTCCTTCTTGAGATTTGTCTGGTGTGTTTTACAGATATAAATTTCTAGGACTAACAATTTTCTCTTACTAGTCCTTCAGAATATCAAACTTTTATCTTCAATACTACTGCCGAAAATCAACAGCAGCAAAGGCTGAAAATTAAAGACGTATATATTACTTAAAAATCATGGCTTAATGCCATTCTCCATGGAAACCTTCTGCAACAAGTGGACTGCATGATGAGCGGCTAGAGTTGAAAGACGCATAAATTAAAATATATATTATTATTTTAGAAAACTGGGTATTTTAAATTAGATTTTAAAAGAATTAGTATTTTATTTTGTTAATTCCCTTCCTTTTTTAGAAGTAATAGATGTTTAAAAAGGCATTCACTTCACCGATCAATACTAAAACCAAAAGCTCTGGATTTTGTCCCTCTTACAAACAGCACAGAATAAGTCATGTTTTTACTAATCAATAAAAGTTAAGGTGGCTTTACATCTGTTTACCATTTGGAAATATCACAGATCATTATTTTTACAATTAAATGTCAGAGATGAACTACGACATTTAAGAGGTACTAAGGATTCTTCAAAATTGAAGACCGTGTACTGGAGACATGAAAAAGTGTCTTGCTAAACAGTACTGAAAAAACATGTCACAATGGTCTAAAAGAAAAAGAGATATTCTATAAGAACCATCTGACAGCTGTTAAACGGTGCTTTCCATGTCATTACAATCATGGTTACACAGATGAAAATAATGTTAAACAAGATTCCGTTGGGGACTAACGCTTAACGAAAGTTAAGCATGTTGTGGTCAAAATGGGAAGACAAATGGTTCCTTACCATAAGGGGCCCTTCCAGCCAACGGATTTAATAATGGAGTTGGGTTGCCACTTCCTTCCCTTCTGCTTCTGTCTGCCAGTGCTGGAAAGTCTGAAAGGTCTAAACCCGTCACATTTTCACTCCCATCTGTAATACATGTAATTTAATTTAAGATAAGGCATAAATTTAAACACAGAATGCAGAATAAATAATTATTTCAGAGAAAAAGAAAATACTATAGACATGTGGGACTGTAGAAAGACTCATAAAAAAAATGCTTTTACTCTACTAGGATTTATTTTTTTTTTTTAACGAACAACAACAATACAGTCCAATCCAAAAAACGTAAAAACAAACATTGCAATATGTTATGGAGACACTATATGTAACTATGCACCTGACTCAGAGAACTTTACGAAAAGTGAGCCCCATGTAAAATGGTTATTAACATAAAAAGATCTGGCACAGGTCTAGCAGGTTTACTTTACCATTACAATAATGAATACTTGCCAAAAATCTGAAAAATTCAAGTTCTTGTAAAGAAAACAACTTTTTCCAATTTGAGATTACAATTTTAAAATATCTGATAACGCACACAGGACTTAACAATACAACAATAAAGCAAGCCAAAACAGCAGCTACTAGACATTTTCAGGGTGACAGTCACAAGGAAAGTTTAAAGAGGTTGAATCTTGATCAAGTGGAGAACAACAGGAGACATATCAGAGTTTACAATAAAGGCAAAGAATAAAATGGATGCCAGCTATTATACTAAATCCAGCTGCTCAGAAGAAAACAAGCACAGTAAAATGTTTGTTAAAGGAAATTTCATATAAATGGTAGGAAGCATTTCTTCGTATAGGAGATATGCAACAATGTACTTGTATATAATACCAAGGGGAATTTGAAACATTGCTCTGATGCCGTTTTAGAAACCTGGGAATAAGCACCAATCTATACTATGCTAGTTCACTTCAAATGGTGTCTCATACTATTATGGCCGCAACAATTGAAAGAATTTTGCTAAAAGAGCTTACCTGTTCCATTGAAAATGTTGCTTGATAATGAGCTGTTGATGCCAAACCCCTGATTCCTGCTCATTCCAAATCCAGACATACTGCAAAAGACAAAACAGAAGTAATTTCCAGACACATGAGTATAATTTATCTTATAAAATCTTATTTGTACATATTTTTGGTATGAAACAACTAAAACACTGTTAAACCTAACTTATAATAAAAAGAAAAAATCTTCATGTGTAATGGACATGTGAAACAATAAATTTTCTTGAAGTAAATAAAAGGATTTTTATCTTATTTACTGTTGGTTTACATCTCTTTATTTAATGCTGTCACATTCCTTCTATGCATTAATATGACTTTGAGAGGAAAAACAATCGTATTAGAGTAAAAGAAAATGGACAGATCAATATTCTCTACATACTACTGAACGATAAAAAAAAAAAAACAATTACTAAAAAAGAAAGAAATGAATAAGAAAAAAGAAAACTGGAAGAAAAAAAAAAAAAGAGTTGTTGGAACATCACCTAAAAGACTTGACAAGACATTTAACATTTTACTCACAATACCACCACCATATTAAATTTAACTTTCAAGAGCATGCAATTTACTTTATTAATTTACACAACAAAATACAGGACATAAAAGAAAAACATTAAGGGTTATTTTCACATTGAAAAGAGGGTAAAAGACACAATGTTTGGGATGTATAGTCTTCAATACAGTAGTGTCAATTTCTAAGTTTGAAACCCTCCAGGACACTGACATGCACTACTTACTAAATTATGATTAAAATTAACAAGAGCAGTGTTATTTTAAACTAGAATGTTCCATTTTTCTTCAAATTTTACAATTAATTTACAAACCTACACAATGCGTGTGCATTAATTAATTTCTAAATTATGTCCAGTTAACAGAGGAGAAGAAAAACTCCAATTAGCAGCATCCCTGGAGAATATTGTACAGCAATCTCAGAAGAATTGACAACAAAATTCCTTTTTTTTGTAACATGAATTTTAAATTGTAAGCGTAAAAAATAACCTCAAGACACCTTTTCAAAAGGAAACACAAAATGCATTTGTAGGCAGAGAGAAGCCCCGAGTGGCAAGGCTTAGTTTTCTTTATAGTAATGGTAAAGGTAGGTTTCCTTTTATGTCTAATCATTTATGTTACATCAATGCAGCCACTCTGTACTTTTTTTTTTTTTTTTTTAAAATAAAAAAACATTAACTTTTTAGATGCACTGAAATGTTAATATACAGGTGCAACTCAATAAATTAGAATATCAAAAAGTCAATTTATTTCAGTAATTCAATTCAAAAATTGAAACTCATATACAGTGATCCCTCGCTATATCACGCTTCGACTTTCGCGGCTTCACTCTATCGCGATTTTTTCTCATACACTCTTACCTCACTACGCATGCGCTTTCTGAGAACTTTTATCTAAGCCCCACGATGGCTCCTAAACGTGCTGCTTTTTCTAAGCCTTCTGACAATAAAACTAAGTGCCGGAGGAAGATGCTTGCTGTCCAGGAGAAGGTGAAACTCGTGGATATGATCAAAGATGGCAATACCCTACAAAAGCCTCCTCACGCATATGAAAAGACAGCACCAGCAACTGCCTATCAAGATATTCTTCAGCCGCGCACCCAGATACCCACTGCCTACTCTTAGTATTCCTTCAGCGGAAGACGACAATGATGCACCTGCTGAAGATACTGCACCACCTGAAGACTCTCCTACTGAGGTTGTGCCTTCATAGGTTAGTGGTTGTGTGTAACAACTGTGTGTGTGTAATTAAATGTACAGTACAATAATCTACTATATAAAAGCGCTCGGGATTGTCCTTCCGTCCCGTGAGTGCAAAGTGTAGTGGTATTCCGCTTATCACAGACTTACTACTTGCGGCACGAAGCGATGCAATGTGAGCAGAGGTCTGCTGCTCTCATCATCCCCTTGCTTTTGTGCGCGATGCGCTGGAAAAATAGACAAAATTATGTCTCTGGAAATAATTAATGTTGATGGAGTACAAATGCCTCGCCGCGTAGTAAATATCAGGGGAGATTGTGCTTGCTTATTCTCATCTATAGCTTATTTAGTGCATGAAACTCCGTCTTTAGCGGTACAGATTCGGGCTGACATACGACTTTGGACAAGCACTCGAGGGGATAAAAAAAACTTAGGTTTTCTGGAGATGTTATGAATGGGCACTTTAATGTTCTCATTCCCTACACTTACATGCCTGATGTACACATGGGGCGCACACAAATTGAGGATAAAAGTCAGTCGCCTTAAAAGGCGGGTGAGCCTAGTAATAATATATTTGTAAAGTCTAATATGTCTTATTTTCTCTTATTTTGTCTAATATATTGGGCAATACGAGTGTGACTAAAGTGTGTCATTTCATGTCTAGAGGGCTCTAATAATGTTAAAAAAAAGTATTTAGAAGGTCGTAAACAGGTTTTCTATACTCTAACTGCAAAAATATTCGATTTATAAATAAAGAATCCTACTTCGCGAAAATTCATTTATCACGGTAGAGTCTGGAACGGATTAACCGTGATAAACGAGGGTTCACTGTATTATATAGATTCATTTCACACAGAGTGATATATTTCAAGCATTTATTTCTTTTAATTTAGCCGATTATGGCTTGTAGCTAATGAAAACCCAAAATTCTGCATCTCAGAAAATTAGAATATTGTGAAAAAGTTAAATATTGTAGACTCATGGCGTCACACTCCACTCGGCTAATTAACCCAAAACACCAGCAAAGGTGTCCTGAGCCTTCAAATGGTCTTGCAGTCTGGTTCAGTAGGCCACACAAGGAGAGTAAGCCACAAAAGGTCATCGCTAAAGAAGCTGGCTGTTCACAGAGTGCTGTATCCAAGCATATTAATGGAAAGTTGAATGGAAGGAACAAAAATGTGGCAGAAAAAAAGTGCACAAGCAACAGGGATAACTGTAGCCTTGAGAGGATTGTGAAGCACAGCCCATTCAAGAATCTGGGGAAGATTCACAAGGAGTGGATTGCAGCTGGAGTCAGTGCTTCAAGAGCCACCACACACAGACGTATCCGGGACGTGGGCTACAACTGTCACAATCCTTATGTCCAGCCAAGGAACACGTCAGAAGCATCTTACCTGGGCTAAGGAGAAAATGGACTGGACCGTTGCTTGGTGGTCCAAAGCCCTCTTTTCAGATGAAAGTAAATTTTGCATTTCATTAGGAAATCAAGGTCCCAGAGTCTGGATGAAGAGTGGAAAGGCACAGAATACAAGTTGATTGAAGTCCAGTGTGACATTTCCTCAGTCAGTGATGATTTGGGGAGCCGTGTCAGATGCTGGTGTTGGTCCACTGTGGTTTATGAAGTCCAAAGTCAGCGTAGCCAATCTACCAGGAAGTTTTAGAGTACTTCATGTTTCCCTCTGCGGACAAGCTTTATGGTGATGCGGATTTCAATTTCCACCAGGAATTGGCACCTGCCCTCACTGCCAAAAGTATCAATACCTGGTTTAATGGCCATAGTATCACTGCGTTTGACTGGCCAGCAAACTCATCTTACCTAAACCCCATATAGAATCTATGGGGTACTGTCAAGAGCAAGATGAGAGACTCCAAGCCCAATGATGCAGACAAGCTGAAGGCCGCTATCAAAGAATCCTGGGCTTCCATAACACCACAGCACTGTCACAGGCTGATCACCTTCATGCCACACAGTATTGATGCAGTAATTCATTCAAAAGGAGCCCAGACCAAGTATTGAGTGTATACATGGACATACTTATCAGTAGCCCAACATTTCTGTATTATTTTTTTTTTTTTTTTAATTGGTCTTATGTAATATTCTAATTTTCGGAGATACTGAATTTTGAGTATTCATTACCTGTAAGCCATAATCAGGAAAATGAAAAGAAATAACGCTTGAAATATATCACTCTGTGTGTAATCAATCTATATTATATACGAGTTTCACTTTTTGAATTGAATTACTGAAATAAATTAACTTTTCAATCATATTCTAATTTATTGAGATGTACTTGTAAAAGTCACCTATTCCTCCTTTATATTGTGAAGCAACACACATAAGCAACTGAATTGAACTCATACCTGTTTATGGTAAAAGGTTGTCGAGACTGTTGTTGCTTTGGCATACATATGATGCTGGGAGAGCTTCTGTTTGGACTGCCTAAACCTGAACTGGTCATGCTGTTTGTCCTGCCAGACATACCAATTCCCTGACCAACTTGGGAGTGGTTCATCACATTCCTGGGATTCATAGGTAAAATGCTCCTGCAGAAAAACAGAAATAAATCAATCATTTTCTGACAGATTAGAATTTTTTCCCTCCTATTAATTTAAAATGCAAAGCAGCTGTTTTTCCCCCCATTTACTCTGTTACCCTTCTGTCACAATATCAAATGATGCATTTTGGCTCTTTTGTGCAAACTGATTAAAGACAAGCTTTTATTTAGTCTACACAGTTATACGAATAATGTAACATTGCCACTAATTTGCTTTAAAGTGGACAGTGTTTTTGTGGAAACTATATTAACATTTGCACCAAAAATAAATTTACCACTTTTCTTCAAACAATGCCATAGCATTTTGTTTCCTCTAGAGTCTTGCCTATTGGCTACTATCAAATAAATTGGTTTCTCACATTATCAATCTCAAAACAAACAAATAAGCAAGCTCACATCTGAACCTAACAATTTAAATATGTTCCCCTTTTTTTTTATTTTTGCAACTGGCCAAGCACTGTTTGTGCTTTCCTCCATCCCCCATTTTTGGCTGTGATAAACCAATAGCTCATTTTAACTTTACAAACACTTGGTGCATGGCTCTCACCTGCATACTTCTTTTCAGAAGAGGCTCTGTTCTATACAAACATATACTGTATAGATTGCCCAAGTGTATGTGTACTAGACTCTGCTTTACTGCCTTCTGTACTTATGTTATAAACATCAATGTGAATTTTCATGGGAGAAAATGAGTTTAAGAATTTTGCTGGGAAACATTCAGTAGAGTCAGCCATTTTATTATTTTTTAAGCAGAACGTGTGAAAGGATATGTAGAAATTCTTTATTTTCAGTAATCCATGGAGATCCCAATATAATAAAAGTCATCATCAGAGGTGGGTAGAGTAGCCAAAAATTGTACTCAAGTAAGAGTAGCATTACTTCAAAATTATATTACTCAAGTAGAATCAAAAAGTAGTCATCCAAAAAATTACTCAAGTAAGAGTAAAAAAGTATTTGGTGAAAAAAGACTACTCAAGTACTGAGTAACTTTGATCATAATACATTTTTTTTTTTTTTTTAAGAAATGTAATAAGACAGACAAAAATATAAAATGTGCAAATTCTGCTATTTCCAAATAAAATAAGAAATGAGTAAAAATAAACAACATCTTTACAAAATAAAGATGCAGAAATAACACAAATTTCTAAAACTCAGTTTTTCACAACAAAGCTTTTGAAGCCAACACCTACAGTAGGTAACATGTATGTTTGAACAGTGCAAACTACTTACAGTGACAAGATATACTGTACACTGACAGTATAATACTGCATAATCACTTGCCCTCCAAATAGCACAGCTGATAGAAAATAACATTAGAACAAGGCAGCTTGTGCACGTACAAGAAGTCTCACTTTACCTTGACTGTCTGTGCATGTTTGGTTAAAATGTGCTTGTTCTCCATTCAGTGAAGTGATGGTTAAGCTTCAGCAGGAGTTGGCTCTCATTTTTCATGTACAGTGGAACCTTGAATTGAGTAACTTGGTTTGCAAGTGTTTTGCAAGACGAGCTAAAATGTTTAATAAATTCTGACTTGATAAACGAGCGAGATCTTGCAATACGAGTAAGTCCACATACGCTTGCTTTGTCTGCCGAGCATCACGTTATCACAACTGAGCTGATGGTGGTTCTCTCTCTCGCTGCGGGATTGTGGACAATCAGTCAGCATGCTTCACTCACATTGTCAACATCCGTACGAGCATATACGGTTTACTATAGCATTGTGACCACGTGTGTGCTGTGACGTGCGAGTCCGTCTTGCACCCCAAAACACGAAGTGGAGTCTCAATACTTTAGCGACACCATCTTTATTCAGCTTGAAACAGGAACAGCACTGTTATTTATTGCAGCGGGATCTGCCACTCTCCTATACACAGGCACAACAGTCAGGCAGGGTCATGCCCAGGTTAGTGGCCAAGTAATATTGTGCCCTGTGCATTTATAATGTTCCTTGTATCACCCATCAATGGCAGGTGCTTATAGCATGACCAGGACCTTTTCGCATTTGCTTTTACAGCGAACTGCTACAGCTCTGGGTACCTGCGGTCGCTTCGGGATGCTCTTCCGTGTGTCATCCAGTTGGGTGAAATCCCACAAGAGTTTAGAAACTCATTCACACCAGCCATGATTATTTTCAAAGGTAAAGTGCAGATTAATTTGCTTTATGTATTTTTACTTTATATTTTGTATTCATCATTTTTATATGAAAAGTTTTTGGTTGTGGAACGAATAATCTGAGTTTCCATTATTTCATATTGGGAAATTCACTTTGTTATACGAGTGCTTTGGATTGCGAGCACGTTTCCGGAACAAATTATGCTCACAAATCGAGGTTCCACTTGTAGTCTCTCTTTCACTGTCCGCTTTCTGCGAGGAGCTTGTGCCGTTATGCCGCCACAGTATGTGTGTGGTCATTTGACTGCATGTCTACGTCTGATTTGTGAAACAGAGCCATGTGATTATTGTTGCCATGTCCGACTGGTGAAACGGAGTCTTGTGATTTATTGTTGCTACGTCTGATTGGTGAAACAGGCATGTAGTAGATGCACTGGCGGCTTCTCTCTGGCAAAAATAAAATATAGCATATCTAATGGGAAAAATTTTAACTGATTCTAGTGTTGGTCAATGTAGTGGAGTAAGAGTAGCGTTTCTTCTTCACAAGTGTATTCAAGTAAAAGTAAAAAGTATGGTGCTGTAAAACTATTTTTATAAGTACAATTTTTTTTTAAAAAAAGTTACTCAAGTAAATGTAACTCGTTACTACCCACCTCTGGTCATCATGCATTTAACACAAAAAACTAAGTTAATTGACAACTGTCTGCTGGTTCTAGTATGACCAAGTGCAGGTGTCTGCATGTATGCATCTTGTGACAGATGGGGTCCTATCCATGGCTGATTTGTGCCTTGCATATGATGCTGCTGGGATTGGCTCTGGCTCTATATGAACCTGAATTGGACTTAGCAGTATTAAGAAATGTACAAATTCAGAAAATTAGGGGACAGATGCTTATAGAAAAATTAAACAACTGGTTTCACAAAGCTGACAAATGCACCTTGAGAAAATAAGTATTGCCGGTATCACTTTACATTAAGTGTCCATAATTACCTGTATAAGTACAGTATAACTGAGTTATTACTCCATACTTAGTGTGTAATACAAAGTAACATAGTTAATTACTCAGTTGTCATTGTTATTCCACAGTTTATATAATTATTATGTAAAAAATTATCACTTATCCAAAAACCAAGTACATAGTTACACAGTAGCTGTACTTTCAAAATGTAATAAAAATTTTAGGGTATGTAACTACAACTATGTAACACATGTTCCATGGTCTGGGCAATTTTAATGGAGAATTGCAGTGATAACTGCATAGGTTTTTGATTATGGTTTTCTTCCAAAAGATGAGTTTATTGCTGAAAAATGCAAAATCTAGAGGGGCACCTCCTTGACATATTCTGCTTAAACAAGCATTTGTCACATTCTTGCAGTTGTTCATATGCAATTTATAAGTAGTCACCAAGCATAACAAGTATTTTGTCACTTATTAATAAAGTGTGAAAAATGAAAAATACTGTGACACAATAAAAAAAAACAAAAAACTAATAGAACATTTTGCACAAAAGAAAGGATTACAGCAAACACAGGGGGGAAAAAACAGATATACAGTTGACAGCATAATGGATATCTTATTCTGCAAAATTTCAGGCTTTTGAAGGTAAATGCAGCCTTTTCACTGTTACCTGTTAAATTATCTCATTACTTTAATATTTATATAGAAGACAGTTTAGAAAACAGTTGTTCAGAAAATGTAAATGATTACATAAAATGATCAAGCCAAATGCTTGATTTGTTTCATGGCTTATTACTAACAGACTGCATTCACACTTTTATAATACGCAAGATCGTGGTTTCTGAATTCATGCTTCCAGTATCGAAAATGTATTATTTCTGTATCAGTCGGAGAAGAGCTCCATAAGCCTCGCTGAAATCAGTTACATAAGAAATGTATTCAGTTTGGGAAGGATACTTAGAAATGGTAACTGCATTCTTCATCTATAAGTTTGCAAAGAAATTCAAGTGAATCATAAGAATTGGTATATTATTATTATTTGAATACTACATGTTTTCTAAGAAATTATGATAATGGATAACTCACTCAAATATTGCAAGTTTCCCTGTGATTGAAATTATTTTGATTGGCTGAAAGCACATCAGAAGGGCAGTAGCCTTAATTACAAAAAGCAGGAGTTACAATTCATTTTTTCAAATGTGTGTCATCAATACGTGTCATTTTGGTTAAACCTAATAATTTTAATCCTGTCCTGATATGAAAAGTGTAATTGATGTAACAAATGTTTTTTCTGTAATTTAAAAAAAAAAAAAAAAAAGTTCTGTATGAAATAGTAAAAGTCTCAACAGCTGGACACACAAAACTGTTTC
This sequence comes from Polypterus senegalus, assembly GCF_016835505.1. Taxonomy (NCBI): domain Eukaryota; kingdom Metazoa; phylum Chordata; class Cladistia; order Polypteriformes; family Polypteridae; genus Polypterus; species Polypterus senegalus. The sequence goes on from NC_053161.1 coordinate 158,308,861, forward strand.
AGATTAAAATATTTTGAACACACAAGACACTGTAGTAAAAATAATGCAGTGCAAACTGTTCAAGGTACAGGTAACAAATTGTTTAGGCTTTCTTAGGGATCACTTCACTGACATGTGAGCAAGGCACGGTACAACTCTTGAGATGCGCAGCACTCGCCGGCTACAACGTAACAATAATAATTTCCAGAACGTGCTGTTAAGTTGTCATTCATTTTACCCACTGTCTTTCTTTCGTTCATATGTTACGTAGGCACATACCTTTTATCTTCGACAATCTCATTCTCTAACCAGGCCTCAAGAGCTAAACAGCATAACACTGTCCACCACCCCTGTCGTTATTCAAGCACATTGTTGACATCCGTGAGTAACAACAACGTACTAAACTGGAAGGTGGTCTACGCATGCGTGGAATTCGCGGACAAAGATCAAGATCTAAATGAAGATCTCTTTAGTTAATTTAAAGCACAACACTTTGTTTAGTTTGAATGTCTGTGTTTTGAGGTGTGACTGGCATACTAGTCTTCAGTAGTATAAGCCTGGAGGAGATTCTTAATGCAATGCCTATGTTTTGGCGGTCTCTCTACTGCCATCTAGTGCTGCTTCTAATTCATTCGCGGACAAACAAAGATCAAGATCCAAATGAAGATTATATATAGAGTATTATATAGTGTGGAATTGATTTTATCAATATAAAGGAGGGACTTCATTTTAAATGATCAAAACCAATATAAAAATTGAAACAGGCATTGTGTATGGAAATAAGTTTTTTTTTTAGCAAAATGTTCCTCCTCCTTTCCACATCACAGCTGTCTGCATGTCACATGTTGATGTTGTCTTTTTTCAGCCTAAGACACCGCCTAATCTTCTGCTGGAGACCTTAACTTGAATACACTGGCACACCTGAAACAGGCTACTGAGAGGCTGCGGCTAACCTTTCTCTTCAGGCTGTAGACTTGCATAACTCATTAGCATAGTGTACTTGATACAGTATTGTTACTGACAAAAAAAAATATATAATATATATATATATATATATATATATATATAATATATATATATATATATATATATATATATATATATATATATATATATATATATATATATATATATATATATATATATATATATATATATATATATATATATATATATATATATATATATATATATATATATATATATATATATATATATATATATATATATATATATATATATATATATATATATATATATATATATATACACACACATACACACTTTGGATAATTTTCTTTTTTTTCTATAATGAAACTAAATTTCAATTAAATCCATAAAAATGTTTGTGATTTTGGGGTATTTTGTTTTTCTACTGTATATATTACAATGTCCTTTATTAGTATCTATTTACTAGCCTAGACGTATCATACCGCAAAATTTCAGCTTTTTAACTAAATAGAAAAACTTTTTTTTCTTGTTGATATGCGAGTCAGTCAAATTTGTATTGTATACAAAAAAATTTTAAACCCAGGAGTGCTAGATTAGAGATACCAAAATGGCCAGTTTTACCCTTTATAGGAGAGGAGGAGCATACACTGATACAGCCTGTTGCCGTACCCACATGACGAACCACCTCAGGATCCCAAATTTGAACTGAGTGCAGTTGTACATCGGATGTCACCTCAGCACCACACTAGTTTGAATGGAACGGAACAGGGTTAGGATTTTTTTTTTTTTTTTTTTTTAATAAAAACAGTGGGTGGAGAATCTAACTGCAAACAAAAATGTGTGTTACTGAAGTACTGCAACTTATTACACTTGCCATTAGAAACAAACAGGGTCATTTTAAGAAAATCTTTCTCCTTTTTAAACGCTAGGTACTGCATTAAACAAAATTGATCTGCACAGGTTTCATTAACTACAACTCCAATCCATCATTAAAGAGGAAAGAAAAAGAAACAGCATACCTGCTTGGTGAAGGTGGAGTATGAAGTGACACAGTCGGTACCCCCGTCGTCGGAGTTACATGGCTTGGCAACTGGGTACCTTGTGATAAGCTGCGATTTAACTGAGGATTGTTGTTGCTCATTCCCCTCATTGAATGGGCTAGTGCACCTAGAAAAGGATCACAAGCAGCATTTAAAGGTTAGAAGGCCATTTTCAATGTGGTCAACATGACTTTCTTTCACTTCTTGCTGAAAAAGAAATGCAGAAGAGATAAAAGGCAAAGGATAAGTGTTCATAAACATACATGGCATAAGAACATACCTACAAAGATCATCTGAAGTATAAAATGCAACTCTTAGATAATTTAAAAACAATCAAGCAAGGACCAAACCACTCACACAGTAAACTAAAATAACTTCAGAAGACCACCTGTCAACTTTGTTTATTTTAAAGTAATAGCAATTTAAATACATTAAAATTATAAAGTAAAAAAAACAAATCCGTATTGTTTCAGCATTTAACAACCTTTTTTATTATTCATTTTTACGGCAATTTTACAGATACTTACTTTGTTGTCCATATAAACTTGCACCAAATGTGGATAGTTGACTTGATGTCGATGGTGATGGAGATCCCAGCATCTACAGAAAGACGTTTGACAAGTGGTAATTAATTACGGGGACTGTAGCACATTAAGAATTGTTCTAGAACATGCACTTCTTAAAAAGCAGTGAAAAGTACTGAAAATGTACAGGTAAAATACAATAGCTGTGTTCCTCTCTTTGGCTTTTAAAGTGCTTTCTAATCCTACAGGAATGTTTAATTATCAAAGGGATTAGGATTTGTATTATACACAACAAAGGTAAACTTTAGTTTACTCTTTTGGATGTGTGCTTTAAGAGTTTAAAACAAAACACTATCAGAGAGAAATCAAAGATTTAAAATATCCCTAGTTCGCCTCTTTGTAAAAAAAATGTAACTAAGAAACCCCCACACATTCTTGGACTGCTTTAGCCTAAATGTTCATGTGGTCATAGTTTGGAATTTAAAGTCTTGCTTTGGTTTATACTGCTAATTTTAAATTGACCTTTTTATTGGCCAGTTGTGCCATACTGTCCACATACCAAGCTTGAAATTATTACATAACAGAATATGTAATAGGAGGTAAAATTAATGAATGCCTGCTTTTGAATGTTTGCTCCATCCACAGAAGCATACAATGAAGAAAGATTCGTTCCATCATTTTTTGCTCCCAAGCTTCCAACTACACATACTAATAGATGCAAAAATGGGTTTCCTTAAATAAACAATCCTGTGCAAGAAGATGACTTGCTTTAAAATGGTGTAATGTTCTTATTAAACATGTCACCTACACACAAGCAGAGACTGAATATGGAATTTGAACACATGATTCTGGATCCATGAGACAGCCATATGACTATGGCACTTTGTTACCCACCAGAATAAGTGTAAAGCTTGAAATTCAGTTATCAATTCCCTTGTTTCCATTGCCAGAAAAAAAGAAAAAGACAGAAACAGGTGCTAAGGAATAAGCTAACCAATCCACACTGGAGAAAAACAAAGGCAATTTCAGCCCAGTATTCTTTAAGCACAAACAGTTCACCACTTACAAAATCTAATGATCCTTTCTGTACTGAGAAATGGCTGAATTAGGATGCAATAATGAAACTCAGGCACTACACATTAAATGGAAATACCACTGTAATTCAATGAAGCAGTGGCTTTGGTGCTATTATGAAAGCAAATACATAAAAATGAATACACTGTTTTTAGTGCAAACTAAAGATATTCTTTCAACTCAAGTACAGTTACTTTTTAGGTTCTCCTGATCTTCTGGAGAAGAAAAAAGGAAAACAAAATAGAGTCTCAATACAGAGGTTTCTGGTGGATCACACAAAAATGGCAGGTTTTGTGTGAAATGGGGAGAAATCCTGTCAGAATTTATTCCACCTTTATTTCAAAATTGCAAACACCACAAAGAATGTGAAAGCGAACTGTTTAATAAAAAAAGGGGGGGATAACACACAAAAACCTGGTTGTATTAGTGTGCACACTTCTTAAACTAATACTTCGTTGAAGCACCTTATGATTTTATTACAGTGCTCATTCTTTCTAGGTAAGAGTTTATTCAGTTTGGCACACTTGGACTTGGTGATTCTTGTCCATTTATGGCAAAAATTTTCCAGATCAGTCAAATTATAAGGGCATCTCCTGTGCACAGCTCTCTTCATGTCACCTTAGTTCAACCTTGATCCCATCAGACACAATGCATTTTCCCCACATGGCTGTCCCACTAGGGTAGCTTAATAAGCTAGCTTACATATTGTAATCTTTTTGGTTAGCCAATAAAAGATGTCATTTGCTGGACTTCTCATTACTATACTTTTCTTGAAAACACTGGACTTCCTTTTCTGTCTCTCGTGCAACTCTGTGACCCAAGCTTGACAATACATGTATTAAAAAAAAAAAGTACTTCGTAAACTGCAATAAGTATTTTATTTGAAAATGAGACGTTATATTTAACTTGAATACGCATTGTGCCACTCTCTATGAGAGCACTTGTAGGGAGTTTTGCTTGTAGTCCACTGAGCTTAAAGTATGCAAATGTGGAACTCAAGGACGGACTAACCAATCAAAGGATTATCAATCAGTTCCATTGTCATTTGTTATGAATTTGTAGTGGAGTATGTGCATATAAAGAAAACTGTTTTTTTGGGTGTTTTTTTTACCTTTTTGAACCAAGATGTGTGCAACAGGGCAGGGTTTGTTTGGGTTTTGGGGGATGGTGACAAGAGACTGAAAAAAAAAAAATTCAACTGCTGCTGTTTGACAATACTTTAAATTTGTCATCAATATTGATCAGACTGAGTTATTGTGCAATGCATGCAAAATTGATGTGTCACTTGGAAATAATTTATATCAGCATCGCAGACAACACAACTCTACGGTGAATGTATTACAAAAGTCAGGCTAAACGAAAACTGTCACATATTTAGCAAAAAACATGCTTACTGCACAGCGCATACACAGTACTACTATTTTTATTATAATTACACACAAGACTTAATATATATTTGATATTTAAAGTTAAAAAAGTGATCTCCCATTTACTAGTAACAGTTTAAAAGATGATGTATGCATTGGGTAGACTGAAGGTACGAACAAGAAAACAGTGGGGCACTTCTTATTTTGTTATTGTACTTATTTTCATTAGCCAATTGATTTTTATTATTTAAGTTGTTTAAAAATACATCTTACATCCTTCCGGGAGCCCTGAACGTGACACAGTCGGTAATGTCACCGATGAGCTAGGCAGTGAGGCACAACGAAGCAAGGGGATGCTGCAAAAAGTGCAAAGTGCTTTTACTTAAAACCAACAAAATCAAAACAAGGTGTTCCAAATAAACAAAGTGCAGTGCATCAAATGTCAGTTATTAAATAAATGATCCATAAATACAAGTAAAAGTGTGGAGTTAAAATCCAATAGACAAATCCTTTAAAAAACAACAAGGTTTAAAACAATGGCTGGAAGCGATCCTTTTAAAACCTAAAGCCTAGTGCATTCTTCTTCTGGTGTTTACCAACTCCCCTGTTTCTCCCATGCAGGCAATACACCAGGGGAGTGACCCTTGCTGCAGCTGACCTGCTCTGCCTGCTTCTGCTGATCGGTTCGCCTCACCGAGCCCTGGCTCCAGTAGGCTTCACCAAACGGTGACTTGGGCTCTCCGCCTTTCTTTTCTCTTTATTCCCAACTAGCCACCTCACGCTTCTATATATCACAGGGACGTGGGTCAGCTGTGGCAATCAGCAGCTCCCAGGTACAATTACGGATGCAGACGACTCCTCACCTGTGCACTTAAGTGAGATTCACCTGCATCACGAATTCCCCCGAGAACTGCTTCCGCCACACTACCACACCGCCTCTCTAAGCCGCGAGTGTGGTGATTATTTATTTAAAAACGTGGCCTTTGACATGAGCTGTGGACCCGCTATACCACATGGTCCTGGATGGTCAATAATTTAAGATTTTGCTTGCTACATGAAAGATTTTTGAGTTGATAAATACTAGCAAATATTAGCTCAGTGTGATCAATAATGCCATCATTTCCTTTTAGCCTTGAAATTGCAATACAAAATGCTAACTTTGATACTTGCATATCACACCTTAAATCACAATATGTAGCAAAATAATCAAAATACATATGATTTTTGGATCAAATTGTGCCACCCTAGTCAAAAATCAAAAACACTGGATCAACCAAGAGGTGAAGAAAAACTGTTCTTATTTTGTCATTTTAGTGTTGGCTTCTTAATAAATTTTGAAAACATGTAGAAGACACTGGAATACACAAATTGGTAGCCACAAGTAGTCAATATTTGAAATAAATACCTAAAATAACGCTTCTTTGAGTGACTAAAGTAAGATGTTTAAAAAGTCACACTTGTCTCTGCCAAGACAAGTGAATAGCTCAAAGCAGTAACCTTAATGATAATAAGTTCCAGTCTAGTCTTTCATTATTTAGGGTAGTCCATGCAGCAATGCAAGTGTAGCAGTCGATATCCTGAAAAAAAAAGTATTACGTAGCAAAACAAAAAACAAACAAAAAAAACCCACATATTTAGATACAAGTGGAAATATATTACTTTAATCCCACTGTATAAGGGGAAAGGATATTCTTCTATTGCTATGTCCCAACAAAGCTGAAAACTTTACCTGCCATTTGCTTGTTAGTAAACGCTACACTACAGTACACACTGCATCTGAAAATTAAATGCATGGTACAGATTACATGTGGTAGAAAGCCGTCTCTGTGTGAGACCAGTCCTATGTACACCTCTACTGGAAAGTTATCCTCATAAAAAAAAAAAAAATACATCAGTCTCCCGACTCTAGATGGCAAGACACCAGAATTTATACCATAAGATAACCTGGCAGGATGCCCACATACAAAATTATCCAAATTCTCCCATTCCTGTTGTTCAGCTACAACTATGTAGTAGTGGAATTCTAGGAGAGAAAATTTATAACAAGTTATATTATTAAACTTGTATAAAGAAGGAGCATGATTTTTTTTTTTTTTTTGTTATTTTGGAAACTAAGTGAAATTGGTAATTGGTTACCACTATCTTTATATAATTTCACTTGTGTCTGTCAACTCTCTCTCCACAACAATAGCAAGGAATACGTGTTCTTGTTAAGAGTTTTGGTCTTAGGCATACCTTCAAGTCTTTAATGTGACCAATTATCGACTGTGGCATTTGACTGTTTATTCATTACATACTTTGTTATTGACCGAAACTCCATTATGACCCTACCATTTTACACCTCCTCTTTCCTTCAGTTCAACCTAAGCATCCCAAAAAAAAGAAAAGGCACATACAGCCAAGCTGCGACCAACAGAAACAGTCTCACCAGCCTACATACTCACACCAACGCACAAAAGCAGAAACAGCTACAGGTACATCACGCCAGACCAACCAAGCACAGGGAAGATGTCTTAGAACAACAAAGACAACGTATGACAAACCACAGAGCAACATTATCCAAAAATCAGAGGCAGCAAGTCTTCCACCTAGACCGTGAACAAAAAACGAAATACATACACAACCTTTTCCAAGAGCAGTGTCAAACTGTCAGACAACAAGAAACATTACAATTGAAAAACCTACAGGGATTCCATAACATCGACAACTCAAAACAAGATATTCCCTTTATATTGCGGCACAGGCAATTCCCCATTTCTTTACCATATTGTATAACTATCACCAAGTCACAACTACAAACATTTAATAAAGTCAGATTTTATTTGCCAGGCCCTGTTTATACCCATGGCCAGTTGTACCCTACATTTTCCAGAGATACAATGAAACTCGGGTCAAATGTACAGGTACAGGCAGTCCCCGGGTTACATACTAGATAGGAACTGTAGGTTTATACTTAAGTTGAATTTGTATGCAAGTCGGAACAGGTACATTAATTTTAACAAATGCTAATTGTTGACCGACTGTAACCAAGTGCTCTGCCAATGAATGATGGAGTTTCACCTCTCTCTGACCTTTTTATTATTTCTACTTTATTTTCTACGGTGAAGGTTTTTCTCTTCTTTACTGTATCACCAGCACTTGCATCAGATTTGTGTTTCAGAGCCATTCTTGAAGGGTGAAGACAAAAGGTTAAGATGAGCTCTTCTGCACAGCACTGTACATGCTATCACAGCAGGAAGGCACCTGTCAACACGTCTGATGTACTGACAAAAGACAGCTTCCTGCTATGTGCATAACAGTACAAGCAGGCTTGTTATTGAGAATGACTGGGGGCAGCGAGGGGGTGGGTTCATCACTCACCCACCACAGAGTCACCTCCACTACAATATGCTGCCTGCAGCGTCCGCTCACCAAGAACAAACATGGTGCGGCCAAAGGCGGGTAGTACATCGGCCAACCCCAATTCAACAGTCAACCATCCAAGGCACACTACAATGCTACCCCCGCCGCCCCGTTCACCCTCAATGGCCTCCGATGAGCCACAACCGGGTAACTGCTTGCAGCATCACCAGCCATGTGTGCTGGACGGGCAGTGAAACGTCCCCCTCCGCTCCATCCATCCCGCGTCTAGTCAGGAGAAGTAGCTGCGGCGGCGTAGTGGGCAGGCAGTGAACAATCGTCCTGCACACGAGGGAGAGCTGTGGCTCTGTTGACTATGGACCACGGGTCACCACTTGCTGCCGGGAGCCACCCGAGGGACAGTACACTGCGCAAGCAGCGAAATTACCCCCTTCAGCCACTGCTTACAGCATCCCCAGGCCAAACATGACGGGACAGAAGTTACTGAGGCACATGCGTTGCAACTGCATCCTCATTCGTAAAAAGTCGTAGGTCAGATGTCCATAACCTGGGGACTACCTGTACTTGCGGGTTACACACAGGGGAATATTTTTGCAGACAATAACATTTATGCAACTGATTGTGTTTTCTGACAATTATTATAGATGTCGGTATACTACATTACCGGATAACCACACTTCACACATACTGACTTAAATGTGCCCTGCATTTCTCTTCTTATCCAATAATTTCTGTTAAACTGTTCATGTTACACTTTGTATTGTTAATATTCATGCTGTTGTACGCGACTATAACATTCAATACTAATCATATGATTATTCTAATAGAGTCATCTCACAAGTCACTACTTATTAAAATAATCTCCTTTCTTACTGTAACATGTGATATTCTTCTCTCCCTTATTTCATTAACACTTTTATTCTTGTGAAATTTATGCAAGAACGATTTGCTAGTAATAATTAAACTCGCACTTTCATTCAACTACTTGTTTTCACTTCACTGTAATAAAATGAGTGAACTTTTTTTTAATAAAACTAAAATGTGCAATGAAAAAACAAAAGATAGGAATTATGTTAAGTATTAAATAGTGCTGAGAAGTATACTGGTTCGTACCAAAAAATGTTTTTTATTTTTGTTATGATATGGATTTTTCTTATACCACACCACCAGTTGAAACTGTCTAAACAACATTCGGAACGTGGCGCGGGAAAGGGGGGGGGGACCTTTTCACTGCTGCACTGCTGAACACACATGCAATGGAGTACATGCGTTAGTGGAGGTATTGAGCGGTGAAAATGGACAGAGAACATTCCGAAACTGAAAGTGTAGCAAACGATAAAGTTGAACATGATGACACAGAAAAACTTTTGCTGAAAAAGGTGGTGTGTCTGTTGTCTAGAGATACTTTGGTTTTAGAAGGTCGGATGTGGACCATTATATTCAAATGTGTGAATACTGTTTCTATACTACAAGCCAAGTTGTACTTTTTTTTTTTTTTTCCCAATAATGTGTAATGTACCTGGGTACTGTGTGATAGTGTGACGATGCCGGTCCCCTACAGACTTCCCATAATGGGAGTCTGTTGAACCAACACCATCGATAGTTATGACAAAGATGAGCTGACAAATCTCACTGAAGCCAGGGGATTGGTGGAAAGTGCTCAAGTGCTTTTGTTAAAAACAGTCAAAAGTAAAACCAAGTGTCAATTGTGCAGTGTTTAAAAAATACAGTACCCAAATAAATAGCAAATCCATAAAACCAGTGAAACGTGGGGATAAAATCTATAATAAATCAATCCATTAAAAAATAGGTTAAAATGCAGTCTCTCTCCTCACTCAATTGCAGCTCACCACCTTCTGTCTCCCCGGCTCAACCTTCACTGGCCTTGCCGGCGGAACCTCTGCAGCACAAACTCCTTGCTGCCGCCACACTGCATAGCCAGACTGTCCGAGGCTGGCGCACCTCCCGTCTTCCTTTGCGCTCACTCAGTTGTTCCTTGGATCCATTGGGAGGTCTTGCGTTTCGCTCGCCCCACTCTAAACGCTTAGTGGGGCGAACCAGCCCCTAGAGCACCTCAGTCTGCGCTCCCTCAAGGAGCCCCAGCTCGTGCTGCATTTTCATTCCTGGTGTCTGGATCGTCTCCCATGACTGCCCTTTCCCTTCTTTAAACCTCCTTCTGTTCTCTCTTTTCTTTTTTCTTTGCCCCTATCCTTCCGTCCCATAAATATATGCTTCTGTGGGCACAGCGTCTTAATCACACACCGCCCAAAACACCTAATCAACTCCCCGCGGTCGTGTAATCGCCCACGGAGACGGACATGGCGAACTGGATTCAAAAACTGGCCATATTTTTTTTGAAGCCGCAGACCCGCTATACCACAAACAACATTATAAATGCATGTTAGAGTTTTATTATTTATGTATATAGCTTACCTTGAAGCAAGGTCCACATTAATGCAATCACCAAGTTACACCGGTTTTATTTTATTTTTATTTGGCGAATACTGTGTAATGCAACTGGGCTTGAAGTCTTGAAGTAATAGTATTACTGGAAGTTGCACTAATTTATTTTATTGTTATTACTTATTAGTTTTTAATATTATGCAGTTTAATTATGGTAATTTGTTTAAAAAGTCACTTTAACATGTCAGTGGACAGAGATTGTTAACATTAACATAAAGTGTAGTTGGTTTACAAAAAATATTTACTATTTATTCCTTTTCTAAGACATGTTCAGTGCAATACACCTTTTGACAAGAAACTCTGGATATTTTACTAAGTCTAAATGCCTATTTGGAGGGATGAAAATATGTCAAAATTTTAGTTTTAGTTGTTTGCAAAATTAGTTCAATAAAAAGTTCTATATTTTGACTGCAACTGTCAAGCAATGCGATTCCTTCTCTTCATTAGTGCTACCCCCTTGAAAATCATCACTTTATGGGGCCATGCAAACAAGTATTAATATTTATGTCCATATTAAAATGATTTTGTACAATTCCCATAACAGTGGAATAGGTTATACTTAGCCAGTCTACTGCAGTAATTGCAGTGGAAAATGTGGTTAACACCCACTCATGCATGGGGGAAAAAAAAAACGTAGAATACTGTGAAACCGGTGTAATTTTGAAAAATACCATGATATAGAATTTTGGTCATACCGCCCAGCACTAGTATTAAATATACCTGTAAAAGTAAATAAGGGAAACTGGATGTTTACAAATTACCTTACATTCCATGAGGCTGGAAATAGCTGTTCAATCCCTTTCCTCATCAGAATATTACTTCTGTAAAGAAACTGCATGTTCTCGTACATTTGTTATTGGTGTGTCTGAGCTACTAGAATTTCCTTGACAGGATGCAGATTTATCTCATCTATTCAGGGTATTCGACTAAAGTCAGTAGGTGTCACTATTTACACAATTTTATCTCCTAGTACAAGATAAAAGATGGTTGCGACAAACATTTCATTAAAAAAAAAAAAATAGTTGTCACACACACTGTTAGACCATAGTAAAATTCTTGTGCCACTGTTATGAAGGGAATGTGGGTTGGCACATAAGTACATATCTACAGTCAATAAGACAATACAGTGATGTAAAAAGTAAATACAATAAATAAGAGTTGGAGAACAATGGCTTAATGTACATAGTACAAAACAGAACGGTACAGGCATAAACATTGTATTAAACAGTAGTGGCACAAAGAAAAGTGCAGAAGGCAATACACATGTAACATTAGGTAGAATAAAACAAACCAGCATGTAGGTACAGTATAGGGCAGCAAGTTCAATTTTACTGCAAGTTTAGTGGGATTATGGCTTTGGGAAATTAACTGTCCCTGAGTGGGGAGCATGCAGTGAGGTTCTTGTGGCATTTTCCAGATTGCGAACTTATTTAGGTAAAAACTAAAACTTACTTAGGTAAATTGTAATTCTGTGTGCATTAAAATTTTTACATTGATGAAAGCAAATAGAAATTGTAGTCATTAAATGCAAACAGTAGTGCAATCTTTTTGTAAAAGGTAGGAGTAAACTTCTGCAAAAAATAAAACGTAAAGTTCTTTTTACATCGATTAAAACCTTTACTGCTACTGTTCAATGAATGCTAAGGAATGTCATTAAATGTTAACTGAATAAGTATTGCAAATTTTTGTAAAGGATAAAAACGTATTCATTCATTTTACACCACTTATCTGGGACAGGGTTAGTGTTAGCAGTGAGGCTCATACATCCCTTTTCTCCAGCCACACTTGCCAACTCATACTATGGGGCCTCCTTCCCTGCTGGCCGTCCCCATAAAACCTCAGCAGTTAGGTGCCCAGGAGGTATCAGATGCCGAAACCACCTCAATTGGCTCTTCTCAATGCAGAGGGACAGCAGCTCTACTCCAAGACTTTTTGGACAGCTGTGATTCTCACCTCATCTCTAAGGAAGAGCCCAGTTACCCTGTAGATAAAGCATAATTTGGCCACTTCTACTTAAAATCTCATTCTTTCGGTCATTACACAAAGCTCATGACCATTAGTGAGGGTAGGAACAGAGATTGCAAATTTTGAGCTTTGCCTTCTGCCTCAGCTCCTTCTTCAAAACTATGAATCGATATAGTAACCGCATAGCTGCGCTTGCAGTGTCAATCTGTCCGTTGATCTCACAATACCTCATTCTCTTTCTCAGGACTCAGAGGTATTTAAACGTCTCCACTTGAGGCAGAAACTCACCTCCCACTTGGAAAGGACAGTCAAGTTTTTTTCCTACTAAGAACCATGGCCACAGATTTGGAGCAGCTGATACTCATCTCTGCCCGTTTCACACTTGGCTGCAAACTTTCCAAATACATGCTGGAGTTCACAACCTGATAAAGACAACACGGCCACATCACCTGCAAAAAGTACTGACTTAAGCCACCAAAGTGGACACCCTCCTCTCCCCTGCATCGGCTCAATATCCTATCCATGAAAGTCACAAAAAGGATAAGACAAAAATCACAGCCTTGAGGATGATGCCAATATATTTCCAAGTATGCAGACACAGTCGTCACTGTGATTACACAGGGACAGAATAGCCCCTATTAAAAGCCTCTGAACCCAAGGAGGAACATCCTCATAGCCTATTCTAAGTGTATAAAAATCATGTTGACCGACTGATCATCTCCCATGAACCCTCCAGAATCCTCACGAGTGTGAAGAAATAGTCCACTGTTCCATGGCCTGGATGGAATTCTCCTGGATCCGAGGTTCCACAATTTACAGTATGCATAAAAATTTTAAACATTAAGTAAACATTTAGGTAAAAATGTAAGTTCAAAGACTAACACGTCAACATACTCTTCAGTAAGGAGTGCATCTTTCTGGCTACAAATGAGCTTAGAAATACTAAACACACTCTCTGAAGCACAGCTGAAAGTATATGACCACATGAAGAAGTGGTGCCATTATATATGCAGTTATAAGTTATAGCACCTTATATCAAACAGTAAATGTGATGAAATATTTTAAAATTGGATGTAGTAAAAGAAAGTAACCAGATAGGACAGGACACTTATCAGCTGTCATGGCAACAGTATAAAAATCAAGGGAGCGAATGATCTCCAGTGCTAAAGGCCGATTTCCCCTGAATCAACCACACAGAATAAAACCTGCCCACTGGTAAAAGTAAATGCAGCCCCCAATCTTAATGCATTAAACATTTAACTGTCTTCAAAAAACATTTTAAAATTCACAGAAAAAAAAATCATAATTCAAACACAACGATTTACAAGTTTAACACTAGAATCCCTATAACCTATGAAAAAATGTGTAATCCCGGGCCATGTTAAATTCCTTCGCACCACTCTATTGGCGTCTTTTGTTTGGCAAATGTGTCGATCAGCACACAAGCGCAATCAGACTGTTATCCCATCAACCGTTCTGCCTCCCACCCCCCTTGCCGCAGTTCAACTCGGACAAAAAGTTCTCTCAGCTCAAGTCTGCATATCTGGGAGTGAGGTACCTGGAGTTGTATAGGGTAAATAATATATTGTTATTCGGAACACATGCATTTCATGTGTGTTCCATATCTACAACGATCTGTGTAAATGTAGGATGACAGGAAATAAAAGGCAACAAATGGGGACATGTACCCTAAAACAGAAACTTTTTTCATGTTATAGTAATGACAAAATTTTGACATAAATGTACAACGTGTGAAGACTGAAGTCCAAATAACAAAATGTGCACTTTTGTTCAAGAATATAACTGAAGAAAAAGAAATCGGGTCAGGGTACGACACTGATGTGACCGCTTGGGTGGTGTAGATGTAAAAACTGTTGAATCAATCATAAGGTCCCAGGTTCGATTCCAAGTGCTTCCTAGATTTTCCATTTTGAGTAGTGAGCTGCTCTTATTGTTACTATTATAGAATAAAAACATAACAGCTGGTGTAAATTTTACTTGTAAAGGTTAGCATTTTTTTTTATTCAGTTTTATTCTCTCAGTCACTTTCACGCTCCCCCAGATCTGACACTGCTAGTTTTCAAATAAAGATATAAAAGAGGTGAACTCAAATGAGGATGAGGGTTCTACACTAGAGAAAGAAGCCCTCCCCGCAAGAAACATCCACTCACATCTAAGAACAATGCGGCTGCACCAAGCGTAAAGGTGAAAGATGATACCGTTTGGATGCAGCAAGAAGTTTGGAGTCATCCTGCCAGTGAATCTGACACATGCATGTCCTTCAATGAAACAGCGGGGCTTACAGAGCTTGCCAGGGTATCGTGCAAAGTTCCGTTTGCAATTATGTTTCTTGGTCTTTAAATGAAAAACATTCTTATGTTACTTATATAAATGCCACATCAAGTGTTGTTTACCTAGAATTATTTACTTATCTTCCTACAGTGTAAAGTCACAAGTAGACTACAAATATTCCCATGTTTGTTCGGCACAGGCATGCTGACAAAGTACATGTGCAATGCCTCTCATTCGGGAAAAAAACTGTTATGGAAAGTGCGATGGCAGCTTCCACCTGCAGCTATAGACACTTCATTACATGAGCAGCTCTCCATACTAATGTTTAGATCTGGCAGTGCCAGATCTAAACACTAGCAATCATCTCAGCATTGTACCCTTACCCAATTTCATTTTCTTTGGTTATATTCTTGAATAAAAGCACACTTTCTTGTTATACTTTTGTGAAAGTGTTTATTTGATATGTGGACTTCAGTCTTCACACATTTTACATTTCATGTCAAAAGTTCTGTCATTAGTACTATAACAGGGGTGTCAAACTCCAGGCCTGGAGGGCCGCAGTGGCTACAGGTTTTCATTCTAACGCTTTTCCTAATCAGTCACCAGTTTTCACTGCTAATTAACTCCTGTTCCTTTCATTTTATTAGCCGTATCTAAGGATTCAGACCTCTGAATTGATTCCTTTCTTCATTAAATGGCAGCCGAACAGAAATGTGATGTGAAACGAGCCAACAGATGACCAGCTAAATCGGGGCTTCTGACTCCAACCAGTTTCACAATGAGAAACAGATTTTTGTAGTTAATTAAACTCATTATTTAATTCCATGGCTTGTTGGTGCTCTCATTCTGTCACAGCAGACATTTCCAGAACTGTTGATTTTTCTGTATTTTCTAAGACCACCCTCACAATGTTTACTTAGACCTCCACCTTTCTTAATTTTCACATATTTTGTGATGGGTACAGATGAGCTGATCATATTGATTCTTGTTGTGTGTCTCGTTATTGTTTGGCTGCTAATTAAGAAAAAGGAAGCAACTAAGGGGCCTGAGTCAAGATAATTAAAATTAAGGCAAAAGAAGTTAATTAGCAGCAAAATCTGGTCACAAATTAAGAAGATGGTTAGATTGAAAACCTGCAGCCACTTCGGCCGTCCAGGACTGGAGTCCGACACCAGTGTACTATAACATGAAAAAAGTTGTGTTCAACATTTCTTGCCATCCTGAGATGCAAGTGCCCCAGAAACTGAGGAGCTCCAAAGCCACTTAAGTTGTCATATTAACACCTGTGAGCGTGGAGAAATGGGGCACAAACTCTTACCATAGGCAACCAGAAGTCCATTTGTAACAGGCTGCAGAATCAACATCATAAAAAATGTGTACTGAAGTAATGTTAAAACTGATAATTACGGATACCTTTGACAATCTTATAAACTGAACACACTATTTCACGATGACTTCATGTGCAAAAAACAAGTTTTTGCCATAAAAAGTACAAGTTTCACACATCCTCATATTTTTAAAATTTGAGGTACTGCATTATGATAATAAACGCATATTTTGTCAACGGCTAATATTGATATTTATCATCATGACCTATTCAAATTAACAATTGGTCATACCTGTAATACATATCCTTTAACTGTGGTTATACATTTTGAAAGTGAACGCTATTAGAAATAAAAAATAAAAGCAAGACCACTTACTTTAAGAATTATACAAAAACACACACACATACAGGGCATATCATTTTCATTTTAGAAGAATTTCATGCACGTACCTCTTTTTCCGGTCGGAAAATCGAAGACTGGCTATAGTACATGCTGTCATCGTGATAATCACTGTCAACCCCCTCTACAAACTTCTTTCTTGAAGCACCAAACATACTGTTTGTCACCTGAATAAGACAAAAAACAGAAATAGCACATTAAAAAAAAATAAGATATTTTCATATTGCTGCAATTTTATCTAACTATTCATTCCCAACAACACTGCACAAATGGGGTAATTATTTTTATAAGTGTGTGTTGGTTACAGTATAAAGTGACCACTTTGAGCATTCAATCACTTTCCAGCAAAATCCGCTTAGCAGAGCCATTTTTAATATTTCAGCATACACAATGTTAATCTATAGGCTATTTGGAATTTAGAAATTATAAAAACACACAAACCTGGTGCACAGTTACAAACCCCGAATGTGCAGAGGACCTCAAAGGTCAACATAATGGACAAGGCTTGACTAACATTAGTGCTGCGAGGCACTCCATAAATTTGTACTCCATTAGAAACTTGCAAGCAACTGTGACTGAAGCCATACAATATTTTATTCGTATTCAAACATTACACAGAATAAATTTTATTGTACATTAAAAAATAGTCACGTTCTGTGCATAAACTGTGTAAATAGAAAGTTTATTTGCACCAATTTTGATTTATTTACATCTATACAAGGCCATAGTTTAAATACTAATGAAACTGACAATCAAAAACAATATATTTCAACAATTAGCAAAGCAAATTAAAATGTCTTTAAATAAAAGAAAAACTTTATACTCTTGTAAAAGATTATTGAGGGCAAGTTAATGCCTCTTAAAATCAAAGCTGTAAATGTAAAAAAAAAAAATTATATATATATATATATATATATATATATATATATATATATATACACACACCCAATCTATGCCAAAAACATTTGGTATCTATTATCAAAATACTAAAAAGAACTTCAAAATTCGGACCAAAATATCAGTTGAGTATTATATAGCCAAATACAGGTTAACATATCAGTATGCAAATGAAACATTTACATTAAATAAATCAATAAAAGATTTGAAATAATCTTTAGTCTACATGGCTAGGTAGGACAGATTTGAGCAAGGTAAGAGAAAACCTATACAAGATTTTAAGTGCAGAACCAACTTTAGTACAGCACGCAGTGCCAATATAACAGCCTGTGCCTCCAAGGATTAAGTCAGCACAATGATGGAATATGTGCGTTCAAGTGTCAATCAACCACTACATGAAATCAATAACAACCTTGGCTGAAGTGGTTAATCATATGGTCAAACTAGGGGGCTTTGCCTCCTGCTCGCTTCACTCGTCAACCCTTGACCCGAAACCATACTATCCACCCCCCCCAAGTCTGCGCTATACACCAGCCACTTTGCGTCTCTGCCACTAGCATTGTGAAAAGGGGGGCTAAACGCAACCCAAGGAGACGTGGTCACTCCTCTGAAACCCCTCTTAAAGGGTTAAAAAATGGGAAACAGTTTTTTTTTTTTTTAACCTTCTCTTTGCTCGATCAGTTGCTGCTGCCGTGCCGCGTGATCTCCATCTGCGTGGCGCATTGAACATTTAAAAGCCTGTGCAGCAGCTGTACTTTTGTCTCACTACCTTGTCTCACTTCTCCCCTAGATATCCTCTGCTCCTATCGCCCCCAAGGCGCACCACTATGAAGAGGAAGATTTTCTATTCTTTTTAATTCAGAGAACTGTCCCCTCCAACTACACACAGAGCTCGATTCACTCCTGAAAGAGGCATATGATTATTTGGAGTGTCTGAATAACGTTTCTGTCTCTAAAATCTCCTGTGTATCTGTGCAACCCTGTGACCCAAGCGTGATAGCGTATGTGGATTTCAATTTCACCAAACAACAAATCTTAATTCTCACACCTCTTCATTGAAAAGAAGCACTACTTTTCCCAGATGGTAACACAAATTAGATTATCTACAAGTCTCTGACTTGAAGTTTAAATCCAAACAATATATTCGATCTCTTTTTGCTGTTCCGTTTGTTTATGCTAATGTGATGTTTACTCATTTTTTGGAGACTTTCAAACTTTCGTATTTCCATTATATCTAACCTGCTCTGCATGTGTATCGTGCCAACATTTCAGAATTTTTTAAGAAGCTCTACTTTGTCATCTACTCCCTCTCGCAGGACGTGAAAGTGTCTCTTTGAGAAAGCCACAACTCATCTCTCTGAAAAAGTCTTGTCTCAAGATTTTTTTATATAATAGAGAGAGAGAGAGAGAGAGAGAGAGAGAGAGAGAGAGAGAGAGAGAATGTTGGCTTGTTTGTCCTATACCTTAATGCACAATCGCATGCCCATGAAAATATTCCACACATTTCCCAAGTAGAAACAGTGGATCACCAGTAGTGTTGGATCATGAGTAAAATTTTGACTTTAGTATCAATACCAGCTTTTGCACCTCATTACCGGTACCAAAATGGATTTGAAGCAAATAACGGATCTCTCTAAATATCCTTAGGTCGGTTTCCCTCTTGATGGCATATAATGTGCGTCGAAGCAATTATGTGATTGGGATACACTTTAAAGTCTTAATAATCTCAAGCAATATGGGTTGGTTGCCTGCAAAGTCTTGACAGCGTTGAAGCAAAAATCCCATCTTATTCCAGCCTTACAGCCGGGCTGCACAATGCCGTGCGACACCATTGCACTGCCCTCCTGTACATACCCCCTTCACCTAGATACCATAGATCAAATTAACAAGATGAGGATGAGGAATTGTCAAGCACATCAAGTAAGAGCCCCCAGCAATGACTTGATCTGGTTGAGGTTGTCACATTTTTCACATATACATTAACTTGGGAAGAGGATTTAGGACGCGAGGGGTGCACTCACGCACATGAGTGGAAAGCTGATGTTTACTTCCTTTACCAAATATCCCAAAATGATTGTACCTCACCATTTTAAAATTTGTTTTTGTTATCCTTCCAATACTGGTACACCACACCACCCTAAATCACTAGTGATATCAAGAATTTACTGAAAGCACGGAGCAAGGCTTTTTAAAAATAGTGATAGGGAAACGACAAGTAATACAAATACAAGCTCAGAAAAGCAATCTGAGTTGCTTGGTAAAACATCAGTACTGAAGTAAACTACTAACCATGTACTGTAGCAGTTGTAATTATTCACATAAACTGTGGCAAGGATTAGAGAAGCTTATAAAAAAAACTAAGTAAAGCCTAATCCAGTCTCATCTATATTTACCATTCTTGATGAATTTATTGCCTTCTATGCGCACACAGATTGTGTTAACAAGCAGCCCACTATCTGAATGCCTGAAGCACTACATTATTCATCTTTCTTAATGTCTGTGCATGATGTAATTAGGACTTTTAAATGAATTAAGGTTCATAAGACATCCTGTCTGGATGAAATTCCAGGGTGTTAAAAATAAAAGTGTTTACAGTGACATCTTTAACATATACATCTTGCTGGCAGAATCAATAGGATCTGTCTGCTTCCAAAGAACAGTTATCCCTGAACAGAAAAAAAAAAAAAACAACAACACACCCAAACAGAAGTGCACTGCCTGAATGACTACAGACCAGTGGAACTTATCCCAAATGCAATGAAGTGCTTCGAGAGACTAGTACACATTTAACAGAAACTTCCAGATAATCACGATCACCTAAAATTTCCATATTGTCATAACTGGTTCTCAGTGGATGAAATATACTTACTACTTCATACCATCCCAGTACACATGAATAATAAAAACTGTTGTGCCAGAGTCCTGTTTATTGATAAGAACTGAGCATTCAATATTATTGTACTGTCAAAGGTGACCACCAAACTTCTCATATTTCTTATTTTAAAACTAAGTGCCACACTCACCAACTAGATTACAGATTTTCAAACCAACAGGCATAGGCTTGTGAGGATTGGTAGCCACACACCCTCCACACTGACCCCTCAACAGGGTAATGTGCTTTGTTCCCTTCTGTACTCCTTATTCACCTCTGACTTGGAGTTGGAGTGGAGTTTGGACACAATCACTACATTTCCTGATGACACCACTATCATAGGCAGGATCACGAACAATGATGGGAAAGCTTACAGAGAAGAGGCCTACCTGCCAACTCTGCGTGCAAGGACAGTAATCTCACTATGAAAAGCTCCCTGGTTTTGCTGTCATTTAAAGACTTCAGGAAGCAAAAGTTAAGACTATACACTTCCACCTAAATTCTTGGAAGATGCTGTAGAGAGGGTAAACAGTTTTGATCTTTTTGAAGTATTTATCATCAATAAACTGAAGTGGGCACATTTTCTGCTCCTGTCATGAAGGCTCACCAGCACCTATGCTTCCTCAGACACCCAAGGGCAGCTCGCACTTCTTCATCAGTTCTCAGCAATTTGTACAGGTAGGTGCACAGTATAACTCACCCATACAGACTATTTCTCATTCTGGTATTGCACCTGCTTAAAACCCCTTATCAAGCGGGGTCATTTTTGCTAAATCGCTTGTAATTCGACCTCTCCAAATTAGAATCATTGCTGTTATTGAACTATGTGGAGTATAAACACATGTTTGGTCTCTTTGTAAAGGTAACATTCTCTAGTTTCACCCTTAGTAGTCAGAATCACTGTAGGTGTGACTGATCAAAAGTTATGCACATTAGAACTCACAAAAAAAATGCATTTTTTGTTCTCGCCTAAGTTTTTTATGAAAATAAAGCTGCAGTAGGTAGGTGGGGACAGAAACACACTATGTACCAACAGAATAACTTGTTGACTACTCACATTTCAAATTTGAAAAGAATACCTGTAAAAATGACATTTTTACACCAGTTTTTATGTGGGCATGCCCAGGTGCTTTTTAGAGGGACCATTATCCACATTTTGGAACGTATGGAAAAAGTGTAATAACTGTTGAATGCTTCAACCCACAGATATCAATGAGGGCTCTACAGAAAGCTTACACCTAAAGGAATCTATATCTACACACAGTGTCACTCTATTAGTTATAAAAATAATAAAAACAATAAAAAATACACATTTCTATGTAAAAATAGACAATACAAGTCTTATGGGCCAAAAATATATTTATATTTTTTACTTTTTTTATAAAATGCACACAAACTATATACATTTCTTTTACAAACTGTTACAACACAGCTCAGCATTTTTCCATGTGCCACTTGATGGCAGCAATCACTAGCAAGCAGAAAGCACAAGGGCGTGGCACATGTCACTCTGCCATTAGACGTCACCTGGGCCGATTGATTACTTTCACGCCGCGTACATGCATCTATTATTTAATCGGCGTTTATTTACGTTTATTCGGTACATTTATTCATATTTAAAATGCGAAAAAACTTGGCGAAATCACAATAAACAACCACGCACCAACTCTGCAGACTGGCACAAATGCCACCTTCGCGCAGCTCTGATCGTTTTGTTTACAAGTTAGTATGGCAAGTTACATATCAAAATGCTCGGCTGCTCATTGGCTGTAAGTTTTGAGTTCAGTCACAGTGTCCAATCAAACTGGTAGATTCTACTAGAGTTTGGAGTTGTACGTCATCGTTCAGCTGTCTGTGACACTCGTTGGCTATAACTAGTATAACTAGTCTCAAGTTATGAAACGTTTTCTGGAGTTTTTGTCCCTTTGAGGATATATCGTGTGTTTTGGACCTAATCGTTTTACTGGATTATATTCGCTGGAGCCTTATGGACAGAATGGGATCAATACTGCTCGGAAATATTGATGTTTGACTTGCAGCGGGTCTTCAAAGGTAGGGAAGTCAACTCTTAAAAGTATGTACTTCTCTGTAAAAAAAGGCTTTAGTGTCAGTGCTGTGGTTGTTGTGTGTCAAAATGGTTTATATCATCGGTAAGACGAGACTTTGAAGCTTCATTTGATGGGTAGTATGTCGAGATGCATGGCAGATGGGCATGCACACATTACTGTAACGTTTTTAAAACGCTGTTATGTCCCGGGACCGGTACGTGTGCGCGTTAAGGGGTTTTAAGTCAAGATCACAAAGCCCTGGCAAAATGCTGTTAATGCGGCACAGAATGTTACAGGCATGAAGCTTCCTTCTTTTCAGAGCACACACAGCACTTACTGCCTTAGAGAAGGCAAACAGTATGCTAAAAGAACTCAACCATCCTGTACAGTAACTTTTCGCAATCTTAAATGGTACAGGGTCATTGGCACTCGCACAAAGAGATTCAGGGATAGCCTCAATCCATGAGTAGTAAAGTTACTGAAAAAAGTCAATCTCAACAATAAATACTGTAACATAAACACTATGTATAAAACAGAAGTACACGATACTCCAGCAACCATACTGTTATCGGCCTCTGTTCATTAAAAATGATAACATCAGCATTGGTCCAATTTGTAAATTTTAATCAATATTGCCGACCAATAACAACATGCAGAAAACAGAAAAACATGCACCCCCAAAACAAACACCCAGTTTTATGGAGAGGACCACAGCACACTTTGTTTATTCAATGAGTAACTATCCTAGTAAAGGCAGAATGTCAGCCATGTGGTCGCATTTTGAAAAATATGGTCAAAAAATTGAGGCAAAAGAATTGTGTTGCATGCTAATAAGTTCTTCGGTTTTCACTCTGTAATTTTCATCACATAAAGCTTTCAATTCCATGTTAGCGAATGTAATATTTTAAAAAGTAACATGCACATTGCACTTGATAGCGTTTGCAACATGACGAAAGCAGCATTAAAATTGTGGTCTGCAACACATGATTATTCTACTTGAACCACTTCGGCAACTTACTGAAAAAGATATAAGTGAGTACTCATCTATAACTGTACATGTGATTCCTTCTGTTAAAGCATTTAAACATCTGCTTAGTGAGCGTGGCAAGACAGATTGACATTAAAAACACACTTCTGGAGGCTGTCCCACAATGCTTCAGTGACACATTCTCAGAGACACTACACTACTCATCTACTTTTCTTGATTCAAGGTTTCCGATTATGGCATAAAGAATGTGCATTATTTTTTTTGTTTATAAATCCAGCATAATGTTACCAAATAGAATGGTGTCTTGATGTGCTTAAGCTAGCCAAAATGTGGATGTCAAGCAGAGGTTTGCACGTGATTTACAAGTATTTTTTCTATACAGACTAGCCATATCCTGCTTTTCGCCCCCATAAAACGATAGCTGCTGCAAACTGGGAATGTAAAAGTTATCAAGTTAATAATAAACAAGTCGATCGATTTCACATCCTGTCATTGTTCCTTTGATAAAGTGGAACAAATTTTCAGTATAACTAAAACCGTTCAAACTCAAAGTAAAAATAAATAAATATCAGTTATCAGGGTGGACAAAAGCAGATAAAAATATACTGGGTATTGGTGTCAATCAGAATTTGCATATTAGTGCATCACTAGTAGAAAAAATACATACACACTGTACAAATACATGAAACACACATTTATACAAGGGTACATCAAAAAGAAAAGGCAATGTGATAATTAACATGGTAACCACAATGATAAGAAGCTGACACAATACAAAACTTTTACGATGGCTTATGGGGAGTTGGAACACACTCAGCTCAGAGTTCTGTCATTAACCTAATTAAAGCCAAGGTCAAATGAACATGGACACAGTGCTGCAGGATTGCACTGTTGTTGAACAAGGATGTTACATTGCCTCAGTATGGAAGTGAAAACAGCATGACTCAAAGAAAGGTTTATGAGAGGGTAGAAAGGTTTAAAGCAGGAAGAACAACTAGAACTGAAGAATCTCTGTCTGGCCAACTATCAACATCTTGCAAACAAACCCAAGTCGTCATTGTAAATGGCATCAATTGAGAAAACCACTGAATTATGCTGTGCTCTATTGCAACATATCTGGATATCAGCAATGGATCTGCACATGGCATAGTGCGTGATAACTTGGGGGACCATAAAGATAGTGGAAGACGGGTACCAAAAAAGCTAAAAGCTTGTAGAGGTTGCAACCTATTTCCTAAAATCTTATGACAATGCTTCAAGTGCTTTGGAGTGGACTGTCACTGGATGTGAGACATGGGTCCATCACTGTAAGCTGGAAAGCTAGAGACAAAGCATGCAATTAGTGACAAATGAGGAATATTGTCAAAACCATACTTGCTGCTGAAAAGTGAACTTTATGAAATAAAATTGCCATTTCCAATAACAGACCAAGTATTGTTTCTTTGTGATATTCTATTAAAATGTGAGTACTCAAGGCAAGACAACCATGAAAAGCATGGCGGAAGGGGCGTGGATTCACTAAGCCGCCGACAAGTGCAGTGCAGGTCAGGTTAATGTCATGTGCACGTCATGCACCTCCGAGCAATGTTGACTGTTCATAGAGGCATGTTTCTCGCGGAGGTGAATCGCCATATGCAGCGTGTGAAACTGTTTGTGAGGGGTATCCCATGGGATCCTTAAAACAATCCTTTACAACTGAGGTTAAAGCACAATGAAGTAAGCAGTCTTTAAAAACCGACTTTTCGGTTACGACGCATGATCGCATGCACCATAAACTGTTTTACACACTACATACAGCTATTTGCATCCGAGACAAACATGCGTCTTCTTAGATGCTCCTGCAGGAACATGGAAGACGTTTTTCTGCCCACCAACACTCCTTTTTCACCGGCCGGCATCTACCCTCGCTCTCTAGGCATTCACACTGCCTGCCCATTTGCCCGGATGCAAAAACTCACCGACCACCCAGTTAGTCCCTTTCGTCTGTGGTAAGAGTCCACATGTACGTCTGAGCCACGCGACGTTTGTTATGCAGCGGGTTCACTATTGTGTTGTATTTTGCTCTCTCCAGAGTTCCATCTTTTCATTCACTTACTGTTGTATTCTCACACCAACCCGTTTTAGACATCCGTCTCTCTCCAGAAGTGTTTAGCATTCAATAAATAATTATGCATGAGGTTGACCGTGTGTCTACCCAGCATAGAGAGGCGTAGATAAGCCGTTGAACCCCATTCGGGCTGCAAGCCGTGGAATTCCCACCAAGTGTGACTCATACGCTCCCACTCATTACGTCCTTACCCTTTGTACACACCCCCCTCCTACCGTGGTCGGGTATCTTGGTGGATTATATATAGAAACACAGCCAAAACCGAGGGGTATCCCATGGGGTCCTTAAAACATTCCTTTACAACTGAGGTTAAAACACATTGAAGTAGGCAGTCTTTAAAAACTGAGTTTTCAGTTACGACGCACGACTGCGTGCACCATAGCAAACTGTTTTACACGCTACATACAGTAATTCGCATCCGCGACAAACATGCGTCTTCTTAGATGCTCCTGCACTTTGTTCACACCCCCCTCCCACGGTCAGGTGTCTTGGTGGATTATATATAGAAAGGCAGCCAAACCCGCAAAGAGCGAAGTAAAGTCTAGAGTTCCATCTTTTCACTAACTTTCTGTTGTATCCTCAAACCCTGTCTTTTTAGACAACTGTATCTTTCCAGAAGTGTTCAACCATCAATAAATAATTATGCGGCGTTTGTTATGCCGCGGGTTCACTATTGTGTTGTATTTTTCTCTCTCCAGAGTTCCATCTTTTCATTTGCTTACTGTTTTATTCTCACACCAACCTGTTTTAGACAACCATGTCTTTCCAGAAGTGTTTAGCATTCAATAAATAATTATGCAGGACATTGAGCGTGTGTCTACCCGGCGTGGGTAAGCCGTTGAGCCCCATTCAGGCAGCAAACTGTGGAATTCCCACTAAGTGCAACTCATACGCTCCCACTGGTTGCATCCCAACCCTTTGTACACACCCCCCTCCCACCTCGCTACTACCGTGGTCGGGTGTCTTGGTGCATTATATATAGAAAAGATGCCAAATCAATGTAACGTCTACGTCAGTCACAGGTACATCTGGACTGTGTAAAGACGACGACTCAAGTGACGAGTTGGAGGTGAGCACATGAGCGGGCAGTGCATACTGAACGAGAAATCAGCAGACTGGCATGACGGACGGAGCTGAATGGAAGTCCTTGTGCTTGTCCTCCTCTCCTCTCACGTTCCACACTCCGCGCCGTGCACCCCCATCCCTCCGTCTGGCAGGAGAAGGCTCAAGGATGGTCGGCCAGTTTTCAGTCATGGACGATTGTGTGTTGGTTCGTTCTGAACATTGTTACAATGTTGCTTTTCTTGCCGATTTATTACATTACCGATTTTTCAAATGTTAATTTTCTCCCTGTGCTTAAAAATCATTACAAAACTGGCCTGATTATGTGGCGTAGGCTAGTATTTTATATACAGTCAGTCCCAGGGCTACGTATGAGATAGGGACTATATGTTTGTACTTAAGTTGAAATTGTATGTAGGTCAGAACAGGTCCATTTTAATAAATGCTATTGTTGACCAACTGTATCCAAGTGCTCTGCCAATGAATGAAGGAGTTTCACCCCTCTCTGATCTTTTTACTATTTCCACTTTATTTTCCATGGTGTTGGTTTTTCTCTTCTTTACTGTATCACCAGCACTTGCATCAGATTTGTGTTTCAGAGACATTCTTGAAGGATGAAGGCAAAAGGTTAAGATGAGCTCTTCTGAACAACACTGTACATGCTATCACAGAGGAAGGCACCCCTGGTCAGCACGTCTGGCATACTGAACGAGAGACAACTCCCAGCTATCTACATAACAGAACAAGCAGGCTTGCTATTGAGAATGAATGGGGGCACCGAGGGGCGGTTCAACCCGTGCCCACCACACAGTCACCTCCACTACAGTATGCTGCCTGCAGCGTCCGCCCACTGAGAACGAACATGGTGCGGCCAAAGGCGGTAGTGAATCGCCCACCACCACCCCCATTCAACAGGCAGCCACCTGAGGCACACTACAATGCTACCCCCGCCGTCCCGTTCACCCTCAATGGCCTCCGTTCAGCCACAACCAGGTCACCGCTTGCAGCATTACCAGCCATCCACCGAGAACGAACGGGGCAGCCGTGCGTGGTGGGCGGGCAGTGAACTGCCCCAATCAAACCTCCGTCCTGCACACAGGCGATAGCTGCGGCCCCGGTGATTATGGACCACCCCGAGGGACACTACACTGCATAAGCAGTGAAAATCACCCCCCTCCAGCCTCTTCTGTACACTTTTTTCTACCACATCTTGTCCTTCCCTTCTCCTCTCTAACTTTCAGGGCTGATAACGACTTTTGTCAAAAGGAGGAGTTGACAATGGTAATCAACTGTAAACTGTGACAAAACCATCGGTTATGTTGGACTTTCACTGCTAGGAGGAAAGTTAGATTCATTGGTTTGACCGAGATTCCATGCACTCACGTGAGTAACAAGGTGCACACAATGGCAAAAATGGCACTGACATCTGGCGAGAGATCAAAGCTAATGCAAAAAGCAAAATACTCCGTGGATGATGTCCTGCCTATTATCTCTGAACTGGACTATGACTATCAGACTCAGATTTTGATATAAGTGATTGAAAACGAATGTGAGGTTCCAGCTTCAGCTGATCGGTTCCCAGCTAGTCGTGGTACTGAATGTTTGCCAGGGGGGGACTGCCACTAAAAAAATCAGATTGTAATGCACTGCGAACGTGACTGCCACTGCTGCTGTCCCAGCCACACAAAGACAGCCTCGCAGCAAGCACATATACACCACACACATTATATTATATTTATATATACATACTTCCACCTTATCCTGAACAGTCTTCTTCTGAATGGATAGGACCATTGATAAAATGGATTATCACAAACAGGCCATGGGAAAAGCATGTTTATATTCATAACTCTGCATTTTTTTTTCTTAAATTCAGGCTAAACAACATGTTTAAACATGCATAAATACCAATAAGACAGTAATTTCCCATTTAAATAATACTGATATGGCGAAATATTTTGATGTATAGGCACGGCTATCAAATTAATAATTCACTTTCTCATAAACTCATCTGTACTCTCAGTATTTGAGATCCATTTCCCAAAGGTATCACAAACATGGGTATCTAGAGGCACAAATACTCTACCATGCAATGCACTGGACCTTTCTCCACAATGCCAAGTATGGTGGCCAGAATCGCACATGTCAAAAGGAACACACAAAATTACACAGTGCAGAATAAGTTCAAGCAAGCTTTTTCCATGGTTATGGTGAAAATTTAATGCACAAAATCTACCCCTGTTCTGCATGTTGTCCAGGGTCCAACATAACTTTCATTATAAGTCACAATCACTGAATCCAATCACTGTGTTTTTATGGCATAACAGCATTAAGTCAAATTACAGGAATTAAAGGTCAACAATACTCAGATTCGGGTAGATGAAAAACCAGTAGTTAAACTAAATGAAATTAAAAATAAAAAATATAACAAACAAATCTAATGTTTTAGACAGTATTTATGAAGGGCCAACTGTAAATCTACAGTAGACTGAACTTTAACCCCATTCATGTGTTTCTCTAAAATGAAGTGGTAGATTTCTTATTTTATGGAACTGGGCACTTTCAAGTTATTCTTCTTAATGTTTCGAATGGTTCATTTTGTTTGTGCCTTTATTTTTTATCCGGGTGGCATGTTCTGTGACGATACGTATTTTTCAACAAGATCTAGCTCTGTGTCACACATTGAAACAAGTGAAGGAATTTTACAATGAGAATCGAATGCACAGGCTGAAGTGGCCTGGAAACTTTCCTAATCTGAATCCAACTAAAAACGTGTCGTCTGTTTATCAGCAAAGACTTTTTGAAGTGGAGTGCACAACGATAGAGAAGATGATTCAGGCATTAATTCAAGTTTGGAACAGAGACCCAAAAAACCACCAATTTTGAATAGTCTTGAAGAATTTCATGACAAATCACACCCAGATGCTCCTCAAGAGTCGAGGAGATCATATGTATTGATGTGATCATATGAATATTATTCATAATAACAAAATTTAGCAAACTATTTGTTGTTTTAGAGTTTGTTTCAATTTGCACAAGGATTTACATGCAGTACATATAAACAAAGACGAAAATGACATTTTTAAAATTACAGATTCAGTTAATTACAAAACAAATAAAATATATTTGTAAATTGTGTAAAAGTTTACAAAGTCTGTAACATGCTAATATTTAAAAAGTAAAAAATGGATTTCTGTTTAATTTTCTATCAAAGCCGTCATGTGGGTAAAAGCAGCCCTGAAGTAGTAAAAGGCATGTCTAGAAAAATAGGAAATAAATACACTTTTTTGTATCAAATGCAAATATGAACAAATGAAATATCAGTTATAACTAAATGATGCTTTTTGATACAAGAATGCTGTACCATGTGGTGTGCAGGTCACCATTCAACTGCAGTACATGCAGGGTCTTGATGTTAATTAACTATTTAAAGGTAGCCTCCTAATGTCATCCGAGACTAATGAGTGATAAGACAGGAAGCATGATTGTGTCATCTGTGCAGCAAACCTCTAATGCTTTGTTTTTAGTTGTGTGTCAGTTTTGTGTAATTCACCTTGGTGAATTACATTTTTATTTTATTATTATTTTTTATTTTTTTTAATGAAAAACACATTTATCCGATTATTTGATCCAAATATCTCAATGTATCATGCAAATCTAGAATTACATTCCCCTTGCTTTTTGGGTAGTTTACATAAGCTCAAGGTTTGTCGTATGTGACAAAAATACCCTTTGCACACTGTAGGAGTTGTGGATCTTTTTAAATTGTTGCTTTTTTCTGGACACTTTCAAGGCAAGATTTGTGGCATGCTTAAAAATACATTGTGATACTTAATAGCTATATATTACCTTGGATGGCCAGGTCAGGTCAGTTTGGGAAGTATGCACCATTGCTGCACACATCACATGACGAAAAAGCTTAGGATCCCGGTTGGCAACCCCCCAGGGCAGACATGTGGTCCAATTCCATTCTCCAGAAATTACCATCTCGCAGCTAAGTGCTATGCGGGCATCCCCTTGACCTGGTCTAGATACTAGTGTCCTTAACATTGGGGATCCTGTGAGCCGAATCACCTGTGGGGAATCATGTCACATGGCCATAGTACCGTAACTGATAGTCCCTCACGATGCAGGTAATGTGCCTCATTCAGGACTCCACAAGCAACCGCTTGTTTGACACAAAGTTAAACTAGCAGTACCCAAAGATTCTCTGAAAAGACACAGTACTGAAGGGGTCCAGCCTTCATTTTGGGTCACTGAATAGCACCCATGACTCCCAACAATATAGCAAAACAGGAAGCACCAGGACACTAAATACTTGGATCTTCACACTTATGCAAAGATATCGGGAGTACCTCACACCCCTTTCTAGCGATCTAATAACCAACCACCCCATTGCTCTCCCAATCCATCTACTGACTTCATAGGAACAGTCACCATAGATAATGTCGCTGCTGATGTAAGTAAACCTCTCAACGTGGCTGACACACTCTCCACAGACAGACCTACTGCTGATGGCTATGCCCAAGAAGTCAATGAAGGCCTGGATCTTGGTTTTTATCCAGGACACTTGCAAGCCCAAATACTCAGACTCCTAGTTCAATCTCCCGAGAACCACAATCAGAGCCTCCATTAACTCTATGACAATCACAGCATCGTCAGCAAAGTCAAGATCAGGGAATCTTTCTTTATCAACAGATGCCCCACAGCTGCTGGGCCCCTCTACTCTCCCCAACACCCAGTCCATGCAAGCAATGAACAAGGTAGGAGCAAGAACACACCCCTCACAAAACCCAAAATCAACTGGGAAAAAAAGAGGTTCTGCCTTCACTCTGCACAGCACTCACAGTACCAGTGTACAGGCTGGCCATTACAATCAGCAAACTCGGGGGGTTGAGAGATCCGGAGAAGTCTCAGGATTCCCCACAGTGTAGCTCAATCAACTGAGACGAAGGCTTTATGAAAATGACAAAGGCTACAAGGAAACTTTGCTGATATCTGTGTTTGCACCCCTCAGTGCCAAGATGCAGTCAATGTGACTTCTAAGGCGGAAAACCAGACTGTTCCAGTCATTGGCAGTTGAACAAGTGAACACAGATCCTATTAAAGTTGACCCAAGCAAGGACCTTACCAGACACCAAGAGCAGTGTTATCCCCCTGTAGTTGCTGCAATCCAGGCGATCATCGTTCCCTAACCAGATAGGGACAACAAAACAAGTCCCAGTTTCCAGTCAGTTGGGATGACGCTTGTATCCCAAATGGAAGCAAAGATTGCTTGCAATGCCAAAAAGAGAGCCTTACCACCAGCCTGGAGAAGTTAACTCTGAATACCACAGATCCCTGCAGCCTTCTGTACCCTCAGCTGTTTCACTCACCTGTACAATCTCATTGAGACTGGGTGGTTCACAGCTAATTGGAGGATCAGCCTCAAGAACCATGGACCCAGAGAAGTCCAGCGTCATAGCCAGAAGATCAACTTTGAACAGCTGCTCAAAGTAGCCAGTCCAGTGGGTCAAAACTGCGCTGTCATCTGTAAGAACCGTTCAATTACCCAACCCTGCCTGCGACTCACTAAGGAACAGATCTGGAAGTGCGTAAGGATTCAACTCCTCTGTATGCAGGACGTGGGAAATTAGACCACAGATTGTGTGTCACTTACTCAAAGATTCCTCTAACAAATGCCTCCTTATCTGCCCTCCGAGTCCTCGCAGCCATCCTGCACAGTTCCCAGTAAAGACCAGAGTTGCCATCAAACCATGTGCTGGAACTTCTCTCTTTAATATCCACGGTGCCCTATGAGATGAAAATACCTCCTTATTGGAAAACACCGACAACACTTTGGATGGAAGGAATAAAAGCCACTTTCCAAAACATTACTCAAAAATCACCAATGAAATAGACATTCTAGTCAGAAGCAGCAAATACACACGAGGAACACAGTGGATAAATGACAAATTGAAAATACAAGTGGTGGCTGAAGTACACCATTGAATTTTACCTACAAATAAAGAAAACCTACATAATGGAACAGTTCTCAATATATTGCTAGATGTTGGATACTGCAAGGAAAAAAGGCCTTGTTTTTATTGGAACTAAATATCATGGAAATTGCCCAGCAAATGGTGGAAACGAACAAGAAAGTATTGGTTATGCATTGTGATAATCATGACTAAAGACTTGACATGAAAAGCCCGGCAACGTATTTTAAATAAAAAGAGATTATTCTGCCAATGTACTATGGATGAACTAGATTCAAATGAGCGGAATATTCAAATTTACATAAACTTTTTGATAAAGCAATGTTATAATAGTGGGTTTTTTTGAATGTCAAGAATATTACAGTATGAGATGTATGATGGATTGTGTAAAGGTTAGATTGCATACACTCTGAATAATGTAGTGTGCTCTATTTCCAGAAGACCCAACAAACAATTGTGAGATACAAACAATCAAGCAACATGCACTGGTCAAAATGTTTTTGGCAAACATTATTAATAGTTTACTAATGTACTCACTGAATCAGTAACAGCAACTAAATTTTATACAATGTGAAAACTGGCTATCTGTACACAAAACAATTAGAATACCAAAAATAAAGCATGAACATCTCTTAAAGAATTTTCCAATTCAAAACAATACACCTATTATACATAAAATGCATCAAACTCTGCTCCACGGTCAAATTAACGACTGCCAGTGTGACAAAAAAATAACCGCACATACCAATATAGTAACTTGAGGTCAAGGCAGTGCGGGAAAAAGTGGTGGAGGAAAGACAGACACTAAATAGATTTAGGATAGGATAAAACAGTTTGTGGTCATACTAAAATTAAATATTGTCTGGCAAAAAATTAATGATTTAAACTATATTAGCATATTGCTATTGCTGTAGAAAATAAATTAATCATCTTCCCTTTCTTTTGAAGATGCTTTATCCAAATCACAGAGATGTTGCTTACTCGAAATATTAAATCCTTTATGATTTTGCAACAATTAATGTCAATATCAATTAATTTATAGAGCACATTTAAAACAACATTAACCATGCTGCAGCCAAAGTGCTTTACAATCTATACATATAAAGGAGAGCTGGGATCCAAAAGACTGTTTGTGGGAGGAATGGAGAGTTAAGGCAGGTGGGGGAGTCACGTGATCATCTTCCCTCCCATTAACTTAATTTCGCTCCGAGCTGAGCTTCCCAGCTGACGCGGTCTAGCCGTTCTTTTTCTGCTGATTTACTGTCTACTACATGCAGTACTTGCTGAATAGTATTTTTTCCTTTAGTGTTTCTTAGTATATTTTGGCTCCAGGAGGACAAACCAAAAATGGTGTATACAGTAATCCCTCACTATATCGCAATTCGACTTTCACGGCTTCACTCTATCGTGGATTTTAAATGTAAGCATATCTAAATATATATCACGGACTTTTCGCTGGTTTGCGGATTTCTGCGGACAATGGGTCTTAATTTATGGTACATGCTTCCTCAGTTTGTTTGCCCAGCTGATTTCATACAAGGGACACTATTGGCGGATGGCTTAGAAGCTACCCAACCAGAGCATGTATTACAACTCATTTCAGAACGCACAACTCTTAAAATGAATTTTGTAAAAAGTAAAATGCAATTGTTCACCTATAACTTCAGCAGCAGATGAAACAGAAAAATTCTCCAAAATTAAGCTGATAGAGGTTCACCGCATCATTTGTGGTGGACTATCACTTAAACTTGTGACAACACAAATGATTAATAGCAAAAACATATGGGAACATGCCATTACCTTGGGTATTCTTTCATTTTACGAAATACACCCACCCTGCCACCTTTGTCAATTGTCTAAAAGAAGTATAATTATTTGAATAAATTCCCAGGATCTTTGCGCATGCAAGCATTCAAAAATGTTGATTTGGCTTTATTTTCTCTCCCCAGCTTTATTAATCAAATCAAATACACATTCATATGTAGATGATATATTTACTTACAGCTTAGAAGAAAATGTTAAACTGCTTTTCTACTCCAGGGTTAAAAAAAAAAACACAGTATTATCTATAATTGTAAGGCACTGAACCAGATAGAAACTCTACTCTTACTTCTATCATAAACTGGCCATAGTTCCATATAAATTAAAGTGGACAGATAGGTCATAGAGTCAACAGTTCAGCGTACTTAAATTATGATGTGGGTCACAGGAGGAAGGCTTGTAATATTGCAAAATATTGTATTTCCAAGTGATAAACTTTGTTACTACAGCACCGATTTCAAAATCACTGGTTTTAAAGCAATAGCAACTTACATTCTGGTCCATTTGGGCAGCGTTTGTCAACCTTCCTGGTTCACAACCCACTTTTGCCCTATGCAAGCGTCTCTGCAATCCATCAAGGAGAGCATTGGGTTCCCCTTGGTGAATTAAGAGCTATCATCAGGAAAGGGGAATCGAGTATGATTGTCAGAGCAGCGAAACACTTGCAACCCATTATAAACAATAGTAACTCGCGACCCACCATCAACAGCCCACAACTAAATACTGTTTGAGGAACACTGCATTAGGGTATTGTCACATTTCACTCCTTGTGCTCTAATTATTTTCCTTTACCACCTTCCACACTTTGGAAAGCACACAGCGAGTACAGGTGTACAGTGTAAAGGGACAAAAGGGAAACCAATCTACTAGCGAAAGGCCCTAACTTACAGAGAACAGGTTGTTTTTATGTTGGTAAGTTTTCTGTTATCTTGAAGGACATGATTAACATTAACAATGTAAAGTCTCATTCTTGATAATTTGTGGAGGGTTGGATTACTCACTGGTAAAATCAGTCTCATTAGGGGTATAGCACGAGCACACTAAATATAGATTAAAGCTTTAAGGATAAATGCTTGCTTTTAGTAAAAAATAATCAATCCACACTGATTTTACACAAATGGAACATGATATTGATCAGCAGAGCATCACCTATGAATAGCAACATAATAATTAGTATAGAAGAAAGCCTGGTGTCATTTTTAAAATCTCACACCTAGCAGTTTCTAGGCTACCCTTAGTAATTAAGGCCATTTCTGTAATGTGTTTTTGTTTCTATGCTTATATAGTTTGTTGACTTACAGATCTTGTTAATTTACATCAAAATTATCAAAAGACGACATGCCCCCCCCAAAAATGAATTTTGATTTACAAGCAACATCTCAGAAGTACACTAACAGCCAGCCATTAATCAGTGACTTCTAGCTCCTAGCCAACAGAGGCTTGCAAAGCAAGTTTACTGCAGGGTATAATCTGTGGATCATTGTGCATAGTATTTGTTTATATTATCCTAAAGGTGTTTCCTGAGTGTTTATAGTGTAAATAACGTACATCAGATAGCAGCTCAATTTCACTCATACGGTTTATGAACTTGTGACCAACATGAGGGTTTGCACAGCTTCTACAGCAATGTCCATGGGACATGTCCAGGGAATTTTCCCAGTGTCTGACAGTTTTGCTCCAATACACACTGGACATGTATAGACAGTATGATTTTGAGACTCAAGAGTGGGGTTTACCCACTTTACTACTGTATAGAGAGAGAGAGAGAGAGTGATGGCACCCAACAACATCCCTGAATTGAGGCAATTCTGCATAGTGGAATGGGCTAAAAATCCTCCAAGCTGAACTGCAGGACTGTTCAAGACCTACAGGAAACGTTCAGTTGCAGTTACTTCTGCAAAAGGGGATTCACAGTAAATACTAAAAGCAAAGGTTCACATATACAGGTTTGCAGTACTGGGTGATTTTCCCCTCAATAAATAAATAAAATGACCAAGTATGATATTTTTGTCTCTTTGTTTTTCTGGGTTCTCCATATCTAGTTTTAGGACTTGTGCAAAAATCTTATATTTTAAGTCACATTTATGCAGGAATATGGAAAATTCGGAAGGGCTCACTCACTTCTTAAATAACACTATATGCTAGAAGTAGCTTCTGAGCAAAATGGTGATGAATTGTGAAATAAATTAATATTGTGCCAAAATTCAAAACAAGCACATTGATTGTAATCTGGCAGCACTAGCAAAGATAAACTCTGCTTACCAATTGTCTGAGGAAATCACAGAGAAGGTGGTAGAGAATAGAACAAGAGATTATCAATCAATGTGGCTCACGACAAAGCTTCCAGTAGCTAATCAATTATCCTGAGGCCACACAGACTTTTTTTTTTTTTTTTTTTAACACCTTGGAACAAGCACGGATGAATTTTTCTGCACTGTGTGTGCCAACTACACTTTTCTCTTCTGCTGCATTTATTTGAAGGCTGAATCTTTTAGCTGCTTATCCTAAATAACAGAGTTGTAAGCATTTGAACTAGAAACAAAAAGCACATATAGTACACACAGCTATGCAGCACCTAGAATATTTTAGTAAAGCTCAAATATATTAGATATTTATACATTTTTAATTCGAATAGTCTAACCTTAATTTTTAGTAAATTTGACAACCCAAGTTTGGTAGGATTCAGCATTTGGTTTTACAAATACAGTAATCCCTCGCTACATCGTGCTTCGACTTTCGCTTCACTCTATCGCTGATTTTAAATGTAAGCATATCTAAATATATATCACGGATTTTTCCCTGGTTCGTGGATTTCTGCGGACAATGGGTCTTTTAATTTATGGTACATGCTACCTCAGTTAGTTTGCCCAGTTGATTTTATACAAGGGACACTATTGGTGGATGGCTTAGAAGCTACCCAATCAGAGCATGTATTACATATTACCTAAAACTCCTCAAGGATATAAGATATGCTTCCTGCGCAGTGCTTGATTGTTTGCTTTTCTCTCTCTGACATTCTCTGCGCCTGACGGAGGGGGTGTGAGCAGAGGGGGCTGTTTGCTCAGAAAATACGGACACTCCTCTAAAAAATGCCGCCTTATCGCGGTGCTTCGGCATACTTAAGCCCAAAAGCACGTATAGATTTTTTGATTTTTTGATTGTTTGCTTTT
The DNA here is from genome assembly GCF_016835505.1 of Polypterus senegalus. Lineage (NCBI taxonomy): Eukaryota > Metazoa > Chordata > Cladistia > Polypteriformes > Polypteridae > Polypterus > Polypterus senegalus. The sequence goes on from NC_053161.1 coordinate 158,346,546, forward strand.
CTGTCCCACTCTCTCTCTCCGACATTCTCTGCTCCTGACACGCATTCTATGAAGAGGAAGATATGTTTGCATTCTTTTAATTGTGAGAAACAACTGTCATCTCTGTCTTGTCATGTAGCATAGTTTAAACTTTTGACTAAAGGGTGTTATTTCATTTCAAGAGGGCTCTAATAATGTTAACAGTGTGGGAGAGTTTATAAGGGCTTAAAATATATAACAATAACCATACAAACATATGGTTTCTACTTCGCGGATTTTCATCTATCCGGGGGGTTCTGGAACGCAACCCCCACGATTGAGGAGGGATTACTGTACACATTTTACTCTTCAAACATGTTCTTTATTAAGGTTTCATGCCTTTGTTTGCAAATGTTTGAAAACCTAAAACAAAACTTCTGGTTCTACTTTAACTAAAATCTAATCAGCGAAGCACTTTGAAATCCAATACTGAAGCAAATCTATGAATCCTCACTCACCTCTTACATCATCTTTGCTCGATTGTGACTTTCACTGTACGTAAGCCATTCTACTCATTGCCATCATTATTTCTTTGAATCTTTACTTCCTATGTCATCATATCTTATAGCTACTACTTTTAAGACATGCTTATTTTGAGTGTCACAGATGAGAGATCTGCAGTCATTGTTACCTCTTCTTTTACAGTTGTAACATTTCAAATGTCCTCTCTTTCAATACTCTAACACATCAATACCAAGTTTACTTGATTCTCTGAAGTAATTTACCCTTCAGCTTACTATAAGAGGCTTCAGTAATTTTTCCTTGTACTGCAAAAACTTAAATCCTTCTATATAAAAGCGGTCGGGATTGTCCTTCCGTCCCGTGAGTGCTACGCAGGCGCGGAGTTTCACACACACCCTGTCCATTTTGCAATGCACGATGGGTAGTTTGTAGTTTCGTTTTTCCAGGTTAAAGAGGATTTTCTACTCCAGACTGTGCGATATCTTCTTCTTTCTTACTATATAAAAGCGGTCGGGATTGTCCTTCCGTCCCGTGAGTGGAAAGCATAACGGCATTCCGCTTATCACAGACTTACTACTTGCAGTACGAAGCGACATGATGCTACCATTGTTCCCTTGCTTTTGTGTGCGATGCGCTGGAAAAATAGACAAAATTATGTCTCTGGAAATAATGTTGATGGAGTACAAATGCCTCACGCGTAGTAAATATCAGGGGGTTCAAAAGGGCGACCTCAATATAGAAAAAAAGTTTAAATTTCATCACAAAAATAGAAACTACGAGTATTAAAGTAATACCGCTCAAATGGAATATAACCAAATTAATGAGTTTGTATAAAATATCAAATTGATCTACATATTGAATTGCCTTAAGAAGTAGTCAACTTAAAAGTCGGTCACCTTAATTAAAAGGCGGGTCAGCCTAGTTATGTTATAATTGTTGGCAATTTTAAAATCCATGCCAACTAAAGCTTTTGTTCTTCTTGCATCTTAAATTTTTTCCTCTCTCTTTTCGGTGCTCTTATGCTGCTAAGCCACATCACCAATGGTTAGACTTAAAAGTTTCCATATGCAAAAGGCCCAAAACATGCAAATACAATTTTCATGCTAGAGCTGGATATATTAAAAGAATACTTTTGTATATTTATGGTAACTGTGATTAATGCATAAGCAACATTTCATTGAAACTGGTTAATGATGACAACAATGATCACCTACCGAAATGCAGCCAAACCAGCCAAGCAGTATTAGAATGTACACTGGTATGAAACATTAAACCTCAAAAGTGATGAATACGATGTATATACTATCTTATGTCCTATTTAGGAGGGACAATGCTGCATATTTACATTGAAGAACTTTGTCTTTTCATCAGTTTTAGCCAAGCTTCACTCCATAATGCAGACTGTGCTGGAATGCATTAACTTGCCAATAATTTGCTACATCAGTTTTTGTATATTGTTGGTGTACATATATAAAACACTGCATATTGTTCCCAATGTAAATAGCCATGTTGCAGCAGAGTCTAGTTTTAACATAATTGGAGCACTGTACTGCACTCGTATTGCAATAACATTAAAAAGGCTGCTTTTGTTAATCATAAGCAGTTACATTTCATTAAACACACAGTTTCATCCATAATGCCAAGACAAGACTGACAAATGTTGTGGCTCAGTGGCCTGGCTCAATCCAGGATTAATTTTGAGGCAAAGCAGCTCAGGCAGACGTGATAGTACTGCACGTGGTGGATGACTTGCTGTTAAGGTTACTGGCTGAACATTTAGCTTTTCATATGGCCTATACTACTTAACAGAAATTGTGTCATTACTAGTGCCTTAAGTAGAGAGAGGGTTTATAATGCAACAAATGCTCTTGCACATTTGTATGAATCTTGCTAATCAACTTCATACATGGTTATTTCAGGATGGCAACTGGGTGGGGTTCAAGGCACATTTGCATATTCACATTTACAAGTTGATTGTGATTTATAAAAGGTAAGTTGTGTACAATAACACCCTTTAGTCACCATTACAGTTGTATTACCCGATATATTAGACAAAATAAGAGAAAATAAGACATATTAGACGTTACAAATATTATCACTCACACAGTTCTTACACACAACCACTAACCTATGAAAATAGTGCAACTTGTTCGATGATGAAGATGAAGAGATGTACATGAAGAGATGTACAGTGATCCCTCCTCGATCGCGGGGGTTGCGTTTATATCATTAGTTTTATATTGACACGCTTGGGTCACAGATTTGCACAGAAACACAGTAGGTTGTAGAGACAGGGACTTTAAACTTTTGAAAAAGAGACAAATGTTTGCAGTGTTTTAAACTGTGCTCCATGACAAGATAGAGATGACAGTTCCATCGCACAATTAAAAGAATGCAAACATATCTTCCTCTTCAAAAGGAGTGTGTGTCAGGAGCAGAGAATGTGTATATATGAGAGAGAGAGAGAGAGAGAGAGAGAGAAGCAAACAATCAAAAATCAATTGGTGTTGTTTGAACTTTTAAGTATGCGAAGCACCGCGACAAAGCAGCTGCACATAAGGGAGCAATGTGAAGATAGTCTTTCAGGATTTTTCAGAGGGGCATCCGTATCCTCTAGGCCAGCGTGCGAGCAGCCCTTCTGCTCACACCCCCTCCGTCAGGAGCAGAGAATGTCAGAGTGAGTGAGAGAGACAGAGAAAAGCAAACAATCAAAAATCAATATGTGCTGTTCGTGCTTTTAAGTATGCGATGCACCACGCCGGAAGCATACCATATATCAATGAGGAGTTTTATTTAATACATAATACGTGCTCTGACTGAGTAGCTTCTCAGCCATCCGCCAATAGCGTGCCTGGTATGAAATCAACTGGGCAAACCAACTGATGAAGCATGTACCATAAATTAAAAGACCCATTGTCCGCAGAAATCCGCGAACCAGCAAAAAATCTGCAAAATATATTTATTTAGATATGCTTACAAATAAAATCCGCGATGGAGTGAAGCCGCAAAAGTCTAAGCTCGATACAGCGAGGGATCACTGTATGCATATTTTCACACAAACTTTTATAAAACCCCAGAGGAGCTGAACCAACAAAATATTTGTCTTAAAAACAAAACCCTGTGTTAGATGTTTTTTCCCTTATCTCTAGTTATCTTTATCCGCCTTCTTCCTCACTTTCTTGAACCATTATTTACAATTTAAAGCCAAAATTCTAGTCTAATCACTCCTCCAACATATCTTTCTTATTAAAACTAAATGCTCACAATGTCCTTAATGTATGTTAGCTAAAATATTATTAAATAAACCACTTCTGAAAAATTCTCATGTATGACAGCAAAGTGTTGTCAAATGGGATCAAGCTATTGAATTGAAGCCCCACCTTTAGCCTCATTTGTTGATCATTAAATTTATGTTCATAGTAAGCCATAACTGCAGTACTTCCGGATTTTTCGTTGCCATTTTATTAAACTGCATTGAACAACACACCTTATGTTTGTTGAAACATCTTGGAGACGTGCAGATATAAGCCATCCTTTCTTTCTGATATTACTTTCACTTGCCATTTAAAAAAAAAAAACACACCTTTAATCTCCAATTGCTAACATCTCTCAGACCTTGTTGTACAATGCTGGTATCAAGTGATGTGCCATAGTAGACAGTGACTGCACTATTTACTTGGCAGGATGCCTGATCAAAGATGGGATAGATGGGTTTTCAATTCAAAGGCTTGATGTCTCTTAAACTCCAATGCTGCGCATTATTGGATTTTCTGGAAATGGTTTATTTAATTTTATCCAAAATAAATCTGCTTCAGATAATGTGAACACTCAACTGGAGACATGATTAATCATTTAGATTTTTCTCCACGGATTTTTGACACTGCTGCTGTTCAGTGTGGGATCCCAGTGAAACCCACTGTATCTGGAATTATGTTCTCTCTTCCCTCCAAGCATTAAGGATTAAACTGCTGACTCTCTACAAACAATGTGGGACAAACTCACTATAATGTGAGATAAGAGTAACGGGTGAGGAAAAGATGATCCTAAAAGCAACTGTTAAGAAAACGTTACCTGTAAAAATCCAAAGAAGGTTGACTTGTGCAGCTACATGTCTTAGTTCTAAAAATGTTATTAAACAAAATATTACTGAATTAGTTGTAAACAAGCCCATATTAGCATATGAAAAACATGTTGGCAAAGTATCTAGTCAAGGTGACAAGCAAAGTTTTAATTAAAAATGTTTTTTTATCACCCTCATTTGATGTTAACTATCAGAATATTTGCACCACTTTTAAAGGTCATGGGTTAAGCATAATGCATCACTGCATGCTGACAAATAAAATCTTCATCACTTTTTTGGGTCAAAAACTAAGTAGCTTTAGAAGGTTTTTTGTATTGGCAGTACAAAAGCACATTTTTTTTTAGCCAGAAATACTTGCAGATTCAAAATAAAGCTAACCAACTCTGGACATACGGAGGTAGGTGGTATGCTATAGCTCTTTATGTTTGCTGTCCAAAATAAAGCATTCAATTAAATGCATCGACTACAGTATATGCAGTTGACAATAATACAGTGCCAATTTAGACACACACACCCAAGAAAACATGCAAAAGTATGATCTCACATCCACTCATAAATACAATTATATACATACACACACAATTTTTCTTAGGTTACACTATTTGTTATGTGTTGGTCATTCAGTGACCTTACGATCTATCGACAGAAACCATCTCTGAACCTACATATATATTAAGTTACAAAAGAAAGAAAGAGAGAAAACAGTGTACATAAAACAAGCTGCTACCACATTTGGCATCCTGGGATCATGAACTAGACTAAGTCAGTATTTTTTTTTTGATTTGATATACTTTATTAATCCCCAAATTGTCTTACACTAAAAATTAAATTACCCTTCATTCTCTCAGAAACAATGTAGGAAGCACCTTAAGACAGAAAAGCGTATCTGTTGCACCTATACATAACCACCTTTTTTCAACCTCTCAAACATATGCACTATTCAATGCCTGGAAAAAGTCCAGGATTAAAACTCTTAAGACACTTGTAAACAGAAAATGTATTTGCATCATATGAACAATTGTGATTCAAATACAACTTCTCAACAACGCAATTCCACCATTACTTTCAAGCTAGAAATTTTGCTAAACAGAACCTGCCCAATTTTTCCTAACCTTCCACCTTGTTCAATTCCAGACGAATTATTAATTTGAGTTTTGAAGACTCAGAAAATTTAAGTCTGTTCATTTCAAAGACCCCAGAGTACAATGGGGAAAGGGTCTGTCATTCAATATTTCAGAAAAGGAGTGGAAGGCAGCCATGCACAGAATACACTCAAGCTCTATATGTAAAAAGCATTCAATTATTCAACTTAAAATCTTAAAATTGTCCGATATATTTCTAGGGCAAGATTCAACCTGCACATGTTGCAATCAAGCTCCAGCCTCACTGGGTCACATGTTCTGGATTTTGCTGGGATTTGTTCAATTAGTCTTGACTGTAAGGAATGTTATCTAATTAAAATCAATAAAAATGTAAAAGTCCATGTAGGATCCCTTCCGGCAGTAACACATACCAACGCAGATCCTTAGCTTCACCTTATATACATGTATAATATATATTATACTTCTTGTGTCACCACTTAAAAAAAATAGTAAATTGCTAAATAAGCTACTTATATGAAAACAGGTGAATGAAGAGTGTGGCAAATCTGCCTTCTTAAACTAATTAGACAAGCTTGTGGATTTTTTTTTTAATCAACAAACTGACATTTTGCATCAAATACTGAATTGGAAAAAGAAGAAAAAAAAAAAAACACTTAACAGTACCTCAAGTCCCAATTTTAATTATTAATCAAAAAACTGCAAGCCCTTAACATACTTACTACAACTAGATTAGAAGCCCACTAAGCTAAAATAATTTTACCAAAAACACTGCTTTTTTTGTTAATATTAGATAACATGTGGTGGCCAGAACAGTAGGAATGCAGATGGAAACTAGTTAAGAGCAGCTTTGCAGAAATGATAAGTTTTTCAACAAATATAGAAAGAGTTGCCAACTTGAGGTAGCCAGCAATACTTTAGTGAACTTCAAAATCTGACAGGGTATTATTTTTTTTGTAGAAAATATGTGACTGAGACTGATGAGCCTGTAAGACTGAATGGTCCGTTCTTATGAAAATTGTTGTAATGTATTGAAAATTAAATGGTTTTCCTTTTGTTATTTTGGTATGACACTCAAACCTTACAATAAAACAATTGTAGCAGTGTTATTCCAACTACAGTAAAAGTAAGTTGCAAGACTTAGTATACAGACATTTAAGACACTGTGTGTGGATGTCTTCAAAAACTGAATGCCAAAGAATTTCTTCCTACGCGTTACCTACCAGATATAGTTTTAAACTAAAAAAGCTCTATAATACAAAAAGTAAAAAATAAAAAAAAAAAAACACAATTTAATACACAAAGGTTCTTTCCACTATCCTATTTGAATTGCATGTTCGTTGATCTTAGCAGTATTAGTAGTTTTACTCTAAGCTCACATAAACACCTAACCGTCAGCATTAAATTCATGCTTGTGTAAAGAATGTGTGGGCTGTTTATTTTTTTAATAATATTGATATTTCCCTATTTCTGACAACCCTAATATATTAAGTATCTATTTTAACATTTTAAAAAGACTTCAATACTCATTTTTTTATGGTATTGATTCATGAATGCATTTCTAGTTCACGATGGCTCGAGTTTCAGCCCGGTTACCATCCACTCACAAGTGTTAATATGATGGCAATTTCAAAAGCATTGGTGCCTTCACTTTGCAGAAAATGGGAAATTAAGGGAAAACTACAAGATACATGCAAGTATAAATTTATGCAAGAATTGTAAGCGAACTGACACAAAAAATTTAAAATCATGGAAAAATCACTAAGTATAAACCTGTAAGCTGTTGTATTTTTTTTTTTTTTTAAATGCAGGTTAAAATGTTTTTTGTAGCCAGTTAAAAGCAGAATGCATCAAGGTTAAGATTTTAAAGCATACAGATCTTCAATTTACTTAAAAACATTTTTATCAAGTTGCATTAAATATTGTATTAAGTATCAAAAATTAATTTAAATATTTTTCTTAGTATTTATTCAAAGTTTGAAATGATGCCATTTTAACAACCCTATAAACATTTTTACTTAATACAGTTCTAAACAAGATTATAGTTAATGAAAACTAAAATTAAAACAAACTATTAAAAAAAACATTTTCACAAACTGAAATAAAATTAACAAAACCGAAATGAAAAGCTAAAACTAAACTAGTAAAGTAGCTGGAAAGACTACCTGAAATAAAATAATTTTACTAAAATATTTTTAGTTATCGTTTTTGAATGAATATTCTTGCCGTTAGTTTTTAACCCTTGTAAGTTTTAACTTTTTTGTATATGTTGTTCTTAATCTCAGACACTGTCTCTGTTGATTTATGCCTGTCCACCCCTAACCTTAAACACTACATGCTTGTTGTTCTTTGTTTCCCTCAACAGAGCTAAGTGGGGTCTGCACACTGATTCAAGTCTAAGAGCCCTGTTCTTCCTAAGCCCCTGTGATTTTCATGAGAAAATATTTTTAAAAAATTACAAAATTGTGTAAAATTGTTAATATTCAGTGTTTAGTTTTGATTATGCTTGTTTTATCAGACAAAAACAAAACTAGATCGTAAACCAGGCAGGGTAGTAAACTTCCACTAACAAACTCCTATCCAAATCTGTTAAGCGTACAGTTCTTACCGATTGTGACACAAAACCAAATCTGTAGGCACTCCATGCCATAATTACTGAAACCAAAATATATAAAATACACAATAGAAATGTCTTTGTGAAATAAAAACTAAACTAAAAATACATGATGAAGGAAAACTAAACTGAATTTCCAAGTAAGGTCAGAAAAAATATAGAAATAAAAACTAATATAAAAAGGTAAAACTATAATAACCCTGGTTCTAAAACAACAAATACACATTGCAAAAAAACAAGTCCTATTAAAAATACAGTTAATCCTATAAACAACACAGTTTAATTAAGCTTAAACAACACTAAAAATACCATCCTTATCCAAGAGAGAGAATTAGTAATGAAAAGCCCATTAGAATGTATTTCCTCTTATTGATTAAAATAAAAAGGAGTTAAAACAGATGTTGGCAGGAGCCTAGAAGACATATTGCAGAATCTCTCTTTAATGAATTCTTGCCAGACTTTGAAAGAACGCTGTGCAGTTCTACACAAAGAAAAACATACTTTTCTTGTTTTAGGTAATATATTGCTTTCATTTTGAGTTATGGCAGACAGCAACAATGCACCAACAATGTAGTGTAGGAAGTCATCTTTTTAACAGATAGTCTAGATCCATCTGAAACAACTGTAAGACATTTTGGAACGATTGAAAATCGAAAACTATCTGATTGATAAGCAAACATCTTAACCCAAGAAAGACTTTCTGCATTCATGTACAATCAGACAGATGCTAACTCCAGCTCTTGGAGCTGGAAATCCTATGTGAACACCCAATGAACTCTTCCTCAAATTCAGACAGTTCCAAAAACTACATTCTCAGATTTGTGATGTAATGCTGACCTTATACTTTACTTAACTGAATAAAACAAAAAATATGACCTAGTCAGCTAGCAATTCAATTCTGTGGACAAATTGCACTTAATAATTAGTTTGCTTTTTACTTTCACAAAAAAATAGTTTACTTTTAATTGCCATTTTTGCAGACGAAGTAATAAATTAACAGCGTCCTCACATTTCTCTGAAAAGTTTGACTGGAAAAACCATATGAACACAAGTGGGCACGTGAAATGTCACAAATCAAACATCCAAAAACTGATAGTAGATGAATGCAGCATTAATTTAATGTTATCACAAAATGTGAATTAGTAAATATAGTTACATGCCCCTAAAAATTTAAATGGAAAACTCACGTTCAGTGCACGCGATTAATTTAGTGTAGCTTGCAGAGATTGATAAAGAATGAATGTTGTTAATAATCAAAATCCATTCCTTGCCCAAGATATTGATGTTTAAGATTGTCTAGCAGTGAGCACTGTGACAAAAACCCTGAAACACTATCTGTATTCACATTACTACTTACCTGGTTGGTTTTCAACTTCTTTTAATAAAAAAATAAAAAAATAAATCATGAAGGGAGAAGTTTACCTTGCAACAGGACACTGAACAATTGTTCTAAACACAATGGGTCAGCCACATAAGCAGTTGCAATGTCACTTTAAAGTGTTTCAACTACTGAATTGCATATGAACAGATCATTCTTCATTTGGCCACAGTTTATAATATTATTCAGTAGGAAATATTTATGCTTATGCCATGCAGGAAACATAATACATTGTGCTATAAATGTTATTAAATTCTATGTGCTAGCTGACAGGGATGAGAAAAAAAACTCTTTTCAGTTTATCTGATGATTCTGCGAATACAGATGTGAAGATATTACTACGAGTAAGAGAAGAGAACAACAGTTCTTCTTAAGCTGGGGTCACACACAGTCTTGCTTACAACCAAACTCAAACGAAAAACATAAGCATACCATATTACCATTTAGAAGGCAGAATGAAAAAAACACAACTAGCTGCTGACTAGCCAAGTACAAAGCACCATAATTATATCAACGATGAAGATTTCAATATAGATTTTCTATGCTTCAAAATTTATGGTGCAGACAACTTAAGCCTGAAATATAATGTGATAATACAACAGGGCAAAGCTGACCCAAAATTACTGTAATGATGGTAGACTACTTTGTCACCATATAGAAACTTCCATTATTGAATGACATAATGCTCTATAAGCAATAAAATATTTTTGACCCAGAACTTTGATTGCCTTCTTAAAGGACTATTCCTTCCAAAAATAGCTTCTTTATATGGACGTGACCGACCCCATGCAAATTTGTAGAGATGGCCAAGAAAAAGATTTCAATGTCATTTTTCCATAGAGAACAGACACAATTTCTAATAGAATACATGTCAATGATGAACTACAGCCAAAATCAAAAGTGTTCATGACCCAGTGTGAAGGGGCTTCATGTTTATGGACTGCTTTCATTTGCAAAGTTACTTATTTAACTATATTTTAGCAAGAAATACAGTACAAGTGTTTTGCAAGATGTGAGCCAATGACAAGATAAGCTTGCATGTGGATACTGCAACACAAGTAATGGAAGAAGTGATCATGGACGTTTTTTCAAAATTTTTTGGAGCTACCTGGAGTCGGACACCATTGGCCCCCGTTCTACCAGAAATGTTAGGTCAATTTTCCACAAAAACATAAGGTTAAAATCTTTCACAGGTATTGGTACAAAACACTTAGGGTATGAAACATAAAAATAAATACAAATTTTGGGTTGAGTATACCTTTAATGCCTAATCTAGACCACTATCTTACCTGAAACCACTAGCTTTTCAACTTGAAAACCACAATTGTTGCTTCACTTTAAAAAAAAAACTATAGTAGGGACCTCTTTCAAAGGGAAAATGGTGGACAACAACATTTTGAAGCTACACACAAACTACACATTTCATTTTCATATACTGGTAACTCTTATGGTTTTAGTCTATCTAGCAGATGACAACAGAGTCTCGTCAAGGCCAAATTTTACTGAATATCCATCACGTGCACACTTCTAGACACTGGGTCAAAAGACAAATTTCCACTCCATCTACATGAACTTAGGAAAGACGCTTCAGACAGAGAAAATCTAGAGGGCAGGAGCTTTTAAAGCACACTTAAAATTTTAATGTTTCATACAGTCACTCCAACATGAAGGTGGTTAAACTTTCAACTCAAACATAAATTTGACAAAAATCGGAAGCAGGATTTTAATTAGGTTACAGTTTTCATGAAATAGGGAAAACCTGAGATATGCAAAAAAACTGGAAGTTATCAATCCATTGATAATTAAAGGATGAAAAAAGTATAACATATTGACATACAGGCTGCATAAAAACAAAAACAATGCAGAACCAAATTAAATAAAATAAAATCAAGCAGATACAAACTAGCACATAACTATTACAGCAAAGTATGCACACGAATACAATACAAAAAAAACAAAAACAAAACTATGGGGAAGTGAATAGAAGACAAATGAGGGAATCCCAGCTTTATACAGATACTTAAAAGTCTGCTCAATCATTTTCTTTTTATCTTAAAAGTACTCTGTTGGTGTAAGATTTAAACTAAGCGTTTTTTTTTTTTTTAATGAAAGTCAAATGAGCCAAATAAAGTTCTCAGAGTGTGCGTGTGTGTGTGAGAAACAGCTCTTGGAAATTACACAAAAACCCAGCAATTTGTGACACGTCAGCCATGCCTGTGAACATCAAGAGGCAATGTGAACTTAAAAAAAAAAAAAAAACCACAACTAAAAAGGACTACCAAAAAAAAAAAAAAAACACACAACACCAGCAGCTTCTTAAAACTACACCCCGCAATTTTTCATCACTAAACTGGATAAAATCAATTCAATAAGTTCCCAAGTGACTAAGGGACTGAACGATTTGGTGTGTATCTTTTAACAGACATTGCCCATACATCAAACAAAATATGAATAATAGTATTAATATATAAAGTGTGTATTTATACTATATTTTGCATATAATTGTTCCTTGTATTTGTACATCTAAGTAACAAGCAATAATGCAAAAAATTAAGTCCACCTTTCTTTGACATACGTGGACATATCAGGTTTGAACTTCATTTACAACTGTATTTATAATTATATAAAATAATGTAAATGTAGCATTACGTTTGCTCCATTTTCTAATTTATTGCAGTTTAAATTTAAAAAAATAAAAAAGTATATAAACCCCTGCATTTATCACTAATTACGAACACCAAAAATTAGAGTCACCATCAGAAAGGATCTTGGCAGAACCGGTCTTATTTAGACATTTAGTGAGTTTGCTCTTTGTTGTTGAAGTAGGTGTTCTCATCATGCCTAGATTGAAACAGTCTTCCAAGCCTTCGGAAAGGTTAGAAAGGCCCATGAGTTTGGGGTGGGGATTAAATGGATATGAAAATCAACCATTCTACTGTGCAGAGGATCATCCACAAGTCTAGAAAAAACTAAAGTCAGCAACTTATGCAGGCCGTGCCACCCCTGCAAGATCAGCCAGAAAGCAGAATGCAAGATAATAACACAAGTCTCCAAAACCCCAGAATTTCTTCACTGAACCTACAAGATAGCTTTGCCACTGTTCACGTCAAAGTACATGAGTCGACTATTATAAACAGGCTGCACAAAAGTGTTGGTGTGGTACTGTAGCATCAACACTGAAAGAGATTTTCATATACAGTATAATTTATACTAACTTTATTCTCATTTATTACCTTGTTTCCCCGAAAATAAGCCCTAGCATGCTTTTCAGGCTGCTCTGTAATATAAGCCCTACGCCAAAAGTAAGCCCTAGTCAAGATCAGCTGAAAAGTAAGGTGCCCAAGGCCTGGTTTATACTTCACGCGATGCGACGTGTGTGCCCGAAACATCCATTAAACTTCAAGGACACCTTGCCGCAATATCTCTGAAAGGGATGTTTAAGGATTACATCCATTAATTCAGGGATGCACCAATTCCAGCAGCATTGGCATAAGACGGGCCATCAGCTAATTGCAAGATGAACACAAGCACTCGCATACACTGCCGTCATTGCAGCTTCACCAAATCCCCAAACCTTCATGTCTTTGGATGGAAAACTGAGCACACTGTGGAAACCCACCAGGAAAACATGCAAACTCTAGGCAGGGATCACAAGGGATATGACTCCCTGCGAGACAGCAGCGCTACCACCATGCCACCACCATATGTGTAACTATTAGCAGTATTCATTATTTAAACAAAGCTAACGATTTATCTGTAAAATGTAACATATATATTTTAATGCATTTCATCATGAAAGGGATATCAAGTATAATAAGAATTCTAAATGTGCAGAGAGATGGAATATCATAAATTTAATGTGTTCTGTGTGGTGATGCTGCTAGCCGCTGCTGTCAGGTCAGGAAGAAGCCCCAGAAGAATGTAACGATTTAACAATTGGGTCAGTTTTAAGATGACGTTTACGACAGTCTACTTTAATGATAAAGTAAACTACGAGGTTAAAGCCGAAATTTCCAATTTAATCTCAAAATAGACATTTTCATTAAGTCCTTATTTTTTTTTCTCTGTGGCTCAAATACGCCGCCATACATTCCAGATGATATTGTGAAGGTGTCATTACTTTGGGGAATATGCAACGCTTGAATATCAAAGCACCACGAATGCATTTGTATGACTGCATTTTGCTTCAGCACATCGAACCATTCATCAAACATTGAAGCGCGAACATCGATCCTGTAGGATCCTAAAAGCAGCTGGAGTAGCAAGAAATTCAGGCTGGAATTCAATGTTTGAATGAAGAGAGTTATGATGATATTCCAGAAGATGACATGACAGTATTTGGATAAATGTATATTGTTGTACATGAATAAATAAAAGATATCCCCTGAAAATAAGCCCTAGTGCATTTTTTGGAGCAAAAATAAAGAAGTAATTCATCTACTTGCAGTCATGCATAAGTGCAGTGCTGAATTCCTCTATACTACTGACAATGTGAAAAAGCTGGTACTGTTAAGTTTTTGAAACTTTGGCACCGAAATAGTGCCAAAATACTGGTTCTTGTAAAATCCTTATCTGGAACAATATGCTTTAGACAGATGAAGCAGAGACAGAGTTATTTGGCCTCAGAACTAGAAGACATAAACGGCGAAAAGCAAATATAGAATTTGACCAGATGAACAGATACCAGCTGTAAAGCATGGTGGTGAAAAGATTATGGTATGAAATTACTTTGCTGCATCACTGGCTCGCCATCATAGAATTCACTACGAATTCTTCATTGTACCAGTGGGTGCTTAAGGATAATGCAAGACCACCTGTCAAACGATTGAAGTTCAACTAAAAGTGAACCTTGCAACATGACAATGACCCTAACATACTAGTAAATCCACCAAGGAAAGTCTGAGGGGTGGTGGGGGGTTATTGGGAAAAAAGGTTCTGGAAAGGCAAACTACACAAACTACATTAAACACAAAGTAAAACCAAGTACTTTCAATGATTAACATTAAAAAATCATGACAACACAATTGACACTAAGAATAGGATATAAATCAGTTGATAAGAGGGTAGGTAAGCAAAATCTCCAGTCAACAACATTCCTGGAGAAATAAACTTCTTCTGGGTTAGGGATCCATAGTTGGTTATAACAGACAAAGCCACAGCTTTGGTCAACTCTCAAAACGAGTCTCTAACCCCATACTGAGCGTTCAACAACTTCATAAGTACATTCACAATAGATTAAATGGTTTCATTACTGAATCATAATGCCTCCAGTATTCTTGGTGTCACTAACCATGGGCAGAAACTGAAGCTTTAATACTAGAACTAGGAAGTGCAACAACATAACACATGCTCTGAATACTTTAGAGTGGCTTTCAGTAAAGTTTTGGACTGATTTCCAAATCCTTCACCTTACACTTAGAGCACAAGTCATTAAAAACCTTACATATCTAACAGAATTTACCAAAGTATATTTATCATAGCAGACATTACTAAAAATGCCAATATTCTGACCATCTCAATGATAAATACAGTGCATTCTAAAAGTATTCAGTACCTTTTGAAAGTCATCAACATGCTATGCATTTCAAAAGATACATACACATATTCATCCAATAAATACTTTGACAATCTAAGTGTTTGGATTAACATTTTATGTTTAAAATGAGATACATTTTCCTCATTTGGACCTAACTGAATAACTAATTCCTACCAGCGAGCAATTAAAAGGTCACATTTGCTGGATATCAAAATTACTCTGAACCCCCTGTGAAAATGAAGACAGAGATATAAATAAATAAGCTTGGAAAAGGTGACAAAATGTACAGAATATTATATATAAACATTGAAAATATCAGTGTCCAGAAGGGGAATGATGAAAAATACACCTTTCTTCATTTTACTGTTTGTTCCTCTTAAGTCAAGCTAAAAAGTTTGAAACACTTCTCATAATAATGTAGCAGAAGACTTAATATGTAAGCTCTTAATTTAGCTCATCAAAACACAAAACGAGTTGTGAATTTATCTCTCTTTAACAGAGAGAACAGTATTTTTGCCAGATGCTCAATAAATAATATATTGTTGCAACTTTTTTCTCCAGTGGTTTGAATAAAGCAAGTGTGAAGGGACTTTAGATTAACTCCGAACATAGCCACTTGAGTCATGCCACGTGTCAGAAGACATACACAAATCTCTCTTAAGCTGGACCAATTCAACTTCTGTATCCCATTCTTGACCTCTCTTCTCACTCACAAAGCTGTAAAGCTGAAGGAGCACTATGCTTGCCAAGAATACGTTTCTCAGATAAATCAGCGCAACAGAAACAATCTCTCTTCGAAGATTCACTGGATACTCACTCTGCTTTATGGACACATCCCTTTACCTAAAACACCATTTTCTGCTTCCAGGTTATTCTCAAGTCACTACCCTTTTTGTAGTTCTTGCACACAACGGTTTCCCATTTTATTCTTTTTGAGTTTTCAGTGTATTATCTAAAAAATCTTGCAAAGCAATGTTCATTTTACAAAGACCCTTTGTCATAATGCTCTAATTCAAAGTCAATTTTACACATCTAAGTAAATTTAAAAGGGTCAAAATAAAACATTGTTATTTTTAGCCAGGTATTGGGGGTTCGCAGACACCTGTCATCTTTCTATAATTACTAGGCTTGCTTAACAGATTTACAAAACCACAACACTTCACAGATTTGTATTTTTACAGGAATGATTGAATCGCAAGCCATACGCAGCAGCTACACAAAGTGGGGGGGAAAAAAAAAAACAAACAACTACTACAGGACACAAGAGGGTCTTTATAAAACAACAAATGAATGTTTTATTACTTTTAAATAATACATGAAGACACCAACCTCTGTGCATTAAGTGTGAAATATGACTCCACATTGAAATAAGCAGGCAGGAACACTGATACAAGTATCTATTTTTCATTGGATATTCATAGAATTACCTGCCTATTCAACAGTTTGTGGGATCCAAGTTGTATTTTAAATTAATAAAAGACTGCTAACAAGTGATCTCAGCCTTTATGAGTTATATACAATCTAAACTGTAAAATATTGGGGAAACCAGAAGCTACAGTCATATACATGCACTAGATGGAGACAGCAACATTCAACACAACAGACTTTCTATAGCACTTTTTACAGAGATCCACACATCAACTCTGCATATTAAAATTAAGTGGAAACCATATTATGAAAAGCATATGAACCTCTTCACTGCACAATGGTTACGTTTACTATCTTTTGACTGTCTGGGAGGGAAAAAATGAGCACTCAGATAACTGAAAAGCAGCAGTATAAAACTATGAAAATGTTCAATCATTTTGTTATACAGGTAATCCCCAAGTTACGGACATCTGACTTACGAACGGGGCAGCAGCAACACCATGCTCCTTCAACTGTCTGGGGGGATGCGACGCATGCTCCTCAGTAACTGCTGCTCCATCTTCAGCCCGGGGACGCTGCAAGCACTGACCTGAGGGAGCGATTTCGCTGCTCGCACAGTGTAGTGTCCCTCGGGTGGCTCCGGTTGACGAATGGGTCGATGGGAGCCGAACCCCATTCATTCTCAGTGGACAGCTGGGTGCGCGGCAATCGGTGACCTGGGGTCCATAGTCGCCGGGGCCACAGCTACCACTCGTGTGCAGGACAGAGGCTTGAGGGCGCAGTTCACTGCCTGCCCACCACACCTCCACACCTACTGCTACTGAGAGGACGGAGGTTGGATTCGTTCTCGGTGGGCAGATTGCGATGCTGCAAGCGGTGACCCGGTTGTGGCTGAATGGAAGCCATTGAGGGTGAATGGGGCGGAGGGGGGCAGCATTGTAGTGTGCCTCGGGTGGCTGCCTGTTAGTGATGGGCGATTCACCACCCGTCTTTAGCACCCTGTTCATTCTATGTGGGCGGATGCTGAAGGCAGCATACTGTATGCTAGTGGAAGTGACTGTGTGGTGGGCGAATGGTAAATTACCCCTTGCCGCTCCCATTCATTCTCAATAGCAAGTACTGTTACATACATAGCAGGAAGTTGTCTCTCGTCAGTACACCAGGCGTGATGACAAAGAGTGCCTTCCTGCTATACATGATAGCATTTAGAGTGTTGTACAGAAGTGCTCATCTTAACCCTTTGTCTTCACCCTTCAACAATGTCTATGAAGCACAAATCTGATGCAAGTGCTGGTGATACAGTAAAGAACAGAAAAACCATCACCATGGAAAATAAAGTAGAAATAATAAAAAGGTCAGAGAGAGGTGAAACTCCATCATTCATTGGCAGAGCACTTGGTCACAGTTAGTCAACAGCAGCATTTATTAAAATAATGTACCTGTTCTGACTTACATACAAATTCAACTTTAGAACAAACCTACAGTTCCCATCTTGTACGTAACCCGGGGAATGCCTGTACCAGAAAAGCCTAACAGAATTTGGCCAACTTGAGTTTTTTTTTGTTTTTTTGTTTTTAAACATCCATTGCAAACCTTCATCACAAGTCTTACCCATTAATAAACTGTCAGTCAAGTCTAAACACCAAATGTACAGATAGGCAGTATGGTATAATGATTAAGGCAACAGACTTTAAAAACTGTAAGGCTGTCAAGTTCAATTACTCCTTTAACTTACTGAGTGACCCTGAGGAAGTTGTTTAGCCGGATTGTGCACTTACCTTTAAAAATACAAGTAAACAGTGGAAATCTGTGCTGATCTTGTAAGTCACCTTGGATAACGGCATTACCTCAATACACCAATTAACTAGGACTGGTTAAACTTAGTGCGGAAGGGCTATAGTATAGAGACTTCTGTTACTTAAGATGTAGTTAAGCCAGAACATTTTATCCAGTTTTACTTGTTCCCAAGCACTCTTTAAAATAAATATCAATAGCATTCATTTTGGCTTCCTCTTAAATATCTGTGCATGAATGTGCTGTCATTATGGTCACTGGAATTCATTTACTTTGCTCAGTTTCTCACTCACCACTATCAAGCCTTTCCTGTTGTCTATCAGTGCAACATTTTTCATTCCCTAATCTTTGAATTATGATATTACTATCATAATCAGTTTGTATGTTTGATATTAAAATCATTAAAAATTTCACATTACAAGTACCATTTGACTGTACAGGCCAAAAATTGCACTATACAAAATAAAGACCATTGATAGTAAGCAATTAGCACTGGTATGAACAACTAGTGCTAAATTACCCAAAACATAATATCCTCAAACTCGCATAATTTAATTCAGAACTCCAAGGACCTAAAATCTATCCTGGCAGCACAGGCAATAACCAACCATGGAAGGGGAAGTATTCACTGCTAGGCCCACTCATGCAAACAAACAAGAAGGACCAATTTAGACTTAACACTCAACCAAATGCACACAAGTATAGGAAGTCTCTGGCAGAGAAAAACAAGAGTACACAAAAAAGGACCCAAAAACAGACATACTGACCAAAGATTATATACACAATGACTGGGAATAGGCAAGAACGCAGGACATTGAGTCTAAAGGGCAGTTGTATTAACCACAACACTGCAGATTTAAGCAAAGAGCATGCACTCAAGTTTTACACTTATTTTAAAACAGAATAAAAAAGCCATTCAATGGACTGCCACCCTTTATTTACCCTAACCTACACTCAATGCTACTAGGATAGGCTCTGCCAAGTAGTAAGAGATCAGTAACATATTAAAGCTCAACAAATGAGACAATTCAGAGTAATTACAGAGTAAAGGGGATTGTGGAAGAGGTGAAAAAGAGTGCAGGCACGGTGGAATGGGTGGAGAAGAGTGTCAGGATTGATTTGTGACAGACGGGTATCAGCAAGAGTGAAAGGGAAGGTCTACAGGACGGTAGTAAGACCAGCTATGTTTTATGGGTTGGAGACGGTGGCACTGACCAGAAAGCAAAAGACAGTGCTGGAGGTGACAGAGTTAAAGATGTGTTAAGAATTGAATTGGGTGTGACAAGGATGGATAGGATAAGAAATGAGGACATTAGAGGGTCAGCTCAAGTTGGATGGTTGGGAGACAAAGTCAGAGGGGGGAGATTGCGTTGGTTTGGACATGTGCAGAGGAGAGATGCAGAGTGTACTGTGAGAAGGATGCTAAGGATAGAGCTGCCAGGCAAGAGAAAAAGAGGAAGGCCTAAGAGAAAGTTTATGGATGTGGTGAGAGAGGTCATGTAGGTGATGGGTGTAACAGAACAAAATACAGAGGACAGAAAGATATGAAGGAAAATTATCTGCTGTGGCGACCCCTAAAGGGAGCAGCCAAAAGTAGAAGAAGAAATAAGGAGATAATTCCAATCATCAAGTTGGTTTGGTCAGCTAGAATTCAGGATACTGGATGCAAAAGGCTGGAGTGCTGAGCACTATGTCACCATGCCCCATTTAAGAACTAGAACAACATATCGAAAAGCACTGTGAGAAAAATTCAGAACATTCAAAACAATCTAATAAACTCAACTAGACAAATTTATTCAGACTACTTGTTAGAAAAACAAACCAGCTTAGAAAAAAAAAAAATTAAAATATATATATATATATATATATATGAGAGAGAGAGAGAGCTTAGGGTTCGATTCATATGACTAGCTAAAAAAATGATTTCCCTAATGACCAAAAAAAACAAAAAACCACACATCACCAGAGAAGACTTGCAGATCCCGCACATAAGGCACACCTGCTGAGAACAGGTCCAGGATCTAATCACTAGAAAGCTTCATCACCACCCTATGGCTCTTTCAAAAGGTCATTATGCATCAGGTTAATTGTGCAAATAAAAAGAGGTTTGTTTAAAGATACTTTGGCTTTCAGCTGACGGATTAGTGGAAATAAAAGCCTGTTGTCATAGTGGCCTTTTTGTTTGACTATTCCTGTGCTAGGTGTTGGAACTGTAAATCAGTCAATCTGAAGTACTGCCCCGGAAGGACCCCTGTGGCTGAAGGATTTTGTTCCAACCAATTTCATAAACAGCAAGACATTTTTAACTTTAGTTGATTACAACTTTTAATTACTTGATCTTATCTCCATTTCGTGTTGTGTTAAAAGTGGAATATGAGAATGCAAACAGGAAATGTGACAACTAGTTATAGCTACTGTATGTAAAAAAACAAGATAAAAGCAAGATCTTTTCTAGTTCATCCAGCAGATGACAGGGAATGTTAGGAAAGGAATAGAAAGATCTGAGAAAGAAAAAAAAAACAACACCACACACACACACAACATCAAGAAGATACTTCCACTAACTGAAAATTAAGATCCTTAAGTAATCACAGTAAAGATGAGCAAGCAATACATACCAATCAGAGAGGACATTAGAACCACTGACAGGTGAAGTGAGTAACATTGATTATTTTATTACAGTGGCATCGGTCAAGGGGCAGGATTTATTAGACAGCAAGTGAACAGTCAGGTAATAAAGGTAATGTATTGGAAGCAGGAAAAACTAGGTATCACAATTTGGCCTATGTCAAAACATCCCCAAAATAGCAGGTCTTGTGGGGTGTTCCTGGACTGCAGTGGTTGGTACCTACGGTCCAAGGAAAGACAACCAGTAAACAGACGACAGCGTCATAGTCACCCAAGGCTCAGTGATGCAAGATGCATGTCTGTCATTTACTTAGGAAAGAGATGGCAGCAAGATGCATTATGGGAAGAAGGCAAACTGGCAGAGCCAATGTGATACTATTGGCAATATTCTGCTGGTAAACCATGGGTCCTGGGATTAATGTGGATGCTACTTTAACACATATCCCCTACCTAAAAGGATGTTGCAGACCACGTACACCCCTTCATGCAGCAGTATTCTATGATCATGGTGGCCCCTTTCAGCAGGATAATGTGCCCTGCCGAACTGCAAAAATTGTTCAGGTTTGAGGAACATGCAAGAGTTCATGGTGTTGGCTTGCCCCCCAAATTCCCCAGATAAACTGTTTTAGCATCTGTGGGATGTGCTGGAAAAACAAGTTTAATCCATGGAGGCCCCACTTTGCAACTTACAGGATTTAAATGATCTGCTGCCAACATCTTGGTGTCAGATACCACAGAACACGTTTAGAGGTCTTGTGTAGTCCATGCCTCAACGGGTCAAAGCTTTATTGGCAACATAAGGGGGGCATACACAATATTAGTATGGAGGTTTTAAGGCTGTGATTGATCAGTGTATACAGAATATGAAAAACACAGAAATTACAGATCATACTACTAAATAAAGATTAGCCATTAATTTGTGGAATGGATAATAAACACTTATCAACACAGTACATAAAAAAGACTAGAGAAATGTATCACATAGTAATGAAGATCTTATGAGCTGGAGTGGGTGGAAGCACGTAAAACAAAAACAATTTTCTAACTTCTTATATGTTGATGATACCCTACAGATTTTATTTTTTCTCCAGCCGTCTGGAGTTTTTTTGTTTTTTCTGTCCCCCCTGGCCATTGAACCTTACTCTTATTCGATGTTAATGTTGATTTATTTTTTTATAATTATGTCTTTCATTTTTCTATTCTTTAATATGTAAAGCACTTTGAGCTACTGTTTGTATGAAAATGTGCTATATAAATAAATGTTGTTGTTGTTGTTGATGATAAGTAATGTTCTGAATAAATACTTTGTATATGAAACAAACAAGATTAAAAAAGTACACAGGTAGGACTTTAACCATGATGCAGCTAACTTATTACAACCCAGGCTATTTGCAGTTGCAACAAGCCAGCACCAATTCCAACTTATATATCTGAAACATCAATTTGGTTTTCTCTTTTTTTTTCCTAATTTTTTGGTTGAGGTTTTCATTTTTCTTTAAACACACAACCTTCCACGAAAGATAAAACTGACAGAAGTAATTAGCATCCACTATTTCTTATTCCATATAGCACATACTTTGATCATATTTATTTTAATATGTTAAGGTCTAACTCAAATGCAAATGACAAATGGCATGGGCTAAATTATTGGGAGTCCTAGCCTAATATTTTGTAGCTTAATGCAGTCCTAATGAGACTCGTACACCTCTCAACTGGCAATCTGGCCAACTGTGAGTTTCAGCACTTTCAATAGCTGTTCATTTGGATTCAGATCAGAACTAATAGTAGGCCTATTCAGAATTACAAAAAAAAAAAAAACCCACAACAACATTCTTGGGTTGTCCTAGTTATGTTTTTTGGTCCCAATTCCAGCCAAAGGACCCATGACCTGGAAATGAAACAGAGCTTTCTGACACTGTAACCAAATGAAAATGAAGTGTTTGCTTTTTTAAATAGCAGAAGGGTACCAATACTTGACTATCTGTAAATTCATTTTTAAAACAACAAAAATTCTTGCTTCATTCTTTAAATATTTAGATGAGTCAATGTGTAATTGTTGGATCAATCTAAAAAACACACAATAGAAAACTAGGATGATCAAATTAACCAAACACTAAAGTCTGAATATCAAAATTCTAAGTCATATTTATTCAAACTTAAGATCAATGACTCTGTGCACTATACATGCGTTTATATATGCTTTTTTTATACTTTACTAGCTGATTGCCCAGTGGCTTCGCTCACTGAGTGCAAGCGAAAAAAATAAAATGTAGTACACTATATAAATTATTAAAAAGTAAAACATTAACATGTAAGAAGTAAAGATACATTGCGGAGTACTAGAGTGCTTTCAGTTAAAGTACATCTTAAAGGTGCTATAAACACAACAGGTAAGTAGCACTAACAGCAGCTTAAATGTATTTGGATCATCTCTCGTAGCACCTTCCACAAGAGATCTGCTACCATGATCGCTGTGGTATAGAAATGACATTTTCTATGTGATCCTGAAAATTTCTGCCTGACAAACTTGCACTACGTGCCAGTGATTTATGAGAAAAATTATTCTGAGAAATGTGGACGCTGCCCTTCCGTGCTTAACAGGCAACAGGTCCAAACAATTCCCAAGTCCAAAACTTAACATGAAGAGGTCAGTACATCTTCTTAAATGAATTTATCACAAAAGCAACCTTGAATATTGCAGGGTTTTAGTGACCTGAACTCGCCTTAAGGGACAGTAAGTAGTCATGAAGTGCAATTTACAAAGAGAGTTTTAATTCGATGGCGCCCATTACACTCATTCACAATGATTTCCACTCTCCCAGGAGCCGACGGGGCACTCCAAGTGTCACAAACAGTGTGAGAAGAGAGTTCGCCACCCGAAACTGCGAAGCTCTCGAGCCGGCAGAGCAGCCCGACATTCCGTGCCTCCGAGCATCCACTTTGTTCTCACGACCCCTCGCCGCTGAAGGCAGTGTAGTCTTCACATTGTTTACAATTCGGCGTAGTTAAAAAGTAGAAAGACGCAAAACTGTTTTCCTCATCTCTTCTACTATCAAGTATTGACAATTAAAAAAAAAAATTATAATGTGGCAGTTTCCGCGACATTCACGTGGACCAATAAATAAAAAACTTCTCTGTCAGAGCCCGCCTGGCAGCGAACGGCTAAGCAATGGAGTCCAGAAAGGAGGGCTGGGAGAGGGCGATGCGGGGCACACTTTTATGGGATAGATCAGCGTGTTTGTGTTTACTTCTTTTCAATAAAGTAACTCTCACACAAATAATAACAATTCATAAAGACGATATAAAATATGGCATCCACAAATGAAGTGATTAGTTCCTGTATTATAATATGTTCTGTGGTCATACGTAATTTCCGTTTTAAACGCGAAAAGTATATGTATATATATATATATATATATATATATATATATATATATATATATATATATATATATATATATATATATATATATATATATATATATATCATGGTAACAGTTGCAGCATCAAGAACAAGCATTAATGGCAAAATAATTCCCAGCAGTACATGGGCAACTGTTATTTAAATACAAGAACCATTAAAAGGCCAAGGAGTTAACCACACTGCCTTTAATAAAATAAGCAACTGAATTTGATTCTGGGGAAAGATGCTGTAAACTGAATATTCAAGTTCAAGATATTTGCATTTACTAGTGCTAACTAAGTACTATACGACAGCCATGTAAACTGCATCAAATGTGATGAATTCCATTTTTAAATGGATCTACAGTTTTTTGACAACAACAACAGCATGTTTGGATTGGCTCCCACCTCTCAGACGGTCTTTGTCAGTAAAGGTGTCCCTTCATCCATGTGCTCCCTTCTCCACTCTATTCATTGTACACCAATTACAGTAGGCCCACTGACCCTTCAATAAAATTTCTCAAATTCACCGATGACAACCATTCTTGAACTTATCACTAATGGTACTGAAACTGCATAAAGTATAGACAAGAAGAGACTCATCTTGTGTCTTAGTGCGCTACAAATAACCTGGTACGAAATGGCACCAAGACAGCGGAAATGGTCATGACTTTTGCAAAAATGAGCTACAACCACTTCAAAAAAAATAAATGATTCTATTGTCAGTATGGTGAAATCCTTCAAATTTTTTGGGCATAATTATCACACACAATCTTAGCTGAAATATTTACACCACTTCCATCACTAAGACGCTCAGCAGCAGATGTACTTGTTATGCCTACTAAAGAAACTAAATGTTTCCCAGCCCATGCTAGTACAATTAAAGCATGTTGTGAAGTCTGCTCTTCTATTGCAAACCTGTGTGCATCTGGTGTCATAAACCATGTCAAAAAGATCACCACCGTCTCATCTGACAAAGGGCATTACTTCTTTGAAAAGTTCCCATTTGGTACACACTTTAGATCAATTAAAACTATTATTAAACAGGCACCTAAATAACTTCCTTCCAAGAGCTATAACACCCACAACCAGGTTAAATTACTGACCTTCCTCACTTAATTTGTGCGATCTTTCATATACAGGATGAAGGTATGCAAGCGTACACATTCATTTCCACAACTTAATTGTTGCACTATTCTGCAACTGTTCATAATGTATGTAGTTTAATGTTATTTGTATATGATGTTGTGTTATGTTAAACGGCTTCAAAGCTACCAAGTTAAATTCCTGTACATTAAGTACTCGAATAAAAAAAGTGACTCTGATCAAATCAAACTTAAGGTAAGTAGCCAAGGGGCCAACAAAGTGACACGGGAGCAGAAATCTGTTGAGATGAATACGGCAGATGCACAGAAAAGAAAGGCACCGAAGTTAATGTTATCAGAGTGCAGCGGTTTGACGTTTCTACCCATTTATTTAGCCGATGATGTAGAGTAGGAGCCATATTTTTATTTACACCAAACTTTCAAGTTTAAAAATTTCCCAACTTCACACATTACTCTAATTGACTTAATACAAAATAATTCATGTATCAACTTCATTTATTTAACAAGGGGGTTTTCTCCATAATAATGATCAAGTGGCAGACTTATTTCAGCTTTTAATCATTGTGTCAGATTTTCAGTGGGTCAAAGATTTACACAAACCAAGTCGACTGTATGTTTAAACATTATGGATAACACCAGGAATTGATGCAATTACTCTTAGCAGCTTCTGACTTAATTGCCATAATTAGTTAATTGGGACACCTGCGACTGTATATAAAGGCCTACCTGTAGAGCCAGTGCCTTCCTGTCATTCAGACAATGAGGAAATCAAAGGAACTGAGTCAAGACCTTAGGAGGAAAACTGTGGATCTTCACAAGTTTGGTTCCTCCTCAGATGCCTTCTCCAAAAGGTTTAAAAGGAACATTGAGCAACTGTACAATCTATTGCTCAAGGGACCATAAAAACTTTACATCACACAAAAAGGAGGCGCAACAAGTTTGTTTCAAAAAGATCAACGGAACCCGAAAATAACACGGGAACCGGTGAAGGTGATGGAAACAATGGTGGTCATCATGACCATTAAGAGAGCACTTCGTCGGCATGAACTAAAAGGTTGTTGATAAAGGACGAAACTAACTCCAAAATCAACATTAAAAGAAGCTAAAGAACGGTTTGCAGTTGCTCATCACGACAAATGTATTCACTGGTCTGATGAAACAAAATGTGAACCTTTTAGCAATAATGTTCAGCAATGTGTATGGTACCTAAAAGGCGAGACTCTTAATCCAAAGATCACCATCCCAACTGTGAAGCACGAAGGAAACTGTGTCCTGTCGTCCAGGTGTTTTTCTGGAAAAGGGGCCTGGGCACTTCATAAAATAAAAGGCATCATAAAGGAGCATTATCTGGAAATTCTGATGTAACAACTCAAGACAGAAGCAAGAAAGTTAAATCATGGTTGCAAATCCAACAGAACCACCACCCCAATCACACTTCCAAAGTGGTAATGAAATGACTTGCAGACAACAATGTGACAGTACTGGAATGGCCATCACAAAGCCATGGGAAATCTTAGAACTGACCTAAAGAAATCAATCCAAGGCAAAAAGCAATGAACTTGACCGGATGAAATTGAGTCTGGAGGAGTAGGCCAACATTCCAGAAAAATACTTTGAGAAACTTGTGGAATTCTATCCCAAGTGCTTCAGGTTAAGTGATTTACACTAACATGTTAACTTCTGACTCACTGAAAATATGCCATAGTGACTAAAAGCTGGAATAAATTGGTCAAACATTTTGGGGAAAAAAAAAAAATCACTCCAGGAAATGAAAGTGGATACACACTAATTGACTTAACACATGAACTGTTTGGTAACGTGGTATGTGTGAAGTTGGCGAGTTTTACGGTCATATTTTTACCCAGCGGTGTTTAAACTTCGACACAAAGAAATGACGACGCAGAAGTGCGAGGATATACGGTTCTCTTACCCACGCAAACCGGATAACGGGAAGCAAAAAGTAGTGCAAACTTATTGAACCTAACCCTCCAGTTCAGCAAATCGCCCCACGTCAGCACACTCGTTAACCGAAGAAGTCAATTCACTTTACGGGATGACAAGATTCAAACGTGAAAAAGTATTCGAATAGTTCTAACGGAATTTTTGCACTCATATAACCCCGACTACTATTCTTTATCCACTAGTAGTTTTTTTTTTTTTTCTTATTTCAAAACTTTAATCACATCCATTAATCCTTCAAGTACAGTACATTTCTTTTCCTGAACGCATTCCCGTAATCGATTACTCAAGTTCGAGAGATGAAGAACCGAAACTCCGCTCTAAAAGATGGGGAATAGCAATAGCTGACAACCGTACTAAATGAGAAAATGAATGATTCAAACCTAGATGCTGAATTATGAAAGGTTAGGAGATCCCCAAAAAATGCCCAGGAGAGGCCAAAAGCAGTTCGAGGGATTAAACGGACTGTAGATAAATGGCTGGATTCGTTAAGTGTTTTTAAAAAGTGTTGTCGTGCACCATTCAAAACGAAAAAAGTTGGACAACAAAAGAAAGGGACTAGCGAGGGAGCGCTTCCGGTATTAGGAGTTAACCAGATCGCCAAAATTTCTCTTCAGTGTTCAAAATGCACACCGCTCAAAGTGAAGTTTATAGAACACCAACAGGAATCCCATCCGACTATGAAAGGTTCAGCAAAAAGAGTTGAAAGACGATATAGGAAACGCATCCCTTCGCCTTATTAATTTTTAGTAAGGAGGGAGGGGGATGTGATGCTATTTCTGCCATTGAAGTGGGCAAGATTTCTTTTCGTGAATCAAAACATCAAAAAGCAGAATAAAAGTTCATCTTGTATGGTATTCTGGTGCCTGGACTAACCCCACATTACGTTTTTTGCATCCCGAAGCTTTTCTGCTCATGTTCCAGGCTTGCGGCCTGCTCTCCCTTCGCCGTTTCTCTTGCCTCCCGTGTCGGGTTTTGCAGCGCACGCCAGGCGGCATTTAAAAGACAAGGAGAAGGCCAAGGACGGCCTCACGCGGTCATATAAAAAAGGTTTAAAATCTTAAAAACACACAAACACCGTCCTCGGTGGGGCAACCCCAAGGAGCCCCCACCACGGACGGGTGACCCCCCCAACCGAGCGACCGGCTCCGATCCACCTCACAGAACCGAGCCGGCCAACCCCGCCGGAGGTCTGAATCGCTTAGCGCTCGCCTTCCGAGGACAGCGAAATTGATGAAAAAAAAAGCAAGTGAAACAATGGCGTTTGCACACGCACTCACACATCAAATATATAAATATAAAAGACAACAACAACAACTCACCGCATTAATTTCTCTTCTCCCTGCAGATCCAAGATGGCTGTGTATTCTACAATCGAGGATGCTGGGTGAATAGCCTTTACCCTCTGACCTCGCCGCCACCTCCAAAACCATCGCTCTCTCTGCTGCTAGCGCTGGCTGTTCCGGAGCGGTCCGCGTCTCCTCCTGCCGGCTACCTTGGGGCGACAGCACCTGCCCAAACCGAGTCTTCTTGTTCAGAGTAAAACAAAAGCTGTGTCCTAGTTAACACGAAGGAATACGCCGCGTCGGTCCTTTAAATGGAGGAGGTTTTATGTTCTTGTTGATCGATCGTGACGTTAATTCAACGAGGACGACAAAATAGCAATTGACAATGCAAAAAGATAACAAAATAGTACAGCAAAAAGAAAACGAAATGCCAGCGAGATGTGTCTGAGGCGGCTGACGCTTCTCTAGCGGGCTTCACGGTCGATCCCCCGCGCTAGCCGCTCAGCTCGGCTTTTTGTGCGCGCGAGAAGTGCGATGTCCGTGAAGACGTGGGGAGCGGCGGCCCGGTCACGGTCACGGTGAGACGTTATCTCGGCAAAATGCGTGACATGTGCATAGTAAGCAACGCGCGATGGAACCGATGACAAGGGCAAAAAACGCTTGGGGAGTCCACTCGTGCGGGCCGTTCTGCTGTTAGGCTTGCTCTCGACTTTTCCATTACACTTTACGTTGAATGTGAGAAACGGTCCGGAGAGCTCTTCGTTAGGAACCTACCGCGATGCTCGTGACATCATGCAGAAGGCACAACTGTTGTTTATTTGGAATCGTTGATATCACCAGCGGTCAGTAAACGGCGAGGTTACCGATCAAGGTGTGACGCCTGGTTCACGGGCGTCACGTGATTACGTCGTCCCACCTGGCTGTGTTCCACAAATGGGGAAAAATAACGTCAAGGGCAAGGCGCTATATAAACTACGGTTTGGGTTAACGTTTTAAAT
Source organism: Polypterus senegalus (assembly GCF_016835505.1). Lineage (NCBI taxonomy): Eukaryota > Metazoa > Chordata > Cladistia > Polypteriformes > Polypteridae > Polypterus > Polypterus senegalus. The sequence goes on from NC_053161.1 coordinate 158,376,276, forward strand.
AAGTTGCGCTCCCCTTTCGTAGATTTACAAAAATGCATAACAGTAGGAATGTGACAGAATTATTAAACATACAATTAAATGCCCTAATCAACACCACCTTAAATCATTTTTTTATTCTTTTGAGAGTACTGTGTGTAGCATCATTCTTGGAGAGCATTTTCACAAATCCATTAACCCATTCTACAAAATGTCCATAAAAATGTAATTTTTCAAAACATGATGAAACCTACCCAAGAAAGCCTTGTTTTCTAAAAGAAGCACACGCCGCCAGCCACATAAATCACAGCAAAATATATGTAAAGTAAACAGGAGGTAGAACACTGAAAACCCTTTACAGCAAGCAGGATGGTATAGTGGTTAAGGCTTTGGACCTCAAACCCTGACACTGTTGTGGCACTGTGTGACCACGAGCAAGTCACTTCACCTGCCTGTGCTCCAACTGGAAAACACAAATTGTATCTCCCAAATGTAGTAAGTCACCTTGGATAAAGGTGTCAGCCAAGTAATAATTTCTAACTTCATAGTAAATTTTATTTTACATTTACTTTCAATTTGTTAAGAAAGTCCTGGGAACATGCCAAAAGTAGCAAGCAAAATCTTTTATGAAAGTTGATGTATGTTTCAATAATTGGGAATCAAATAGCTATTAACTAGTTGGGAGACAAATAAACGTAACCACTACACCATCGCAGCTTGCCCAGTGTGGTATGGCCATTTTTAAAGCCACAATATTTCATAACACTTAATGCTACCCCTGGGATGCCATTGAGTTGCCATAAAGTTTATATTCTAAGTTGGATATTCCGAGTTAACCAAAAATATTTACTGTATGTGCAAATACAAATAAAGACCAAGTGTACTGTGTATATATATATATATATATATATATATATATATATATATATATATATATATATACAGTGCATCCGGAAAGTATTCACAGCGCATCACTTTTTCCACATTTTGTTATGTTACAGCCTTATTCCAAAATGGATTAAATTCATTTTTTTCCTCAGAATTCTACACACAACACCCCATAATGACAACGTGAAAAGAGTTTAGTTGAGGTTTTTGCAAATTTATTAAAAATAAAAAAACTGAGAAATCACATGTACATAAGTATTCACAGCCTTTGTTCAATACGTTGTCGATGCACCTTTGGCAGCAATTACAGCCTCAAGTCTTTTTGAATATGATGCCACAAGCTTGGCACACCTATCCTTTGGCCAGTTTCGCCCATTCCTCTTTGCAGCACCTCTCAAGCTCCATCAGGTTGGATGGGAAGCATTGATACACAGCCATTTTAAGATCTCGCCAGAGATGTTCAATCAGATTCAAGTCTGGGCTCTGACTGGGCCACTCAAGGACATTCACAGAGTTGTCCTGAAGCCATTCCTTTGATATCTTGGCTGTGTGCTTAGGGTCGTTGTCCTCCTGAAAGATGAACCGTCGCCCCAGTCTGAAGTCAAGAGCGCTCTGGAGCAGGTTTTCATCCAGGATGTCTCTGTACATTGCTGCAGTCATCTTTCCCTTTATCCTGACTAGTCTCTCAGTTCCTGCCGCTGAAAATCATCCCCACAGCATGATGCTGCCACCACCATGCTTCACTGTAGGGATGGTATTGGCCTGGTGATGAGCGGTGCCTGGTTTCCTCCAAACATGATGCCTGGCATTCACACACCAAAGAGTTCAATCTTTGTCTCATCAGACCAGAGAATTTTGTTTCTCATGGTCTGAGAGTCCTTCAGGTGCCTTTTGGCAAACTCCAGGCGGGCTGCAATGTGCCTTTTATTAAGGAGTGGCTTCCATCAGGCCTGATTGGTGGATTGCTGCAGAGATGGTGTCCTTCTGGAAGGTTCTTCTCTCTCCACAGAGGACCTCTGGAGCTCTAAACAGAGTGAATATCGGGTTCTTGGTCACCTCCCTGACTAAGGCCCTTCTCCCTCGATTGCTCAGTTTAGATGGCCGGCCAGCTCTAGGAAGAGTCCTGGTGGTTTTGAACTTCTTCCACTTATGGATGATGGAGGTCACTGTGCTCATTGGGACCTACAAAATAGCAGAAAGTTTTCTGTAACCTTCCCCAGTTTTGTGCCTCGAGACAATTCCTTTGACTTCATACTTGGTTTGTGCTCTGACATGAAGTGTCAACTGTGGGACCTTATATAGACAGGTGTGTGCCTTTCCAAATCATGTCCAATCAACTGAATTGACCACAGGTGGACTCCAATTAAGCTGCAGAAACATCTCAAGGATGATCAGGGGAAACAGGATGCAGCTGAGCTCAATTTTGAGCTTTATGGCAAAGGCTGTGAATACTTATGTACATGTGATTTCTCAATTTTTTTTATTTTTAGTAAATTTGCAAAAACCTCAAATAAACTTGTTTCTCATTGTCATTATGGGGTGTTGTGTGTAGAATTCTGAGGAAAAAATATGAATTTAATCCATTTTGGAATAAGGCTGTAACATAACAAAATGTGGAAAAAGTGATGCGCTGTGAATACTTTCCAGATGCACAGTATATATATATATATATATGAGAAAAATGTTTTTTCTCAAGTCAAGTACATTGATGTGTATGTAGCTAGTACAATTTGTACTTGCACATCTCTTCAGAACAGTTGACAAAAATACTGAAAAAATATGATAAAGTAAGCATGCAACTTATACTGTATATTTAATAATGTTCAATATATACAATATGTGTTTGCAAGTATATATTTAATATTTATTCACACTGTTTGTTATGTTTCAGTATTTGCATTTTTATGATTGACTATTCAGCAACTTTACAACTTGTGGGTAGAAACTGTCCCTAAATCTACCAGTGCAAGTGTCAATGGTTGTGAATATGAAAAGCAGCTGTGCATGATGGCTGAGCTCTTTAATAATCCTGTTTGCCTTTTTAAAGCAGTGAGTGTTGTATACTGTAGGTCCTGATGAGAAGGAAGCTCAGTGCCAGTAATATTCTGTGCTGTCATCACAACCTTACGCAATGTTTTACATTCAGGAACTGAGCATGGGCCGGACACAGATGTATGTAATGCAGCCAGTGGGGATGGACGCCAATGTGCACCTGTAGAAGTTAATCAGAACAGATGGAAAAACGAGGAAGCAGAGGTGCTGATGATTCTTTTTGACAAGAGACGAAAAAAGTATTGTCTACTTTAGTTCATCAGTTATTGTCATTCCAAGAAATTTAAAAGTGCTTACCCTGTCAACAACATTCACATTGATGAAGACAGAGGACCAGTTCCTTCATTTTGCTGACATTAAGGGTAACATTTTTGTCTTGTCACCACTGAGTCAGCAGATAGACCTCTTCTCTGTAAGCTGCCATCCTTGTTGGTGATTAGATCTTCAGTAAATTTAATGATGGACTTGGTGACTGTGTCTAGACACACAGCCATAAGTGAACACAGAGTACATATGGGGGCACAGCTAAATGCCCCCTGGAATGCCTATGCTGAGAATCAGCATGGAGGATAAGAATCCACCAGTGCACACATGCTGGGGTCTTTTGGTTCAGAAGTCCAACATCCAATTGCAGAGAGTGGCAGTAAGTCGTAAATTGTGGAGTCTGGTGGTCAGTAAATTGTATTATTATATAATATATTCACATGCTCCAAAAATGCTTTATGCAAGGGAGCTCTAGTGGAACAAGCTCACTGTAAGGAGCAGACACCTTTGCAAGACCAATAAGTGCTCACATCCTGTTGGGTTCAGACCTGAGTTTTGTGTCCTGGTAGCCAAATGATGATGTTCTTTGAAGGCAGCACGACTTGAGCAAAAAAGAAGGCAGTTACATTGGTAGAATGAGCTTCATTCTCCAAAGAGAGGCAGTATGAGAAGTATGTTGCTCCTAAGGATGAGATTTGGGATGAAAATATTGTAGTAGGACTCACTTAGAATGAACTTGTTCTGAGGAAGAGACATTCTCACCATCCAACCCTTGATTATTCCCAAGCTCAAGAAATGTTACTGTATTTCATTTGAAGGAATCTACTGTATATCAAGCTGCATTTCTCTGATTGATTTACTAATTGGCAGGAAATTCTTGACTTTTTCAAGACAACCTAGGGAAAAATGTTTTGCAGTAGGGGATCAAACTTAAGGCTCCAAAGTCCATAAAAGTCCAACTTCACTGAAGTTAATTGTGAAATAAATGAGAGAAAACTGCAATGATGTTTTTTACACTTAATAGTCAGAAAAAACAATGATAGTGGCAGCCTACAGAACGTCCTAAATAGTGTAGATGGTGGTAGGACCAATAGCGGCATTGTGGTTTGAGGACTGCTTGCATATATATATATATACAGTATATATATATATATATATATATTGGGTACGGAAAGTATTCAGACCCCCTTCAATTTTTCACTCTTTTTTATATTGCAGCCATTTGCTAAAATTATTTAAATTCATTTTTTCCCTCATTAATGTACACACAGCACCCCATATTGACAGACAAAAAAAATAATTTCTGAAATTGTTGCAGATTTATTAAAAAAGAAAAACTGAAATATCACATGGTCCTAAGTATTCAGACCCTTTGCTCAATATTTAGTAGAAACACCCTTTTGAGCTCATACAGCCATTTGTCTTCTTGGGAAAGTTGCAACAAGTTTTTCACACCTGGATTTGGGGATCCTCTGCCATTCCTCCTTGCAGATCCTCTCCAGTTCTGTCAGGTTGGATGGTAAACGTTGGTGGACAGCCATATTTAGGTCTCTCCAGAGATGCTCAATTGGGTTTAAGTCAGGGCTCTGGCTGGGCCATTTAAGAGCAGTCACAGAGTTGTTGTGAAGCCACTCCTTCGTTATTTTAGCTGTGTGCTTAGGGTCATTGTCTTGTTGGAAGGTAAACCTTCGGCCCAGTCTGAGGTCCTTAGCACTCTGGAGAAGGTTTTTGTCCAGGATATCCTTGTACTTGGCCGCATTCATCTTTCCCTCGATTGCAACCAGTCGTCCTGTCCCTGCAGCTGAAAAACACCCCACAGCATGATGCTGCCACCGCCATGCTTCACTGTGGGGACTGTATTGGACAAGTGATGAGCAGTGCCTGGTTGTCTCCACACATACTGCTTAGAATTAAGGCCAAAAAGTTCTATCTTGGAGTTTGCTAAAAGACACCTGAAGGATTCTGAGATGGTGAGAAATAAGATTCTCTGGTCTGATGAGACCAAGATAGAACTTTCCGTACCCACTGTATGTATATATATGTATATATATATATATATATATATATATATATATATATATATATATATATATATATATATATATATATATATGTATATATAATACTAGCTGTGCAAACCCATGCTGTAAAAAGGCCAGGGTCCTAGAAACTATTGAAATTGTCAGAAAAAAATGGAAATGTAGAGATGTCAGGTAATTGAGAGGAACTACTCTGGGCATCTCTCTCCTAGGAGGATTCATTTTGCTGATGTGCTCGCCTCGCTTGTGTATTAGCGTGGGAGGAAAAGTAAAATGGATACTGTTTTTCCAATATTAGCAGCTAAGCGATTTTGTCTTTCTTCTGAGGTTTCGTTTTGCTGATATGCTGGCCCTACTTGTGTTATTAGCAGCTAAGCGAATTGTCCGTTTCCTCTGAGGTGGAGCCCTTACCCCAACTCCACCTCCCACTTCCGCGCTGGACTGACACACACACTTCCACGTGTAGACGTATATATATATATATATATATATATATATATATATATACTATAGTATATATATATATATATATATATATATATATATATATATATACTAGCAAAATACCAGCCGCAGCGGAGAAGTAGTGTGTTAAAGAAGCAATGAAAAGAAAAGGAAACATTTTGAAAATAACGTAACATGATTGTCAATGTTATTGTTTTGTCACTGTTGTGAGTGATGAGTGTTGTTGTCATATATATATATATATTTACACACACACACAAACATATATCTATACATATACACATATATACATACATATATATCTACATATATACACATACATATACACACACATAAATACATACACACATAATGTACATACATACACACACATATATACACACAAATACATATACATATATATATATACATACACACACACATATATAAACATATATATACATATACATACATATCTACATATATACACACACAGCTATTTCAGATCAGTGCAATACGCTGTTTGTTAAAACGGATGACTCCGCTCTTACGTGCAAGTCTGCGTGGATATTATGAACTATCGTATTTGTTCAAGTTCTATTTAAATTTTAAATAGAAGGAATTTTTATTTAGTCGACAGAAATATCTTTGGTAGGAATGGTAAAAACAGACAGGAATATTATTCCTGAATAAATCAACTCAAACCTTAAACAACTTATAATATTTTGCTCTCCATAAAAATATATCCTGTCTAAATTATACAAGTTAGAAATAAAGTAAACGTTAAAAGAACAAACATTCAAATTTCTTTACTCTTATGTAATTTTATATTTTATAAAAATAAACTTAGATTTTAAATATCCCAAAAGATTTTGCTCTCCATAAAAATATATCCTGTCAAAATTATACAAATTCAAATATGAACATGCTGCATAACAAAACCTGGAAATATAAATAAAATGTGTTCCTTTCAGCAATAACAAATCAAATCATTCAGTTGTCTTTGCTCATATGTCATTTTAGAGCTGGACGCCTGGCATCTTTTTTTGGCCACAGGTTCGTTTCTGTTTGCTGTGAGGTTCTGTGTTGTGGAGATTCTCAGGATGGATTGCAGGTGCTCATCAGTGAGGCGACTCCTGTGTGCTGTTTTGTTAGTCTTTATCACTGAGAAGAGCTTCTCACACAGATATGTGCTACCAAACATGCACAAGGTTCGAGCCGCATGTAGACGGACTTTTTTTGTTCTTCAAAGTCACCAAAGCGCCGTGCAAACTCAGTGCGCTCAGTTTATCAGCAAAGTGCGTATTTGGGAAGACCGTGGTGACGACTTGGTTTAACATTACTTGGTAATAGGGAAAGTGGGGCAAGTGGTTGTGTCTCCCATAAAAGCAGTCTCAATTGAAATCACTTTGTGATTGTGCACGGGTAAAAACGTCCGCTGAAGTGTCAGATTCTTATTTAATTCTTCTGCTTTCTGTATCTTCTGCATTGCATTCAGGTCTTTCAGGTTACCCTGATGTTTTGTTTTATAGTGCCGTCTTAGATTAAATTCTGTAATTACAGCCACATTAGCTCCACAAATGAGACACACGGGTTCAGTAAACATATACTCAGCCTCCCATCGGTTGTTAAAGGCTCTATTTTCAGAATCAACTTTTCTCTTCAGCATCGTGTGAGCTAGCTTCGCAATAACTTGCAGCATCATAAGCTAGACTTGATTAACGCGTAAGTGTTCGGCAAGGCAGCTGAAGCGCTGCATTATGGGATCTGTAGTTTATTGTGTTACCAGCGCTTCATATACCCGGGCTTTAATAACAATAATACAGTATATAAAATGATCTCGCGGGCCGGATATAATTACACGCCGGGCCGATGTGGCCCGCGCCCTTGAGTTTGACACATATGGACTAAATAGAACTTGAAAAGATATATTTTTTCAAATGTGATCGCGCAATTCAGATAGAGTTGACGCGCACTACAGCCTGCATGCCTCAATAAGTCATCCTCCCTTGCCCTTACTTTTTACCGTTCATCTAATGAATACACTGAGTATGGCTTTACCAAAACAATCACTGATGGCGAATAAAGTATCCATTATTCGAGTATGTAGATCGGGTTATATATATATATATATATATATATATATATATATATATATATATATATATATATATATATATATATATATATATATATATATATATATATATACCCGCGTATCGCAGCGGAGAAGTAGTGTGTTAAAAAGGTAGAAACAGAAAAGGGAACATTTTAAAAATAACGTAACATGACTGTCAATATACAGTATTTGTTTTGTGAGTGTTACTGAGTGTTGCTGTCATCAAGGATTTGATTATCATTATTTCTTTCAATCAGGTTCGTATTTGTAGGATGTGTTGTGTTCAAGTTACATTCCGTGTTTGTCAATCGTTGTAAAGATAACAGGTTTCATTCATTGATTCGTTTCTTACTGCATCAATAAACAGCTCGTCTTCTTCTTTATCTGAGACCTGACACACTGCATGCACGGGTTTTTTTTACACTGTCTTCCTTTAGCGGGACATTGACTTTTTCCAACGTGTGCTTTGTTTCCGCAGTAGTTGGATTTATGAATATGCTTGTATGTATGAGACGCTTAATATTTTTTGCTGCCTTTTCAATTGTGTAATTCGGTTTTTGTTCAGCTCTTTGGAACTGTTGCCTTTATCTGTGCACTGCGTCAGTTCACGTGAGCCGCTCGGTGTACATGCATCGAAGGTTCCCAGCTGTGCTGGTGCCATCTGGTGCTATGTCCGTGGCTGTATTTAATGTTACCTTAGTCCTGGCACTTAAAACTTTCTCTCGCAGTTTTGCTGAGTTTGTGTCAAACACCACCCTGACCATCTCATCTTCCTCTCCATAAGCACAGTCCTTAACCCGTGAATATTTAGTGGCAGTTTGCTATTGGATTGCCGCTGACGGACGGCCTTATATGGGCAGGCACTAAATTACAAACGCCAGCGGCAGCCTGTCTATGAACTTAATTTAAAGTGTAGGTTTAAACCGTACTTTGTTTCCGAAGTAGCAGAACTCATGAATATGGTTGTATATGTCACTTGCTCGCTTCTTATTGTTTCGCTGCCTTCTCAATTATATAATGCATGTTTTCTTCAGCGCTTTTTTGAGGTCTTCCTGGTTTTCTATGTACTGCGTGTTTACGTGGGAGGCGTGATGATGTCACACGAAACTCCGCCCCCACGGCGTTGAAGCTCATCTCCATTACAGTAAATGGGGAAAAACTGCTTCCAGTTATGACCATTACGCGTAGAATTTCGATATAAAACCTGCCCAACTTTTGTAAGGAAGCTGTAAGGAATGAACCTGCCAAATTTCAGCCTTCCACCCACACGGGAAGTTGGAGAATTAGTGATGAGTGAGTGAGTGAGTGAGTGAGTGAGTGAGTGAGTGAGTGAGTGAGTGAGGGCTTTGCCTTTTATTAGTATAGATATATACAGTGGGGCAAAAAAGTATTTAGTCAGCCACCAATTGTGCAAGTTCTTCCACTTAAAAAGATGAGAGAGGCCTGTAATTTTCATCATAGGTATACCTCAACAATGAGAGACAAAATGAGAAAAAAAATCCAGAAAATCACATTGTCTGATTTTTAAAGAATTTATTTGCAAATTATGGTGGAAAATAAGTATTTGGTCACCTACAAACAAGCAAGCTTTCTGGCTCTCACAAACCTGCAACTTCTTCTGTAAGAGGCTCCTCTGTCCTCCACTTGTTACCTGTATTAATGGCACCTGTTTGAACTCGTTATCAATATAAAAGACACCTGTCCACAACCTCAAACAGTCACACTCCACACTCCACTGTGGCCACGACCAAAGAGCTGTCAAAGGACACCAGAAACAAAATTGTAGACCTGCACCAGGCTGGGAAGAATGAATCTGCAATAGATAAGCAGCTTGGTGTGAAGAAATCAACTGTGGGAGCAATTATTAGAAAATGGAAGTCATACAAGACCACTGATAATCTCCCTCAATCTGAGGCTCCACGCAAGATCTCACCCTGTGGGGTCAAAATGATCACAAGAACGGTGAGCAAAAATCCCAGAACCACACGGGGGGACCTAGTGAATGACCTGCAGACAGCTGGGACCAAAGTAACAAAGGCTACCATCAGCAACACACTACGCCGCCAGGGACTCAAATCCTGTAGTGCCAGATGTGTCCTCCTGCTTAAGGCAGTACATGTGCAGGCCCGTTTGAAGTTTGCTAGAGAGCATTTGGATGATCCAGAAGAGGACTGGGAGAATGTCATATGGTCAGATGAAACCAAAATAGAACTTTTTGGGAAAAACTCTACTTGTCGTGTTTGGAGGAGAAAGAATGCTGAGTTGCATCCAAAGAACACCATACCTACTGTAAAGCATGGGGGTGGAAACATCATGCCTTGGGGCTGTTTTTCTGCAAAGGGACCAGGACGACTGATCCGTGTAAAGAAAAGAATGAATGGGGCCTTGTATCGTCAGATTTTGAGTGAAAACCTCCTTCCATCAGCAAGGGCATTGAAGATGAAACGTGGCTGGGTCTTTTAGCATGACAGTGATCCCAAACACACCACCCAGGTAATGAAGGAGTGGCTTCGTAAGAAGCATTTCAAGGTCCTGGAGCAGCCTAGCCAGTCTCCAGATCTCATCCCCATAGAAAATCTTTGGAGGGAGTTGAAAGTCTGTGTTGCCCAGCGACAGCCCTAAAACATCACTGCTCTAGAGGAGATCTGCATGGAGGAATGGGCCAAAATACCAGCAACAGTGTGTGAAAACCTTGTGAAGACTTGCAGAAAACGTTTGACCTCTGTCATTGCCAACAAAGGGTTTATAACAAAGCATTGAGATTAACTTTTGTTATTGACCAAATACTTATTTTCCACCATAATTTGCAAATAAATTCTTTAAAAATCAGACAATGTGATTTTCTGGATTTTTTTTCTCATTTTGTCTCTCATTGTTGAGGTATACCTATGATGAAAATTACAAGCCTCTCTCATCTTTTTAAGTGGAAGAACTTGCACAATTGGTGGCTGACTAAATACTTTTTTGTCCCACTGTATATATATATATATATATATATATATATATATATATATATATATATATATATATATATATATATATATATATATATATATTGTATAAACAGTCAAAACACCTCAGTTTCATTGACACTTTGATTTTTTTTCCCCAATAAATCTAAATGAAAGTCCTACACTTCTAAAGGTCATAATTCTCTGTCTCATTCCATTTGTTAATTTTCATTGTCTTGCCAATATTGTCCAAGTAATAATTCAGAGGGTGTAGTAACACAGACTGTCCCAACTCTGCTTTGAAAAAGGCAGACACCTTTCAAGCCTTAAGTTACTTTCACTGCTGCAGAACATTTATAGGTTGCAACATATTACAGTATTTGTTCCTTGAAGAAGGCCCATTTGTAATATTTTGATATTTCCTTTTTTTCAGTTTTCCTGACCTGCACTTTAAACCTCTGGCAGTTTACTCCTTACCTTTTCAACATTTTACGTCATTCATTTTATTTCAATTGATTACATTTGAAAAAAAACTGGAAACAAAAAAACTGGTGTTCTAAAACATTTGATTTTTTAGTGTATGTATGTGTGTGTGAGTGTGCGTGCATTTGTTGGTTCAGTATAACATTTTGACTTCAGTATTGATACCAGCTTTCAGACCTCAGAAACCGGTACCCAAATGACTCTAAAGCAAATACAGTATAATGTAATCTTGTGATACTACAGACTGCTTTCATTTTGAAGCTGTGAAGTCCCAATCGTGTTGAAACAATGGGTGGTGGTTAATTTGTTCCTCGTGAAGACCTGACTGTGTTGAAGCTGTACGGCGACAAAGTCCCCAGTGAAGTTACGATTTTCCACAGCTGCAATAGCGAGTGTCGAGGGAGTAGAAGGGGGGTGGGGTGGGTGTAGGTGATTGAATTGAAAAGCTGACATTTAATTCCAGTTCCAAAAATCCCAAAGTACTGGTACTACACCGTTTTAAAATTTGGGATTTTCAGTATACTAATAATACTAATACTAATAATAATCCTAATGTTTACTCTATGTGCTGTATATACATATATACAGTACAGACAGCTTAAGTTGTTCACTGAGAAAACAGGAGGGTTCAAAATCCATTGCTGTAGCCACTTTGCCAGATTACTAATCATTGCCATGGATTGGTGAGGGTAGTTCATGCAGATACACTGAGCAGATCAATCCTACTGTCATCCATGCACGTTTTTGGAATCTGATGTTTCCCGTGTCACATTGAGTCAAGGCTTGTGTCATAGAACAGATTTCCAACCTAGATTTGAAATACAGTCTGTTCATCATATCCTTGTCTTCCTTTTAGTACTTTTTAAAACGTTGTCTTTCCACAGGAGTCAGTTTTTGTCCCAAAATTGTTTTTCAGTATAGATATCAACAAAAGCGTCTCATGTATTTAATAATTTCTACATTGTCTGTCTCCATTTTTTAATCTTCACAATGTCTTAAATTTAGGTTAACGTAAAAATGTATACCTTTGCACCATTGACATGAATATGACGTGTTTGTCTCTGCTGTATTCCATCAGAATTGTTGGCACAGTTTAATAATTTATATTGACATTGTTCACAGGTCTAAAAAGTTACTTCATAAATAATGTCTGATTTAATATGTGTGTATGTATGACGTGGATACATATGCAGTTATACATTTAGTGACCACTTTAATCAACATAAACTTCCTGCTCTTCCAGAGAGCCAGTCACAGAGCTACATCTAAATACATTTGCCTTGCAAATATGGTCAAGGTCTTTAGTTGCAGTTTGATCAAAATAATAATGGGTAAGTTGTGTGATCTAAGCAATACTGCCAGAAGTATGATGCCAGACATTGTGGTTCAAGCATCTCAAAAACAGATGTTCTCCTGGGAGTTTCACATACTTCAGTGTCTAGAGCTTGCAAGGAATGGTTTGGTACTTGAGCTCTTTGCTTAGTCATTGCACCCTGCAGAAATCATCCCTATTGGACTTGAAGGCATTGATAAAGTAAATCCAGCATTAAGGCATTGATAAATACCTTGATGGACATTAAGGCATTGATAATGAAGATCCAGCATTAAAGCATTGATAAATACCTCGATGGACGTTAAGATATTGATAAAGTAGATCCATCATTAAGGCATTGATAAATACCATGATGGACGTTAAGGCATTGATAAAGTGGATCCAGCACCATTCCTTCTGCTTAAGGATGAAACACATACTCAAGTACATCAGTGGAAATTAAGGGGAAGTTCATTTAAGAATGAAGACAGGAAGCACTTCTTTAGGCAAAGAGTTGTGGGACTCTGGAACAAACTACCAAGACATGGAGTTGATACAGAAACCTTGACAACTTTTAAGAAGAATCTGGATGAGATATTAGGAGATCTTAACGAATAGGCTTGACGGACTGAATGGTCTCCTCTCATTTGTCAAATTTTCTAATTTTCTTATGTTTTTGGATGTGAACAGGGGGTCATACTTGACACACAGTGCAGAAAGCCACTGTGTTGGGTAGTTGATCTGAAGGAGAATTCCTTTGACCCAAGTGACTTCATCAGGTTTTTTGAATGTGAGTTTGTCAGTTCCACACAGCAGCCTTTTTAAATGTGAACTCTGGTACAGTGTGAAAAACAAAAAAAACTTTTTTGTGATTAAAAACCTTTTGCTAATGAGATGTTAGATTAGAATAGCCTAACATTTTCAAGCTAAGGTCACAAATGCTCAACAACTCTATACAATAGTTCTTATGGGCATCACTGGACATGGAAGCAACAGAAGATTATACCGGGTTCCTCACCTGTCAGTTAAGAACAGGAAGATGAGGCTACAGTGGGGATGTGAACACCAAAACTGGAAAACTAAGGGTTAGAAAAACATAGCCTGGTTTGACGAATCAGCATGGGTCAATTCTACCTTGTTTAAGTGGCACAGGCTGGTGGTAGTAGTGTAACAGTGTGGAAGATGTTTTCTCAGACCCCACATAAGCCCTCTTAGCAATAATTGTGCATCATTTGAATGCCGCCATATACCTAGGCATTCGTATTGACCATGTAGGTCCTTTTATGGCCATAATCTACACAGTTTGTCAAGTGGATACTTACAGTGCATCCGGAAAGTATTCACAGCGTATCACTTTTTCCACATTTCGTTATGCTACAGCCTTATTCCAAAATTGAGTAAATTCATTTTTTTCTTCAGAATTCTACACACAACACTCGATAATGACAACATGAAAAAAGTTTACTTGAGATTTTTGCAAATTTATTAAAAATAAAAAAATTGAGAAAGCACATGTACATAAGTATTCACAGCCTTTGCCATGAAACTCAAAATTGAGCTCAGGTACATCCTGTTTCCCCTGATCATCCTTGAGATGTTTCTGCGGCTTAATTGGAGTCCACCTGTGGTAAATTCAGTTGATTGGACATGATTTGGAAAGGCACACACCTGTCTATTTGAAGGTCCCAATGAGCACAGTGACCTCCATCATCCGTAAACGGAAGAAGTTCGAAACCTACAGAGATCTTAAAATGAAAATCAAAGGAGTGGCTTCAGGACAACTCTGTGAATGTCCTTGAGTGGCCGGGCCAGAGCCCAGACTTGAATCTGATTGAACATCTCTGGCGAGATCTTAAAATGGCTGTGCACCGACGCTTCCCATCCAACCTGATGGAGCTTGAGAGGTGCTGCAAAGAGGAATGGGTGAAACTGGTTAAGGATAGGTGTGCCAAGCTTGTGGCATCATATTCAAAAAGACTTGAGGCTATAATTGCTGCCTAAGGCGCATCGACAAAGTATTGAGCAAAGGCTGTGAATATTTATGTACATGTGATTTCTCAGTTTTTTTTATTTTTAATAAATTTGCAAAACCTCAAGTAAACTTTTTTCACATTGTCATTATGGGGTGTTATGTGTAGAATTCTGAGGAAAAAAATGAATTTAATCCATTTTGGAATAAGGCTGTAACATAACAAAATGTGGAAAAAGTGATGCGCTGTGAATACTTTCTGGATGCACTGTACATCACTGTCACAAAGCACACATCTTCATGGATTGCATCCATTAACAAGACATTAATTTCCATCCATCCATCCTCTTCCACTTATCCGAAATCGGGTCGCGGTGGCAGCAACTTGAGCAGAGATGCCCAGACTTCCCTCTTCCTGGCCACTTCTTCTAGCTCTTCCTGTGGAATCCAGAGGCGTTCCCGGCCAGCCAAGAGACATAGTCCCTCCAGCATGTCCTGGGTCTTCCCTGGGGCCTCCTCCCGGTTAGACGTGCCTGGAACACCTAACCAGTTAGGCGTCCAGGAGGCATCCTGATCAGATGCCCAAGCCACCTCATCTGACTCCTCTCAATGCGGAAGACCAGCGGCTCTACTCTGAGCCCCTCCCAGACGACTAAGCTTCTCACCATATCTTTAAGGGAAAGCCAAGACACCCAGCTGAGGAAACTCATTTCAGCTTCCTATATTTGCAATCTCGTTCTTTCAGTCAATACCCATAGCTCATGACCATAGGTGAGGGTTGGAACATAGATCGACTGGCAAATTGAGAGCTTTGCCTTACAGCTCAGCTCCTTTTTCACCTCGACAGACTGATGTAAGCCCGCATTACTGCGAATGCTGCACCGATCCGCCTGTCGATCTCCCACTCCATTCTTCCCCAATTCGTGAACAAGACCCCGAGATACTTGAACTCCTCCGCTTGGGGATGGATCTCGCTCCCAACCCTGAGAGGTCACTCTACCCTTTTCCGGCTGAGGACCATAGTCTCAGATTTGGAGGTGCTGATTCCCATCCCAGCCGCTTCACACTCGGCTGCGGACCGATTCAGAGAGAGCTGAAGATCACGGCCTGATGAAACAAACAAGACAACATCATCTGCAAAAAGCAGTGACCCAATCCTGAGCCAACCAAACCGGACCTCTTCAACGCCCTGGCTGTGCCTAGAAATTCTGTCCATAAAAATTATGAACAGAATCGGTGACAAAGGGCAGCCCTGGCGGAGTCCAACTCTCACTGGAAACAGGTTCGACTTACTGCTGGCAATGCGGACCAAGCTCTGACACCAGTTGTACAGGGACCGAACAGCCCTTATCAGGGGGTCCGGTACCCCATACTCTCAGAGCACCCCCCACAGGATTCCCCGAGGGACACGGTCAAATGCCTTTTCCAAGTCCACAAAACACATGTAGACTTGTTGGGCAAACTCCCATGTACCCTCCCCTCCAGGACTCTGCTAAGGGTGTAGAGCTGGTGCACCGTTCTGAGACCAGGATGAAAACCACACTGTTCCTCCTGAATCCGAGGTTCGACTATCTGACGAACCCTCCTCTCCAGGACCCCCGAATAGACTTTTCCAGGGAGGCTGAGGAGTGTGATCCCTCTGTAGTTTGGAACACACCCTCCGGTCCCCCTTCTTAAAGAGGGGGACCACCACCCCGGTCTGCTCGTCCAGAGGCACTGTCCCTGATGTCCATGCGATGTTGCAGAGGTGTGTCAACCAAGACAGTCCTGCAACATCCAGAACCTTGTGGAACTCCGGGCGTATCTCATCCATCCCCAGGGCCCTGCCACCAAGGAGTTTTTGACCACCTCTGTGATTAATTTCCATTTAAAGCATTACAGCAATCAAATAAGCCACCTATGAGATAAGATGGCGGATAAGATGAGAGGTTCACACAACAAATTCCTGACATGACATGTGCTAGAACTGCATGAAGCTACTGAACCAGCATCTGCCAAAATCCCTTAGGAATGATTCCAGCACCTTGTTGAATCCATTCTTCAAAGAAGTCAGGCTATGCTGAAGAAGCTGTTACGCTGGTTTTATATAAGCAGACCTAATAATGTGGACACTGAGTGTCAATAAACACATATCTTAGCAAATGTTGTATCAGTGTTTAGTGTACAGTATACAGTATGGTGTTTTGTTTAACTAAATCTGTGTATCTCTGCCCTTGTGAAATCAAACACATTATATAAAGTACACTTTTACAGTGTGGTGCATTCAGTGTGAGATGTTGGCTACCAGTTACAATGGACTAACCCCTAACTGGCTCTGTTTCCAATCTTATGGCCACTACAGCCCAGTTAAACTCCAGCCTCCAGTGGTCCTGAATTAAACTGAGCAGGTTTGGGAATGTACAGTATGGTGTAGCTATGAAGTCATGAAAATGTTGTCTTGTAAAACCCATGAAACCTCATTCAGTGACCATGCACCTGTGCATACTCATTGCGTGAACCTGTGCCAGTCTGTTCACCAGCTTGTGTGCAAGATATAAGAAATATACAGTACCTGTGGTGGTCATGAAGAGGTCACTCATATGGGACATACCCTCTGGTATGCCCTCTATGAGTACAAAACAAGAATTAAAGATGAGGAACCCAGGCGCTAGACGGTGAGACTCAGCCATGTTATTTTTCATCAGGATGCTACAGGCCATAGCACCCAACAATCATCAGGCATGCATAACCTACATTGTAGAAAGAGAGCAAGGCCATGATTGAATAGGAGAAAGTGAAGAGGCCTCCATTCATGTTGATAGAGTCAGTTTAAGTAGCTGGATGCATACCTGGGGAGATGTTTCAGGCATGTCCAAGTGGGAGGACACCCGAGGGCAGACTCAGGACACGTTGGAGAGATTATATCCATCAGTTGCTCTGGGAACGCCTCGGTATCCCCCTGGAGGAGGTGACAGGTAATAGGAATGTCTGGGCATTATTGCTTGGACTGTTGCCCCTGCAACCCAGACTTGGATAAATGTCAGAACATGGATGGATGGATGAGTGGGTGGCATGGTGGCACAGTGGTAGTGCTTCTGCCTTGCAGTAAGGATACCTGGGTTCACTTCCCGGGACCTCCCTGCATGGAGTTTGCATGTTCTCTTGTGTTTCCTCTGGGTTCTCCGGTTTCCTCCCACAGTCCAAAGACATGCAGGTTAGGTGCATTGGTGATCCTAAATTGTCCCTAGTGTGTGCTTGGTGTGTGGGTGTGTGTGCCCTGGGATTGGCTGCAGCAGACCCCGTGACCCTGTGTTAGTATATAGCGGGTTGGATAATGACTGACTGACATGGATGGATGAATGGATGGAAGAAGACTCCACACTCAAACAGGACAAAACCTGGGATGAGGCTTGAAGAGCAGGGACTGAATTGCCCACTTAAGTGCTGAGACAGTGGAATGGCTTCCCTGGAGAATTTATTTCCTTGTGAAATAATCTTTCAGGGATACATGGAGCTGCATGCCTAATGTCACTGTTGCAAAAGTAAGCCTGCACATAACCAGAAAAGTAAGTCTGAGATTTTAGCCAGAAGCGATCCTGGTATGGGTTTTATGCCACCTTGAGACCAAAGACTGACTATGAAGTTTTGGAATCGGAAGCCAGGGCACCACTCACAGTAGAAACCAAGTTAGAAGGAGAGGCACGAGGTAATACTTCATGGTGCTTTTTGTGGTACCTTAGTGGGAAATTGTATGAGCCCCTTCCCACCAGGCTGACCAGGATCAACAGTTTGAAGGGTGTTTTAGTTTCTGTACTTTATAGTTTCTACCTAGTGTTCTCCTTGTCTTTCTGCCTCCGTGTTTAATTAAATTTATTTTTTTTTTGTCTTGGTCTCTTTGTTATTAATCAAAATAAGAGGGTCTGTATTATATTGCCCCATGTTGGTAACAATAGTTTAAACACAAAGCATTATTCAACAAAAACATACAAAATTTAATATTCTAATAGTAATTGTTGCTTTTTTAACTAATGACTTTGCCAAAGTCAGCTTATACAAATTGCATAAAGGACCTTGGACTTATTGGCCTCAGAGCTGAAAGGCAATCAATAATATGAAGTAAGGTTGAGCAACTTAGTATAGTAGAGAGGCTTAGTGCAATAAATATAAGAACTACACACTCACTGAAGGGTAGTCAGGCTTATACAAAAGCTGTAGACTTTCAGAGGATATAAAACACATATAATGTTGTACGACTGAGTATGCATATTTTTCATTATTTTAATGTATGGCCTCATTGTTTCAGTAATCCTTTCATTGTCTGTGTGGAACTTACCCTCTGTCCTTTTGTCTTTGTCAGCTTTTTCTCCCTCATTTCTTACGGAATGCAAATTAAGGTTAATTGGTGATTCTAAATGCCCTGAGTGTGAGGCGGGGTGAGTGCGGGTGCAGGTACCCATTTGTTCCTTGATTTTTGCCAAACGATGCCAACATAGTCTTCAGTTCACTCCATGACCCTGAATTAGCTTAACTGAAGATTAAGAAAAGTCAAACATTTTTGAATACTTTTAGTTTCTTTTGCTTTATTACACAGTTGAAGACTAAAAGCAAGTAGAGAAAAAAAAAAAACACAAAGAATGAAAAAGTGGCAATTCATTTATGAGAAATATTGAACAAATGACAAACACCTCCTGTGTAATTAAAAAAAGATGAAACTGTAGTCTCATCAAAATTTCAGCTTTTTAAAGTTATTGCAGCTCAACAAATTCTGGGCACTCTAGTAATTAAAGACGAGTTCTGAAAATTCATTTTGCTGGAGAGATGCCAACAGATGATGTGCACTTGTTGGCTATCTAGCCTTAACCTTTCTATCCATTTCATCTCAGATCATCTTAATGGGGCCAAGGGTCTCTTAGGTTGCAGGCAGAGTTTATTCTTTAGTTTATGTTTATTTTCTGTTTTACTTTATATGATTACAAGTAACAGTGTACTGCACGATAATGTACAGTGAGTACACTTGACTTGAGCATTCCTAGTTTTCATCCTCTTTCTCTGTACGTTTACCATTCGTTTCCTCAGAGGTTGATGTGCTTGCTGTTTCCTGAGCAGCTCTTCTTTTCTCCATTCTAGCGGCTCGCTTCTTTTCTTCTTCCGTCGGCAACTTTTTGCGTTAAAACTGATTAAGTCTGTTTGTGTTGCAATTACTTAGTACGTTTTCTTTAATTTTTCACTTAAGCTGGCGCATAACTCCTCAATCTGCCTCAAGACAGATTTAAGATATGAAGAGGTAGGCGAAGTGACCGCAAAGGTGTTAGGGATGAGAACGGTGCTCATATGCATGCGCCGCACGGCCGCCCTGCTGGCCACTGCCAAGAGTTGATTCTACAATAAAATAAAAGAAAAAGAAAAAGAATAATAAAAATCATCACTCCGAAAGCGGATAGTAGACGTCACGTAGTATATGTGTACCAAATTCCAGGTCAATAGTTCAAACGGTTTGCGAGCTGCAGGTGATTTAAAATCCTGGACAGACAAATGGACAGCCATGGTAGAGTATTATATAAGAAGACCTTTTTATGTTTTCTTTTGTGTGTGTTTGTGTGTGCTATTTGTATTTATTTTGCTGATTATTTGCTAATTGTCTACTATGTTTTTAAATTAAGTGGCAGGTTCACCTTGATGTCATTTCTGCTCAGTCCTCTCGCTGACTTTATAAGTCTGTTGGAAAAAGGACGCAGCAATGGTTTATTGAATGTGCTTAGGAGTTTGTGTGTGTATGCGTGTGTGTGTGTCGGTGTGTGTCTGTCTTTTCATTTGGATTTACTGGTTTATTTGATTATTTTTCTTTGAATTTTTGCCAACATATTGTCTAATGGAACTTATTTGCTTCAAATATATATATAGTAACCATTAGGGGATGCCACTGAGGCCCAAACTCCAGACACAATCATACCCAAACCAGTCACTGGTTCAAATATAGTCCCTTTTTATTAGTAATAAATATCTTCACAGAACAAATAAGAACAGCCAAAGTAAACAGCCCAGAAAATAATCTTCCTTTCTCACATTCATCCCATCAAACCCCTCCCAACTCTGCCTGCTGGTTAAGATGATGAAGCTCCTTTTGTCTTTGACCCAGCAGTACTTCTGGGGCTAGGACATGGTCTGTAGGAAGCACTTCAGGGTCAGAGAGGAGTCTCCCAAAGTAAGGACGATATCCCTTTGCATATCCATGGTGGCACCCATTGAACCCAACAGGGCTGTGTTCCAGGACTCCAATTCCCATGATGCCTTGTGGGACCCGAATCCCAGTGATGCTGCCCTCTAGCATATCAGGTGACATAGTACCAGGATGCTGGTGTCTCTCCTGGTCTTCCCATCATACTGGCCTTCCTGCTGGGTAAGGAATAACCTTCTGCGACACCCATCCATCTCCTGCAGCACTCATTATATACATTGTCACACATGTGCACATGGGAGGCAGCTAAAGGGCTCAAAAGAGGGTAATTCCATGCCGGACCAGTGGGTGACAATGTGCATTAACCCTTTCTCTCTTTCTTCTGCAGACCCTCCAAGGGAAGTTCCGCCTGGGTGCGTTGACGTCACTTCCGATTCCAAGCCCGATTATAAAACTTCTGGTTCTGAACCAGATGTCTTCATTTCCGGTTCGCTAGTCTGATGACCTCACTTTTAGCCATAGATCAGCTCTGTTTTGGACTAAACTCTGTAAAGAGATATTGATGACTTTTTGTTGGTTTTTTTCATCCAATCTTCAAGTATTTTGGGTGGCTATATATATACTGCTCAAAAAAAAAAACACTTTTTAATGAGAGTATACCATGAAGTCACTGAAACTTCTGGGATATTGATCTGGTCAGTTAAGTAGCAAAGAGGGTTGTTAATCAGTTTCAGTTGCTTTGGTGTTAATGAAATTAACAACAGGTGCACTAGAGGGGCAACAATGAGATGACCCCCAAAACAGGAATGAATGGTTTCACAGGTGGAAGCCATTGACATTTTTCTCTCCTCATCTGTTTTTTCACTCGTTTTGCATTTGTTTATGGTCAGTGTCACTACTGGTAG
Source organism: Polypterus senegalus (assembly GCF_016835505.1). Lineage (NCBI taxonomy): Eukaryota > Metazoa > Chordata > Cladistia > Polypteriformes > Polypteridae > Polypterus > Polypterus senegalus. The sequence continues at coordinate 158,397,832 of NC_053161.1, forward strand.
CATGAGGCGATACCTGGACCCTACAGAGGTTGCACAGGTAGTCCAACTTCTCCAAGATGGCAGGCACATCAATACATGCCATCGCCAGAAGGTTTGCTGTGTCTCCCAGCACAGTCTCAAGGGCATGGAGGAGATTCCAGGAGGCAGGCAGTTACTCTAGGAGAGCTGGACAGGGCCACTTGTAGAAGGTCCTTAACCCATGAGCAGGACCGGTATCTGCTCCTTTGGTCAAGGAGGAACAGGATGAGCACTGCTAGAGCCTACAAAATGACCTCCAGCATGCCTTAATATAGATTTCTCCGCTGCTACATGACCCATCAGTCCTGCTTCCAGATGTCTTCTCAGGACTGCTGAAGTCAACACTTTCTCATAATGAGTCTCATTAAATTGTGCCCTGATGTCTGGTACCGTCAGCCTTGATATACTCAAGCTAGAGATGTTTAAGTACTTGTCACCTTATTTTGTTATTCATCTGTTTTCTCAGATTTCATCCCATTTTCTGGATGTCTTTTGATATTGTGTACTAAAGTGCTCACTGATGCCTTATTTATTATTATTGTTTTTTTTGGCTTCTGTTTAAGTTATTCTTTCATTGCTTAGAGTAATAATAGCTTGTCTTTTCAATAACATGAGTTGACATTTGCCTCCCATGGCAGATACTGACTGCCTTAGAATGTTCCACCAAACATCAAAAGGTTTGCCTTTTTAAGGTCATAAGAATTTCCAAGGTCTTTAGATCCTAATGGGACACTAAATTAGTGCTTTGTTAAAGGCAGGTGCACTAGAACAGTAAACCTTGTTGTGGACGACCAGGGTCCTTGCCTGACCGGGATGTCCCTTTAATGGAAGGTCCAAGGAGAGAGCCTATCCAGACCATTACCTCTTCCAGAGCACTAGAGGGCAGCTCCCATGGCATGCAGCAGCACCACCGGTTTGGAGCATGAAAGCTCAACCCTGTTGGGGCCCATGGCCTCCGCCAGGGGGTGCCTGCAGAACTACTGAGCCCTTTGGTGCAGTACTTCCATGAAGTGCTGCCAGAAGATTGTCATCAAGCACCTGGAGCAGCAGTAGCCAGCAGCCAGTACTCTCAGAGTAAGAAACAGGAGGACGTGAACAAAACTTGCTGGAAGAGGATTGGAGGCAAAGACAAAGGGAAAGAGAGAAAGAAAGGAAGAAGAAGTAAAATGTGTTTTTGTTCTTGTGACTGTGCTGTACATGTGGGTGTTTCCCACAGGAAAAATCAAAAAATAAAAAAACGTGTGTGCTGAACTTGTGCTCAGTGTCTGTCTTAATTGGAGTCCACCTGTGGTAAATTCAGTTGGTTGGACATGATTTGGAAAGGCACACACCTGTCTATATAAGGTCCCACAGTGGACAGTTCATGTCAGAGCACAAACCAAGCATGAAGTCAAAGGAATTGTCTGTAGACCTCCGAGACAGGATTGTCTCGAGGCACAAATCTGGAGAAGGTTACAGAAAAATTTCTGCTGCTTTGAAGGTCCCAGTGAGCACAGTGGCCTCCATCATCCGTAAGTGGAAGAAGTTCGAAACCACCAGGACTCTTCCTAGAGCTGGCCGGCCATCTAAACTGAGCAATCGGGGGAGAAGGGCCTTAGTCAGGGAGGTGACCAAGAACCCAATGGTCACTCTGTCAGAGCTCCAGAGGTCCTCTGTGGAGAGAGGAGAACCTTCCAGAAGGACAACCACCTCTGCAGCAATCCACCAATCAGGCCTGTATGGTAGAGTGGCCAGACGGAAGCCATTCCTTAGTAAAAGGCACATGGCAGCCTGCCTGGAGTTTGCCAAAAGGCACCTGAAGGACTCTCAGACCATGAGAAACAAAATTCTCTGGTCTGATGAAACAAAGATTGAACTCTTTGGTGTGAATGCCAGGCGTCATGTTTGGAGGAAACCAGGCACCGCTCATCACCAGGCCAATACCATCCCTACAGTGAAGCATGCTGGTGGCAGCTTCATGCTGTGGGGATGTTTTTCAGCGGCAGGAACTGGGAGACTAGTCAGGATGAAGGGAAAGATGACTGCAGCAATGTATAGAGACATCCTGGATGAAAACCTGCTCCAGAGCGCTCTTGACCTCAGACTGGGAAGACGGTTCATCTTTCAGTAGGACAACATCCCTAAGCAGATAGCCAAGATATCAAAGGAGTGGCTTCAGGACAACTCTGTGAATGTCCTTGAGTGGCCCAGCCAGAGCCCAGACTTGAATCCGATTGAAAATCTCTGGAGAGATCTTAAAATGGTTGTGCACCAACGCTTCCCATCCAACCTGATGGAGCTTGAGAGGTGCTGCAATGAGGAATGGGCGAAACTGGCCAAGGATAGGTGTGCCAAGCTTGTGGCATCATATTCAAAAAGACTTGAGGCTGTAAGGTGCATCGACAAAGTATTGAGCAAAGGCTGTGAATACTTATGTACATGTGATTTCTCAGTTTTTTTTTTTATTTTTAATAAATTTGCAAAAACCTCGAGCAAAATTTTTTCACGTTGTCATTATGGGGTGTTGTGTGTAGAATTCTGAGGAAAAAAAAAAAGAATTTAATCCATTTTGGAATAAGGCTGTAACATAACAAAATGTGGATAAAGTGATGCGCTGTGAATACTTTCCGGATGTACTATATTAAGCTGATATAGATAAAAAGACACTGACAGTGCTAACATCAACTTGAAAACAAATACATGTCACCTACTATAAAGCTCTAATTAGAATGATGAAGATCTAGGTCATTTTCAATTAGATTGAGATTGCTTCTAATTAAATAAGTATTTCTCAAATTACATGTACAAGTCAAGTCAAGTTGGGGAGCATGCACTGGTACAGCACGTTGCCACACCCACTACACGACGAAACAACTCGGGATCCCGGTTGGCAACCCTCCAGGGCAAACACGCTGTCTAGTTCCATCCTCCGGAAATGACCCTCTATCTGCCGCAGCCAGGTGTTACATGGACAACCCCTTGGCCTGACCCAGCCAATCAGGTCCCCAGCAATGAGGATCTTACAAGCTCGATCACCCTCAGGGAAACGCGCCACATGGCCGTAGTGCCGTAGCTGATGCTCCCTCACAATGTAGGTAACGTGCCTCATTCGGGCCTCCATGAGCAACCGCTCATTCAACACAAAGTCAAACCAACGGTACCCAAGGATTTTCTGGGGAGACACAGTACCAAAGGAGTCCAGTCTTTGTCTCAGGCCACTGGATAGTGTCCATGTCTCGCAACCATATAGCAAGACAGGAAGCATGAGGACTATAAAGACTTGAACCTTGTTCCTTTTGCATAGATATCGGGAGCACCACACACCCCTTTCCAGTGACCTCATGACTCCCCATGCTCTCCCAATCCATCTATTGAGTTCACAGGAAGAGTCACCAGAGACATGAATGTCACTGCCAAGGTAAGTAAACCTCTCGACAAGGTCCTCACTGTCTCCGCAGACAGGCACACTGCTGATGGCTGTGTCCAAGAGGTCATTAAAGGCCTGGATCTTGGTTTTTATCAGGACACTTGCAAGCCCAGACACTTTGACTCCTTGCTCAGTCTCTCGAGCGCCACAATCAGAGCCTCCATTGACTCTGCGAAGATCAAAGCATTGTCAGCAAAGTCAAGATCCATAAATCTTTCTTCACCAACAGATGCTCCACAGCCGCTGGACCACATGTACCTATTCTTCAATTAGTTTTAATTATTTTTTTTATAATTTATGGGTATTTACAATAAGAACATTACTTGAATGTTTAACTGGATATGTTGGCACATGTACACATCAGAGGTTCTCCTTAGGAAGAGCCAAGAGGGGTGTTATTGCTAACGCTGTCTTCTCCTTTTCTCCCTGCAGCACAGAGAGGGCACCTGACTCCACCCTCATCCCATCCACAAAATCACAGGATGGGCAAACCGCTAGATGGAGCTTCTCTTAAAGTGATTTAACAGAATATTTTTTTCTCCATTATTTGGCACAAAAGCCTCTGCAGTTTACAACAAGACAGGAGTTACTTTTCTTTATTTTTTCATTTGTATTAAGCAGGACAATCTGGGTGGATCCCCAAATTTTGACCCGACTGTCTGTCTTTCCTGCACCTACCCGGCCACAATGTTAAATATACAGTAGCAATCAAAATTTGTGAACAAATTACATTGTTTGTCATTTATAAAGTCACTGCTTATCCAAATCAACATAATTAGAGGAGACATGTTGTAATCGTATTTCACCAGTGAGAACTATCCCACATCACAATATAAAGGATTTATACAGGATAATTGAAACAGGTCAGCGATCAAAATTAAAGAATGAGTTGTTTGAGTTAACAGCCATTTCTAATCAGGCAAAGTCTTAAAATACCAGGGAACACCAACCAATTAGTCAACACTGGTAGGCGTTTTGCAAGATGGTGAGCCACTCTAGGATGATTAAAATGCTGCAGTGTCAGGTTGTTCAGATGAAGGCTGCTAGGATGACCCTCTTGTTTGTTCCAAAAGCATAATTTCTCACATATTGAAGCTGTACAAAGAAACATAGTCATTCAAGTCCCAAGAAAAGGCCAGTGACCCAAAAGAAAAGAGGATGATATGGAGAATTTCAGTTGGGGATTGATTCATGACCGCAGCTGGAATTTCTCACTAATTCAGTGTTGAACAGGGCAAGAATTTGTCTTGACGTGCAGTGTCTCTTTATCTGACAGAACTGGGACTGAAGGCCCACTCCACAGTAACCAAGCCCCTCATCAGCAAGAAGTATTAAAAACTCTAGAGCAGCCTTTACTGAGAAGCATGTTGTGTGGGCCGAGAAGACCTGGTCCAAAGTTTCAGTAACATTCATAATGGCTAACACGGTACAACACCCTAGTACTAGTAACAATGAACAAATTTAATTTCATTGGTTCAGATGGGAAAATTTATGTTCAGGGTGGAATTGGTTAATGGCTGAACCCAAAGTGTCAAAAGAAGTCAGTAAAGTTTGGAGGATGAAGCATCATGGTGTGGGCAATGCTATTTGAAGCCTGAGTCTACATGGCAAGATGAATGCTAATGTGTATCACAACCTTCTTCAGCAACATGCGGTTCTATCCCAGCAAGCATCACCCAATTAACCGGCCATTTTTATGCATGACAATGCTTCTTGCCACACTACAAAACAGTTGACGCAGTTCTCAGAAGTAGAGAATATATATGAAGTGATGAAACGGCCTGCCCAGAAACCTGACTGAGAATCTCTGGAAGATCATTTATGGCAAAGAAACCGGCTACAGTTACCGAATTGTGGAAGAAGCTGGAAGATGAGTGGAATAAAAACAAGCCAGAATAGTGCAAGACATTAGTCATGTTCTGTGGGTGCAGATGTGCCAAAGTCATTGAAAGCAAGGGCCTTTACACTAATTGACATCTCCACCATTGTCAACCGGCCATTGTTCATCAATAATTTAATGGACAGATATTGTTGGTTTGATTTATGCTTAACTTTTTCTTTGGGTGTTTTAGCAATTCTGTGTTTTTAACTGTTGTAAAGGACTACCCTGGAGCCCCTACCATAATTGGTCCCACTACCTTATCTGGCTGGGAGGCTAATACAATGGAGAGATCAGGGGAAGTTTCCATATCCAGGCTGTATGCTCCCCCAACCTGCTAGATGGCAGCATCCCTGGGCTTTGGTACCCATTCAAACACCTACAGGGAATGCTGGGAAATGTAGTCCAGCAGGGCAGCCCCTCTGGGTCATGGGTGCCACCAGGGAGTTATGCTCACTACTTTTTGAGACTTCCATATGACTTGGAAGTGCTTTCAATGGGCAATGCCCTGGCAGTGAGTCGTCGATAAAAAAAATCACACTGCCTTGTCCAGACAAGTCGTAGCTTGGAGTGGAGCTGTGGAGGAAATACAAGAGAGAAAGAAAGGGAAGGACAGAGCATGTGTGGCTGAACACCATATAAACAATTCTTTTGTAAGGTATTGTTGTTGGCGGCACGGTGGCGCAGTGGTAGAGCTGCTGCCTCGCAGTTAGGAGACCTGGGTTCACTTCCCGGGTCCTCCCTGCGTGGAGTTTGCATGTTCTCTGCGTGGGTTTCCTCCGGGTACTCCGGTTTCCTCCCACAATCCAAAGACATGCAGGTTAGGTGGATTGGGGATTCTAAATTGGCCCTAGTGTGTGCTTGGTGGGTGGGTGTGTTTGTGTGGGTTGGCACCCTGCCCAGGATTGGTTCCTGCCTTGTGCCCTGTGTTGGCTGGGATTGGCTCCGGCAGACCCCCGTGATCCTGTATTCCGATTCAGCGGGTTAGGAAATGGATGGATGGTATTGTTGTTAATGAACCATTGCATTTACACCAGGACGTGTGTCACTATGGTTGTGTTTGAGGTGCTGCAATGCCCCCTACTGGTCACAATGTGTATTTTAACTGAGAATTGTTCAAAACACTGTGCATCTACAATGAATGTGGAGCACTTAAATAAGCATTGACAAAATTCATTGGCAGGCTTCTTCGTAATGCAGTTGTAACAGGTCTCTAATCTTGATCACTGTAGTTTTCCAAAATTCAATTATTTTTGTTGAATGATATTCTAGCAGAAGAGTACTCATACGCACAGCTAGTAGGACTTGACATTTTGAGCAGTGACACTCCCCAATATTTCAAAAGACACAATTTTTCATAAGTTGTTCTCTAATTTTGTTCGCTAGTGTGGAGTATTCAGAAAGCTTTGCCTGGCAGTGTGATGACACTTTTTGAGGTGTCTGTAGTAACAGTAGTGCAAGTTAAGTGGTAACGTGGAAGTCTTTACAGCTAACGGCAGATGACAACAGAGGAGTTAATAAATACAAAACTCCAGCTTGTTTTTAAAGAAATTTTACTTCTGAAGCTCAGCATTCTTAAGGAAAGACACGTCTGACTTGTCTCTGCTCGTGAGGCTGGCACTTCTCTGGGTATTCCTCATAGTGAGGGTTTTTGAAAGGCTGATGCTAGTTAAAACTGCTTCTCAGTGTCCCACGCTCAACCTCTTTAAGACTTTGCCACATTTTAGCTGAAAAGCATTGCCAAGATGCTATGAAACCTAGCCGTAATTTGATTCTTGGTTTCTGATGGCTGAATAACCCTTGAAATTCCTCTTTATTATTACAGAAAATGAAGTCAAAACAAGCTTCCCCTCCTATTGCCAGGCTCACATACTAGACTGGATTAAAAAATTGTATTGTTTTGCCTGTGAAAATCACTTTAGAGCTGAATGATAAGCACTTAGTACAAGTAAGTGCGCTTCAGAGCCATAATGCGGGTGGTATTGTTTACTGCTTAGAACAATATTATTTAGCAACAGAATAAGTTCAATTTAAAATGCTAAGTATTAAATGGACATATTGGCAGGAGGCCAGTATTCCTTCCAATATGACATTTTGGGCTAATGAAATTGGCACCGACTTAAGGGATTCTCAGTTTTATCCCTTTAGTCCTTATGTTGACTCGGGTTGGATTGTGGGTCTCCCTTCCTGTATCGCTTGTTTTTGTTCTGCCACGCTTGAGCTCCAAGATACACAGAGAGCAGTCAGACTAAGTGATTACCTAATGGTAAGTCATTTTCATTTTCATGCGTTCATGCCCTTACATTCTCCATGTAGCTTTCAGAGATTTGAGCGATCGGCCGCAGAGCCTTTCACATGGCAAAGCGGGTATTAGTTACAGCACATGAAAGACCTCTCAGTCTGCCTTTGTACGGGCACTAAGCCTGCATGTCTGAATGGCATTTGAGCGTTGGATCATCTCTCCCTGGGCCTGTTGGAGAGGCTCCATAATTCCTGGCTATCAAATTCCATCCCGTATTTTTTTTATTTTCGTCATGAATCTGTCTTGCCCGTTTAATTTCTTGCCATATCTACCCCTGCTCACTTCATGAACGTTGGTGCAGCAACACTGCAGCTTGTACTCAATCCTTTCTGTTTATTTCAGCTTGTTTCAGTGGTGTAATGTAATATCATACAAATGTAATATCATAAAAGTATAAAATGTCACTCGAGGAAGGCAAAGTGTGAACAGATGTGAAAAAACCTTTCCGGAAATACTCTAGGGTAAAGTTTGAAACAGGGGGATGGATGAAGATTGATTTAAAATAAAACTTCAGGAAATACTGTGTAATTGTACACCACAAATTACAAAAGGTGCTTTAAAGCTTCAATTGAAAATGACGCCAGCAGAAACCAAGGCTTTGTGTTTATGGACACTGAAATACGCTTCTCAGACCAGTTGAGTGAATCTTTTCACGTTTAGTTACTTGTGACTGAACTCTTTAAAGTCATTGCCTCTCTGTGAGCGTTTTCAGTTCCAGCTCTTCCTCTTGCACTTCATTTTAGAAGTGAACGTTGTCATTCTTTCTGTTTGATTCACGTCCCATTCCTGTCAACAGAACTTAATACATATTTTTAGGAAGTCAAAAAATGTGGAAAATGGTACATTTTCTCCCATTTAAGATGTACAGGTTAGGTGCATTGGCGATTCTAACTTGTCCCTAGTGTGTGTGCGTGTGTGTGCCCTATGGTGGGCTGGCACCCTGCCCAGGGTTTGTTTCCTGCCTTGTGTCCTGTGCTGCCTGGGATTGACTCCAGTAGACTCCCATGACCCTGTAGTTAGGAAATAGCGGGTTGGAAAATGGATGGATGGATGGATGGATATATAAAAAGGCTGACCGGGCAGATCCAAGCCACTGTAGGCCAGTAAGCTTAATGTGCATCACAGGAAAATGAATTGAAGGAATTATTAATAAAAAGATCGAGCAACACATGGCAAGTAAAGGAGCTTTGTTGAACAGTTAGCATGGGCTCAGAAGAGTGGAGGTTGTGTTTTACTAACATGCTGAAATTCTATGAGGAAGCAACAAAAGAGTATGATCAAAGTGGAGTATATGATGTTATTTGTCTTAACATTCATTTGATAAGGTGCCACATGAGAGGTTGGGCATCAAGTTAAAAGAAGTGGGAGTTCAGGGTGATGTTTTTAGATGGGTGCAGAATTGGCTCAGACACAGGAAGCAGAGGGTGATGGTGTGAGGAACCTCATCAGAACTGGCTGATGTTAAGAGTGGTGATCAGCAGGGGTCAGTGCTAGGGCTGCTGCTATTTTTAATATATATAAATGATTTAGATAGGAATATAAGTAACAAGCTGGTTAAGTTTGCAGATGATACCAAGATAGGTGGATTAGCAGATAATTTGGAATCCATTATATCATTACAGAAGGACTTGGATAGCATACAGGCTTGGGCAGATTTGTGGCAGATGAAATTTAATGTCAGTAAATGTAAAGTATTACACATAGGAAGTAAAAATATTAGGTTTGAATACACAATGGGCGGTCAGAAAATCGAGAGTACACCTTATGAGAAGGACTTAGGAGTCATAGTGGACTCAAAGCTATCAACTTCCAGTCAGTGTTCAAAAGACATTAAGGTTGCTAACAGGTGTCAGGTTATATAGCGCCTTGATGAGTGGAGTACAAGTCACAGGAGGTTCTGCTCAACCTTTATAACACACTGGTGAGGCCTCATCTGGAGTACTGTGTGCAGTTTTGGTCTCCAGGCTACAAAAAGGACATAGCAGCGCTAGAAAAGGTCCAGAGAAGAGCGACTAGGCTGATTCCATGACTACAGGGGTTGAATTATAAGGAAAGATTAAAAGAGCTGAGCCTTCTCAGGAGATTAAGAGGTAACCTGATTGAAGTGTTTAAAATTATGAAGGGAATTAGTACAGTGGATCAAGACTGTGACTTTAAAATGAGTACTTTAAGAACATGAGGACACCGTTGCAAACTTGTTAAGGGTAAACTTCACACAAACATGGTTAAGTTTCTCAACACTCGACACTTGGAATAAGCTACCAAGTAGTGTGGTAGACAGTAGGACTTGAAGGACTTTTAAAACTCGACTTAGTCTCAATTTGGGAGAATTTAGTGAATAAGACTGGTGAACTTTACTGGGCTGAATGGCCTGTTCCCACCTAGCTTGTTCTAATGTTCTAACTGTTTAGATTGAAGGACATCAGCCATATAGCTTAATGGACAGCTTGATAATCACTTTCTCTTGTGTCAAGGGGTCACAGTTCAATTGATTTTGGTCCTGTGATCCTTTGATGAGTTCAGTGTGCTTTTTTAAAATTATAAATAGTAAATTGCTAGACATTAGTCCTCCAGCTACACTAAGCACACATTAAAACAGTGCAGATTTAATTGGTCACGAACATACAAATTCAGTTTAAGCTGATATATGGCCATTTAATACGGGAGAAGAAAAAAATGTAAGTCTTGGGGGCTCACAGTTGGCCGTTACTGACAAAGCCACGGTCCTGATGACCTAAGCCAACTGGCCACCCACCACCTTCATGACCTTCTAAGATATTAAAGTACCTCCTGGACAGAGTGACCTGCAAATTGATTCCTTTCACAGTGTCACTTCCCATGTGTAACTTGGCAATGCAGCAGTGCTGTAGAACGTTGTGGTGGTATCCAGCATATACAGTCATGGCCAAAAGTTTTGAGAAAGACACCAGTGTTAGTTTTCACAAAGTTTGCAGCTTCAGTGTTTTTAGATCTTTTTGTCTGATGTTCCTATGGTGTACTGAAGTAGAAGTACAAGCATTTCATAAGGTTCAAAGGCCTTTATTGACAATCACATTAAGTTTATGCAAAGAGTCCATATTTACAGTGTTGGCCCTTCTTTCTTTTTCAAGACCTCTAAAATTCGCCCTGGTAGGCTGGCGATCAACTTCTGAGCCAAATCCTGACTGATGGCAGCAGCTCATTCTTGCATAATCAATGCTTGGAGTTTGTCAGAATTTAGGGGTTTTTGTTTGCCCACCTGCCTCTTGAGGATTGACCACAAGTTCTCAATGGGATTAAGGTCTGGGGACTTTCCTGGCTATGGACCCAAAATTTCCAGAGCCACTTAGTTATCACTTTGCCTTATGGCCTGGTGCTCCATCATGCTGAAAAGGCATTGTGGGTCACCAAACTTTCTTGGGTGGTTGGGAGAAGTTGTTCTCGGAGGATGTTTGGGCCCATTCTTTATTGGCTGTGTTCTTAGGCACCACCAGTGGAGAACTTGGTCAGCAATGGCAGCTGGCAGGTGTGAGTGCATCTTTATGCACAGTGAGGCGAAGACTTTTGTAGGATGGCCTGGTGGGTGTCAAGAAGGGCAGCAAAGAAGTCAAGAAAAACATCAGGGATAGCCTGATATTCTGCAAAAGGTACAGGGATTGGACTGCTGAGGACTGCTAGGGGGGAAGTCATTGTGATGAATCCCCTTTCAGATTGTTTGGGATGTCCGAAAAAAAGAAAGGGTGCTCAGCGCTGCCATCATTCCTGTGCTTTGCCAATATTAAAGCATCTTGAGACCATTCACGTGTGGGTTGCTTCTCAGCCAAGGCAGTGGGCTCACTCACAATCTTGCCTAAGAACACAGCCATGAATAAAGAATGGGACCAAAACATTCTCCAAGTGCAACTTCTCCCTACCATCCAAGATCAGTTGAGTCTAAGAGTGACTCTAAGAGTGAGTTAAAAGTGAGAACTAAGAGGCTCGGGGAACAAAACATCAAAACTTTTGGTCCATGACCTGGAAACTCCCCATTGAGAACTTGTGGCCAATCCTCAAGAGGCGGGTGGACAAACAAAAAACCCAAATTCTGACAAACTCCAGGCATTGATTATGCAAGAATGGGCTGCTGCCATCAGTGAGGATTTGGCTCAGAAGTTGACTGACAGCCTGCCAGGGGAAAGTGCAGAGGTCTTGAAAACGAAAGAAGGGCCAACATTGCAAATATGAACTCTTTGCATAAACTTAATGTAATTGTCAATAAAAGCCTTTGAAACTTGTGAAATGCTTGTAATTCTACTTCAGCATACCATAGAAACATCTGACAAAAAGATCTAAAAACACTGAAGCAGCAAACTTTGTGAAAACCAATACTTGTGTTATTCTCAAAATTTTTGGCCATGACCATAAGTTGATAAATGTTTTACATGTCTTTATTTATAAGCTAGACAAAAAATGTAATATTAAATAGTGTCTAAGGAGGCATGTTTGACTTTATTGATGAGAACAGCGGTGCTTTGATGTTTACCTAACCAACCGTCTCTCCAAACCCCCCCTAAGTGGCCACAATCTTTAGGGCTGACTCATGATGGGAAATTTATGGCTGGGGTTGGAGCATCAAACCAGTTTGGCAAGGATGACCTTGTTTGGACTTACATAAGCCTATAATCCATTATCATACGCCCCCTTCCCCCAACTCCCACCCCAACTGCAGGAAAGCCATAAACTGACTAAACAAAGCAACTGGGAGATTAGTTGTACCAGAGTGCTTTCATTGGTAAACTGGTCAGGAAGGAGCAGGAAAAGTAATTCTATTTATCTAAAGTATGGCTGTTTACGATCAGTTTTGACTCGGAGGCCATTTTGTAATACGACACTCAATTGGCTTGTGCTTTGTGGTAAGAGTAGTGTAAAGTTTGTCACCTTGCCTTTTCTCATGGGGAGAACCAAATGGTGTTTGAACAACAGATCAAAATAGTTCATTTCTGTTGAAGCTGCTGTAATGTTGCCTGGTCAGTGCCCAAGTGGTGTCCAACTTCAAAGATGTTTCTAGTTTCCTCCTTTACCACCTAAGGTTTTTTCTTTTAATTTTCACCTCTGCCTTGCACCTTCCTTCCAACTGCCCCTGCACACACACATATGAACTTTGTGCCCCCTTTAATAACTACACCAATGTAATACCAGGTAGAATCCCAATTTGCCTCCAGAAATCTCAGAGGCATGGAATCATCACGCTGCTGAAAACAGGCATTGGCATTTTGGTGGGTAACATCATGCATTTCCTGCACCTTATTCTCACTCTATTAGAATACGATTCAGTGACTATCAGAGTAAATATAAAGTGCTTATAAGTATTGATCCCCTTGGAAGTTTTCACATTTTATATCACAATGGATTTAATATGGCTTTTTTGAAAGTGATCAGTAGAACAAACACTCTTCAATGTCAAAGTTAAAACATATCTATATAAAGTGGTCTAAATTAATTATGAATATGAAGCACAAAATAATTGATCGCATGAGTGATCACCCCCTGTGAGTCAGTATTTAGTAGATGCACCTTTAGCAGTTTATTCCATAAACTCCCCTTCAGGTTAATCAAAACTAAAACTAACAGACACCTCAATAGCTTCTTTCCCAGAGCCATAGCCCTCTCAGACCAGTATCCCACCCTGACTTCTTTGTACAATTATGCATTCTGTCATACACTGTATGTTGTCAGAGACGGCCACAGCTCAACCCGGCTGGAACGCCTCTAAGATGGAAGGATGGGGGAAAGCCGCTTTTCTAGGACACTGCCTCCCCCAAGACGCTAGATGGCAGCTCCACTGGACTGCAGTGGTGTCCCAGATTCCCGCAGGGCACTATGAGACATGGAGTTTAACAATACAGCCCTGCTGGGTACCTTGGATGCCGCCAGGGGATGCTGTGGGAAGACGATGGGAGTCTAAGTGCTCACCTTGCACGTGGGCAAAAGTCCAGAATTAGTTCCGGACTGACAAGAAAACTCAAGTTCTCCATCTTACCTGGAAGTGCTAGCAAGTCACGAGGACAGAAGGAAGGAAGTACTTCAGGGTCAGGGATTATATAAAGGACCGTTGGAGACCTGTGGGAGGTGTGGAGGAGAAGATTATTGTGATTATTGTGTTTATTTATTGTGTTTTGGAGGAAGAAGAAAATTAAAATACTTCTTGGTGCTTTTAACTTGTGTCCAGAGCGTCTGTCTGTTGGGTTTAAAAGGGGCAATAGTGCTCCCAAGCGTCCATTCACTTACAGTGTGTACAGCATATGTACATGTATTTGAGTGCGCATGCACACATTCTACACACTCACAATTGCACATTATTCTTTGCACATCTCCTTTTACTATTCTGCAAACTTGAATGAAGATTTTCTTTTTAACGTATGCTATTTATGTTAGGGCGGCATTGTGGCGCTGCTGCCTCGCAGTTAGGAGACCCGGGTTCACTTCCTGGGTCCTCCCTGCGTGGAGTTTGCATGTTCTCCCCGTGTCTGTGTGGGTTTCCTCCCGCAGTCCAAAGACATGCAGGTTAGGTGCTTTGGTGATCCTAAATTGTCCCTACTGTGTGCTTGGTGTGTGTGTGTGCCCTACGGTGGGCTGGCGACCTGCCCTGGGGTTTGTTTCCTGCCTTGCGCCCTGTGTTGGCTGGGATTGGCTCCAGCAGACCCCTGTGACCCTGTAGGTAGGATATAGCGGGTTGGATAATGGATGGATGGATATTTATGTTATTTGTAGATGATGTTGTGTTCTGTTATAAGCAGCTCCAAATCTGCCACGTCAAATTCCGGTACATTAAGTATTGGAGAATAAAAGTGATTGTGATTCTGTGGACAGGTCTTCCTCAGCTTTGAACATCTGGACGCAGTAGATTTTTTTTCTCATTCATCTTTGAACAGTTGTTCAAGTTCTGTCAGATTGCATGGTGACCGTGAGGCTTTTTCAAGTCCAACCACAAATTCTCAGCTGGACTCTGGCTCTGTCACTTTAGGACATTAACGTTGTTTTTTTTAAGCCATTCCTACGTAGCTTTGGCTTTATGGTTGGGGTCGTTGTCTTGCTGGGAAACAAACCTTCTGCCAAGTCAAAGGCTTTTGTCATACTGCATCAGGTTTTATTCCAGGAATTCCATGTGTTTTGCTGCACTCATTTTCCTCTATAACCTAATAAGCCTTCCAGTTCCTGTTTCAGAGAAACATTACATTAAATATTGGGAACAAGGCAGAAACCAACCCTGTTTGAAACACTGGTCTATTATAGGCCATGATCTGAACACATACCTGATATGGAAGGAACAACAGCACATGAATGAAACCAAGACAGATGCACAAACATGCTCAGGCCCAACTTGGGTGAAGATCCTTGATGCTTGTCTACAAGAGTAGTCAGTTGGAGTTGGAGTTGGAGTCACTTGTGAGGTCCAATGCGCCTTCTTGACCTTTCTGACCTGCTGATGAATGACGTCTGGTGATGCCAACTCTGCGTAGAATCAAATCTAAATCCAGACTCTATTCATGTTTGGAATGAGCTGCCCATCTCCATTTAAAACTCTGACTCCCTTCAATGTGTTCAAGAAGCACTTAAAGACTCCCTTGTTGGGTGAATTTCTGTCTAAGTGATATTAGATGGGTTAGGAGTTTTGTAAATCTGGGGACTGCAGCTCACTTGTATGTTTTTCTGAGCTCTTCAATTGTAGGGATCAAATTTATACCCTTACCCTGTCCAGTTTAAGGGATGGCCAGCAACCCAACCCGGCCGTGATGCCCAAGAAATGGAATGATGGGGGAAGGCAGCCTTTTTAGGACACTGCTTCCCCAGAACGCTAGATGGTAGCTCCCCTGGATTGCAGCAGTGCCCTGGATTCCCACAGTGCACCATGGGACTTGGAGTTCTTTATCTCAGCCTCACAGGGATAAGCCTGAGTCGGCAGGTGGAGGACAAAGCTTGTTAGAGGAGGAGTGGCGACAGAGAAAGAGAGAGGAAGAGACAAGGAAGAAAGAAAGGACTATGTACTGTATATTTGGTACATTTGGTGTTTGTACTGTGCTGGGTTGGGGGGTGGGGCAACAAAAGGTGCCTAACCCGGAAGTGCTTCTGCTCTTCTGCTCATGTGTTTTGCAAGTGGCTCCTCCATTTTTACAGCACCCCCTGGCAGCACCCACAGTATCCAACAGGACTGAAATAAAGAACTCCAAGTCCCATAGTGCCCTGTGGGAACCCAGGGCACCACTGTAATCCAGGGGTAGCTGTCATCTAGCATTCTGGGGCAAGCTGTGCCCTAAAGAGGCTGCCTTCCCCTATCCTTCCATTTCTTCGGCATCGCGGCCGTCCAATACACCAATCAGTCCCAAACAGTTCAAAGGTATGACTCAGACATAAGGCATTATAATCTCTTGCTCTGACATCTATTGGCTTCTTTCTCCATGTTGTGCCCCTGAACATTCAATTGCATTTAAGTTTCTTATGTCAGAAGAAGCCTTACTTATTTGAAGAGAGCTCATCCTCAGAAGTATGGGCACCATGACCAGGATATAAAATACCCTTCAGAATTATTGGCACTCTTGGTAAAGACAAGCAAAACATTTAACATTTGCGTGATTTCACATTCAGATTACGAGAGAACTCTTAACATTTTACTGACATAAAATTATTCCTCACAGAAAAACACATCTTTTCTCATGTTCTTAAAGACATAATGAAATTATTATCTTATTTATTTATCTTGTTTATTTGATAGCACTAAGCATTTCACAAGTAAAATGCTCATGATTACTCATATGTAGCACCTTGTTCAGCCAATCAGAACAATCAGCAGACTAATTATTAACAATTAACAAGTAGCAGACTAATTAATAGGCAGCATGCCGACGGTATCGACGTGTTCCTCAGCCTCGACTAAATGTGCTGTAGAGAAGACGCCAGCTATCTCCACTTGTGTGGGCGCCGTGGTGGCTTTGGAGGGCTTTGGATTGGCTGGCAATAAATTCGCATTGGGATATTCTTGAAAAAGCTAAACACCCAGGGCCTGCAAAAAAAAAAAAAAAGACAAATCACAATGTCATCAAAAGCTTAATTCCCAAATAGTATGAATGACAGCTTGGAGCAATCCTATTGTTTTCTGATATATGCTGTGATTTTAGTGTACTGTGTGAATGTGTGCAGAACAGCACTGTAAGGTGTCAAACTTGCATGCTGACATTTTCCTCTTTTATTAATGCCTACAGTGGATTCCGAAAGTATTTAGCCCCTTTCACTTTTGATTGATTTTGTTATGCTTAAATATTTGAAATTCATTTACCCCTCATCAATACTCCATAATGACCAAGCAAATATATTAAAAAAAAAAAAAAAACCTGAACAATCACATTGGCACAAGTGTTCACACCCTGATTACTTGAAATTTGGCTCAGGTGCATCTCAATCTACTGGTCACTGTTAAGATTTTTCTACACTTTGTTTAAAGTCCCCCTGTGGTCAATTCCCCTGACTGGTCATAATTACGTAGAGGAAACCTGCCTATAGTTGGTCCCAGAGGTGCCAATGTGTATCAGAGCAGAAACCCATCTGTGATGTCTGAAGAATTGCCCACAGAGCTAAGAGACAGGATTGTGTTGAGGCACACATCTGGGGAAGGCTACAGAAACATTTCTGCAGCATTGAATGTTCCCAAGAGCACCATGACCTCCATAATAAATTCTTAAGTGGAAAAAGAAGAAGTGGAAAAAGTTTGGACTCTTTCTAGAGCAGACTACCAAGCCAAATTCAACAATTGTAGGAGAAGAGCCTGAGTAACAGAGGTAATACAAGATCCTGATGGTCCCTCTGGATGAGCTCCAGAGAACATATGTGGAGATGGAGGACAACTGCTACTGCAACACTTCACTAATATGAGCTTTATGACTCATGAAACTCTCCTTGGAGTTTGCTAAATGGCATCTAAATGACTCCAAGACTAACAAGAAAAACAATTCTTTGGTCTGATGAAACTAAGATTGTATTATTTGGCCTCAATTTTAAGCAGCATATCTGAAGGTCTACAGGATGATAGTGAGACCACCTATGTTATATGGGTTGGAGACGGCGGCACTGACCAGAAAGTAGGAGAGAGACCTGGAGGTCGCAGAGTTAGAGATGTTAAGATTTGCATTGGGTGTGACGAGGATGGACAGGATTAGAAATGAGCACATTAGAGGGTCAACTCAGGTTGGACGGTTGGGAGACAAAGTCAGAGCGGTGAGATTGTGTTGGTTTGGACATGTGCAGAGGAGAGATGCTAGGAATATTAGGAAAATGATATTAAGGACAGACCTGTCAGACAAGAGGAAAAGAGGAAGGCCTAAGAGAAGATTTATGGATGTGGTGAGAGAGGACATGCAGGTGATAGATGTGACAGAGCAAGATGAAAAGGACAGGAAGATATGGAACAAGATGATCTGTTGTGGTAACCCCTAATGGGAGCAGCCAAAAGAAGAACAAGATATCTGGAGGAAATCAGGCATCACTCATCACTTGCGCAATGCCATTCTGTTGGTGAAGCATGCAGATGGCAACATTATCCTGTGGAGTTGTTTTAAGCAGAAGGAACTGGGAGAGTAGTCAGAGTTGAGGTAAAGGTGAACGGAGCAAAGTAGACAGATATCCTGAGTGAAAACCTGCTCCAGAGTGCAACTTACAACAGGGCAGTGACCCTAAGCACAAAGCAAAGACAAAACAGAAGTGGCTTACTGTAGGGTCAACTCTGTGATTACCCAGCCAAGAGTCCTGACCTGGACCCAATGGAACATCTCTGGAGACACCTGGAAAGAGATGAGCACTTACAGTCTCCATCCAACCTGACAGAGTTTGAGATAATCTGCTGAGCAGAATGGCAGATTATCTCCAAATCCAGATGTGTGAAGCATTTCATGCCATAACTAACAATGACTAATAATCACTTCCGAAGGTGCTTCAGTCAAGCACTAACTAAAGGGCCCGAATACTTATGTCAATGTGAAATATGTGTATTTTTTTAATTTTAATACATTTTCAAAAATTCCTAAAATCCTGTTTTCACTTTGTCATTCATGAGTGCTGCTTGGTGTGGGAAAAATACATTTCAATGATTCTAACGTATGGGGCAACATAACAAAATGTGTAAAATTTGGTGGGGTCTGAATACTTTCTAACCGATTGTATGCAGACAGGCTGACTGGAGAGTCAATCTCCCTGTGATTATCCCCCCTGACTGTATGTTACTGTCTACAGAACAGTTGTGTACCATCAGATCTCACACATTTTTTTGTTGTGTGATGCTGAAATGGTAGTTGGTGAAGGTGACAGAGATGATGGAGGTTGTGCACCCCTCAAGGACAAGTCACTATCTGTCACACTTTTTATTTATTTATTTCGAATCTATGACAGCACATGGTATAGAAATAGAGAACTGGTGGCACACAGTCCAGGTCTTGGTCACTCTCACAGCTGATGCTGAGTTCAGACTCCTCATGACTGCTTGCTGAATGGGGTGATGCTGAATCTGCAGACTAGTACACAGGTGCACTTGTGCATTCATATGGTGTGTTTCATGCAGCTTGTCATTATGTGTTGCTTTGGGTTTATTCTCACATTATCCTGGGCATCAAAGCTCCAAACAAGATTGTCAAATAGTTGGAAAAGTCTAAAATTGATTAATGGCTATCATTTTGAATATGAAACTTGACATGATAAAGTGTACGATAGGTATTTTCTAACCCACTTAGATATGAACGGGGGTTCTGGAGCCTATCCCAGATGGAATAAGTCAGGATCAAAGCCTGGACTGGGTGCCAAACACACACACACACACAGACCAGGGCCAATTTAGCATCACCAATTCACCTAACCTGCAAGTCTTTGGAAGGAAACCGGATTACCTGAAGAAAACCCACACAGACACAGGAAGAACATACAAACTCTATGCTGGGAGGACCCAGAATACCTTACTGCAGCCCTGTCCCATAAAGAAGTGTAAATTGCCTTATTTAACAGCATGAAATAAAGGGAAATGTCTTATTAGAGTTTTTTTTTGATTAACTAATTCAGCCCATACCAAATTGGTATGTCGACCAAAACTGATTCGCCCAAAGCCAGTATCCTCACTCACACTGATATGGTTCTCTTTGAAAAGTGCCAAGCACAATAAGCTTTAATGGACTGAAGGTTCTTGATCTCAAATGTCTCTCATCTTTGTTTTCATTGCTCTATAAATTTGTTAGCAGGACCACATATCTTGCTATATGAAGTAGCGCTGCTGTCCAGTAATCGTTTGCAATGAACTCCAGTATAGGCTCTTCTCCTATCTCTCACCACTGTGGTGTTGCTGGGTAGCCGATGTTCCCTAAAAACATTTCATCATAAGATTATTTCAGAGAGCATCTCAGATCTGCCTCTTGAAAAACATATGAAAAACACATGAAATCTCTGTTCAGGCCTGTCAGGTTACCCACACGCATACAGAATGTAGTGGCTCACAGCCTCGGCCTACTTGTTGATCCTCTGGCTTAAGGTTATGTACTGGAAGCTCCTCCATCTCTCAAGGTTCTCCTCTCGCCTCAATCGCTCCTGGGCCTCCTGCCGCTGCCACTCCTGCCTTTCTCTCTCCACAATCTCGCGTTGATACCGGGTGAGCTGTGGCAAGAAATAGCAAAATGGTACAAATCATTAGGAATTTAACACCTGCGCCTAAGCCACTATCTTCTGGTTTCTTCTGTCTTCAATCTGTACCTGAAGCACACCATGTAAAGTCTAAATGAATATAAGGGAGACTTTTTGTTGTGTCTACATATTTTGATCACATCAACTTTTGAATGAAACTTAATATGTCTCCTGATGGGAGATTGTGTTGTAAATTGTGACTTTAAAAAAGGAAGACAGACATTTTGAGATAAGGTTATTGTACTCCCTTAACTGGAAAGAGGCACATGCATGTAAGAATTTCACTGTACTCTGTGCATGTGAAAATAAGGACTTTATAAACCTTTACATCTATGAAATGGTATGAATTCTAATGTAAAAGGAGTTTCGTAGAAGCCCATTTCTGGTGGCGCCCGGGCCTTGCTCTGCTCACTCCACACATCGCACTGGTATGCAGTCCACCACCCTCTGCGAGACAAAACAGACAAAACCTTTCTGTGAGTCTCAAAGTAAACTTGCGCCCAGAAAAAGTGAGCAAGGTAGGGAAAAAGGGGAAATGCAGCACCGAAAGCTGCACAGCTTCTCAAAGTGGGGAAAGAATAACCACATTCAAGCAAGCAAGCATAAGTAGACAGCTGAAAACAGGCTTCTCTGTTAAATCAACCTATGATCAAATCAAGGGAAAAGCGTCTTTGGGGCCGGTACTCACGGAACGGGTGAGTCAGTAGAGTCCAGAAGCTACACTGGCAAGCGTCGAGAACACAAAAGAGTCATACAGATGGATGGATGGATGGATGGATAGATGGATGGATGGATGGCACGAGCGCCTGTAGGTGTCTCTCCCTCCCACCAGGGCCAGTTTTCCCCTACTTTTCCAACTTTTGTGGGAGAAGCTTACTAATTCAAATCTCTCTCCCTCTGTTTTTCAACCAAGACTTTGAATCTCTTGCCCCTTTTGTGACTTCTCTCTTCACACCAAGAATCATAGTTCGCTTGCAGGAGCGATATATTCGCGCTAATCCAAGACAGAGGCTGTGGGCCGAAGGGAGGAGGAAGTGTGACGTCAGGAGTGGGGCTCGGGGAAGGGTCCTCCTCACTGTCCTGTTTCACTTCTACGCAGGGGATGGCTAGTAGATAATATGCAAGAAATATAAGCAGAGTACAAATATAAGTGTTGTCAAAATTTTATTAATGCAACCTGGTGAATTGGCTACCAGGTGGCCATCTGTCTTTATATATTGATGGGTCTCTGGTTCGACATGGTTCTGCATGGCCTTTGGATGGAGTGGTAGAAACAGACAGCATGGTCATCTGCATAAATGGAGCAGTAACCATAAGACGAGATGAAGTCAGAAAACAAAAGCAAGGGATAAAACCGAGTAATCATGAATTCTGTCATCAAAGTTTAAATCATAACCAGAAATCATAATCATGAAAAACAGAATTAGAATACTCTTTAATCGGAGTATCTTTAATAACAATCACACCCAAAGTTAAGGTTTTATTCATAATCTTGGGTGTGAAAGAGAAAGTTGATGATAACGTTTTAAACACTCGACTGTGATAATGTCACATGCTGTGTCCTTCTGACTCATATCCTAAGCAACAATGTAAGAAATACTCAAAAATTCTGGAAGGTTGCTGGTTCAAATCCCGTTACTGCCAGAAGGGAACATACTCTATTGAGCCCTTGAGCAAGGCCCTTAATTTGAAAATAGCTCCATGGGGGCTGTACAATGGCTGACTGTCTGACCCCAACGTTCAATGAAAAAGACAATTTCTCCTTAAAAAAATATACAAACAAATGGTCCTTTTCAATGAAAATGCTACAAAATAATTATCACCATCTTCTTATATAATATGGTATCGTGGCTGTCCGTTTGTCTGTCTAGGATTTTAAATCACCTGTAGCTCACAGACCGTTTGACCTGAAATTTGGTACACATATACTACGTGACCTCTACTGTCCACTTTCACGGTGATGATTGACAAGCAAGGTTATTCCTCTCTTTATTTTTATTTTATCTTAGAATCAACTCTCGGCAGCTGCCAGCAGGATGGCCGTGCAGCACATGTGTACGGGTGCCATTCTCATTCTCATTCTCGTGGTCACTTCCCCTACCTCTTCATATCTTAAGTCATTCTTGAGGCAGATTGAAGACTTAAGTGTCAACTTAAGTGAAAAATTTAAGAAAACGTACTAAGTAATTGCAACACAAACACTGACTTAATCAGTTTTAACGTGAAAAGATGCCGATGAAAGAAGGGAAGAAGCAGGCCGCTATGGTGGAGAAAAGAAGAGCTGCTCAGGAAACAGCAAGCAAATCAACCTCTGAGGAAACGAATGGTAAACGTACAGAGAAAGAGTCTGAAAACTAGAAGTCAAGTGTATTCACTGCACGTTACTGTGCAGTGCGCCATTACTGGTCTCTAATAATTGTGTAATTCAGATTTACATGTGTTAAAACCCCTAGAGGGCGCAAAACACTAAACAGAACAGAAGTCTAGAAAAAAATAAACGACAAAATTTTCATGACACCGCCATGGTGAAATGTTTAAGTCTCCTCATATTGTGTAGCCCGGGCAGCAAAGATTACCCATCTTCTGTGGCTTTCCTCCATGTACGGCCTTCACTCCAACTTAAGATAAGACTCAAGAGAAAAAATCTAATGATTTGATATAACTAAGCAATTGAACAAAAGCAGGCTTAATATCCAGCGCAGAGTAGGTTCATTGGTGTCCCAGCCTGACCTGGTATGGGTACTGTAAGTGTGGCTGTATGAGTCACCTTGCCCAGTGATGGACTGACATTCCATTCAAATCAGGCCTCATCCCTACATTGCTCCTAAAGCTGCTGAGTTCTCCTAGCAGCCCTAATTTATCCATCCATCCATCCATTATCCAACCCGATATATCCTAACTACAGAGTCACGGGGGTCTGCTGGAGCCAATCCTAGCCAACACAGGGCACAAGGCAGGGTGCCAGCCCACCGCAGGGCACCCACACCCACACACCAAGCACACACTAGGGACAAGTTAGAATCGTCAATGCACCTAACCTGCACATCTTAAACGGGGGAAAATGTACCATTTTCCACATTTTTTGACTTCCTAAAAATATGTATCAAGTTCTGTTGACGTGAATCAAAGAGAAAGAATGACAACATCCACTTCTAAAATGAAGTGCAAGAGGAAGAGCTGGAACTGAAAACGGTCACAGAGAGCCAATGACCTTAAAGAGTTCAGTCACAAGTAACTAAACGTCACCGCAGGCCCTAATTTATACTATTTTGAAATAGATAAACAGATGACTGCCCAGTAAATAATGTCATTAATTTCTAAGGCCAGAATGTTAATTGTCAAAAAATGAAGTTACCAAGCAGCTGGTGGAGGCTGGCTAGTCACACCATGGGCAAAAGCCTGAAAGTTGTGTTGCACACTAAACGCGTCCTTACCTCATCCAGCAAACAGAACGGCGGCTCCTTAGGCTGCAGCTTCAAAGTGTTCAGGGCCCCCTCCTCCTCTACGTCCTCCTCCTGTTCTTCTTCTTGCTTCTCCCTGATCAGCAAAAACATAAAGGGCATGAAAGACCTCCGCCCAATGGCCAATACACCAGATTCCACACAGTCCTCATGCTGTAGGCACCTCAGGTCTTGCTATGTGAGTTAACAGAAAACAGGAATAAATAGCATGACAAACAGAGAGATCGTCAGGTCGAAATCACTGCTCACCTGTATGGTGCAATGAAAAAGTATATGCCCCTTCCTCATTTCCTCTATGATGGCAGGTTTTTAATGTTTTCAGGTATTTAACTAAAATCTGATCTATACTAATAAAAGGCAAAGCCCTCACTCACTCACTCACTGACTCACTGACTCACTCACTCACTCACTCACTCACTCATCACTAATTCTCCAACTTCCCGTGTAGGTAGAAGGCTGAAATTTGGCAGGCTCATTCCTTACAGCTTACTTACAAAAGGTAAGAAGGTTTCATTTCGAAATTCTACGCGTAATGGTCATAACTGGAACCTATTTTTTCGTCCATATACTATAATAGACTTCTGCTCGATGCCCGTGGGAGGCGGAGTTACGCCTCCCACGTAATTTAGTGCCTGCCCATATAAGGCCGTCAGTCAGCGCCAATCCAATAGAAACACTGCCGCTAAAGGACTGTGCTTATACAGAGGAAGATGAGATTGTCAGGGTGGTGTTTGGCACAAACTCAGCGAAACTGCAAGAGAAACTTTTAAATGCAGGGTTTTAGCTAACATTAAATACAGCCGTGGACATCGCACAAGATGGCACCAGCATAGCTAGGAACCTTCGATGGATGTACACTGAGCGGCTCACGTGAACTGACGCAGTGCACAGACAAAAAGCAACAGTTCCAAAGAATGCTGAACAAAAACCGAATTACACAATTGAGAAGGCAGCAAAAAAATATGAAGCGTCTGATACATACATTTTGTTTTGTTTTATAATTGTGTCTTTCATTTTTCTATTCTTTAATATGTAAAGCACTTTGAGCTACTGTTTGTATGAAAATGTGCTATATAAATAAATGTTGTTGTTGTTGTTGTTATATTCATAAATGCAGCTACTGCGGAAACAAAGCACACGGTGGAAAAAGTCAATGTCCCGCTATAGGAAGACAGTGTAAAAAAAAACCCGTGCATGCAGTGTGTCACATCTCAGATAAAGAAGAAGACGAGCTGTTTATTGATGCGGTAAGAAACGAATCAATGAATGAAACCTGTTATCTTTACAACGATTGACAAACACGGAATGTAACTTGAACACAACACATCCTCCAAATACGAACCTGATTGAAAGAAATAATGATAATCAAATCCTTGATGACAGCAACACTCACAAAACAATTACTGTATATTGACAATCATGTTACGTTATTTTTAAAATGTTCCCTTTTCTTTTTCATAACTTCTTTAACACACTACTTCTCTGCTGCGAAGCGCGGGTATATATATATATGTATATATATACCCCGATCTACATACCCTCAAATAGACAAACCACATGCTGTGGTGCAATGGTAGAGGCTTCGCCTCTAGTGCTTACGTCTGAGGTTCGATTCCCGAGAGGGGATGCACTGAGTATGTACGCGCGCTTCCTGATTCATTTTAGCCTCGCATCCCCTTGGTTTGAGACGTATGAAAAAATATGTGGTTAACGCAGAAAGACAGATCACCAATTGAAGCTTTATGAATAATGGATACTTTATTCGCCATCAATGATTGTTTTGGTAAAGCCATACTCAGTGTAATCATTAGATGAACGGCAAAAAAGTAAGAGTGAGGGGAGGATGACTTATTGAGGCATGCAGGCAAAACCACAAAAGCACGCGGGCTCGATGTACTGTAGTGCACGTCAACTCGATCTGAATTGTGCGATCACATTTGAAAAAATATATCTTTTCAAGTTCTATTTAGTCGACACAAATCTCTTTGGTTGGAATGTAAGGCGAATTTACTCTTTACATTTGTATGGTGAAGAAAAATTTATGCAATGATGCCTACGTTTAACTTACATTCCTACCAAAGATATTTCTGTCGACTAAATAAAAATTCCTTCTATTTAAAATTTAAATAGAACTTGAACAGATATGATAGTAGACTTGCATGTAAGAACGGGAGTCATCCGTTTTAACAAGCAGCGTATTGCACTGATACGAAATAGCCTGCCCATTTAATTATTTAGGAATGGATAAATAAATTAAAATTTTGTACAAATAATGTTTTTCATTTTTCTTCCTTGATGGATTCTGGCACCCCAGCAACAGTTGCTCGCACCCCAAAGAGTGTATATATATATATATATATATATATATATATATATATATATATATATATATATATATATATATATATATATATATATATATATATGTATACACATTCACCTAAAGGATTATTAGGAACACCATACTAATACGGTGTTTGACCGCCTTTCGCCTTCAGAACTGCCTTAATTCTACGTGGCATTGATTCAACAAGGTGCTGAAAGCATTCTTTAGAAATGTTGGCCCATATTGATAGGATAGCATCTTGCAGTTGATGGAGATTTGTGGGATGCACATCCAGGGCATGAAGCTCCACCACATCCCAAAGATGCTCTATTGGGTTGAGATCTGGTGACTGTGGGGGCCATTTTAGTACAGTGAACTCATTGTCATGTTCAAGAAACAAATTTGAAATGATTCGAGCTTTGTGACATGGTGCATTATCCTGCTGGAAGTAGCCATCAGAGGGTAGGTACATGGTGGTCATGAGGGGATGGACATGGTCAGAAACAATGCTCAGGTAGCCCGTGGCATTTAAATGATGCCCAATTGGCACTAAGGGGCCTAAAGTGTGCTAAGAAAACATCCCCCACACCATTACACCACCACCACCAGCCTGCACAGTGGTAACAAGGCATAATGGATCCAAATTCTGACTCTACCATTTGAATGTCTCAACAGAAATCCAGACTCATCAGACCAGGCGACATTTTTCCAGTCTTCAACTGTCCAATTTTGGTGAGCTTGTGCAAATTGTAGCCTCTTTTTCCTATTTGTAGTGGAGATGAGTGGTACCCGGTGGGGTCTTCTGCTGTTGTAGCCCATCCGCCTCAAGGTTGTGCGTGTTGTGGCTTCACAAATGCTTTGCTGCATACCTTGGTTGTAACAAGTGTTAATTTCAGTCAAAGTTGCTCTTCTATCAGCTTGAATCAGTCGGCCCATTCTCCTCTGACCTCTAGCATCAACAAGGCATTTTCGCCCACAAGACTGCCGCATACTGGATGTTTTTCCCTTTTCACACCATTCTTTGTAAACCCTAGAAATGGTTGTGCGTGAAAATCCCAGTAACTGAGCAGATTTTGAAATACTCAGACCGGCCCGTCTGGCACCAACAACCATGCCACGCTCAAAATTGCTGAAATTACCTTTCTTTCCCATTCTGACATTCAGTTTGGAGTTCAGGAGATTGTCTTGACCAGGACCACACCCCTAAATGCATTGAATCAACTGCCATGTGATTGGCTGATTAGATAATTGCATTAATGAGAAATTGAACAGGTGTTCCTAATAATCCTTTAGGTGAGTGTATATATATAGCAAAATACCTGCGCTTGGAAGTGGAGAAGTAAAAAGAAAAGGAAACATTTTAATAATAACATAACATGATTGACAATGTAATTTTTTTATCATTGTCATGAGTGTTGCTGGCATATATATATATATATATACATGTGTACATTTATACACAGACACATATACTATGGGGTGCCAAACAGGCAAATACATTGATTTTCTGAATATATAAAGTCAAAACCTGAATATATAAAGTCTAGTTAGATTTAGTCATAATTGAATAACTATTTCTTTACCATAGAAATTTAAAGACTAAATTCAACTTCCATTCCTACCAAAGATATTTCTGGCGACTAAATAGAACCCACTTATATCCAAATTCGAGCTATTGAGCCGTCGCCTGCCTGCCTAAATAAGTCACCCTCGCTTCGCTCTTACTTTTTTACATTCATTTAATCATGGCTAGTGGCGGAAAAATTATAAAATGGAAGGAGGATTACACGGAGTATGGCTTTACCAAAACAATTATTAATGGCGAATCGATTATTCATAAAGATTCAATTGGTGATCTGTTTTTCTGTGTTAACCTCATATTTTTTCATACTTCTTCTCAAACCAAGGTCGTGCGAGGGTAAAATGAATCGGGAAACGCTGGTCAATGTAATCGGTGTACCAGGAAATCATGCATTGACAGAAGTTCCCCTTTGCTTAGAACTGAAAGTTTGATTAAATGCATTATTTTTTAACGTGTTATGGAGCACATGCATCGAAGCTTCTCAGCTGTGCTTGTGCTAAGAAAAGGAAAGATTTTAAAAATAACATAACACGATTGTCAATGTATTCTTTTGTAAGTAGTGCCTGGAGGATTCAGTGTGGAGAAACTCTAGAGACAGCGTGTGTATTAACTTGTGGATTTTTCTGTGAGTATTTGGTGGCAGCGTCACAAAGTCACTTCTGTAAGACTGCGTCAGCTGCAGAGCTCAGCTCAGAGCGAAATGAGGTGAATGGGAGGGGAGATGATGACGTGACTCCCCCACCCGCCTTAACTGTCAATCCCCCACAAACACAGTCTCTCGGAATTTGCATAAGCACATCCCTTCACCTGCAATTTTAACTTAGTTACAAAGTGATCAAAACTCTCGTTTATTTCCTGCGTCCTCTCATTAAACTTGTATCCCGCATTACCCGTGGGCATGACAAACGCCAGCGGTAGCCTGTCTATGAACTTAATTTAAACTTTAGGTTTACACCGTGCTTTGTTTCCAAAGTAGCAGCACTCATGAATATGGTAGTATATGTAACTCGCTCGCTTATTATTGTTTCGCTTCCTTCTCAATTATATAATGCATGTTTTCTTCAGCGCTTTTTGGAGCTCTTCCTGGAATTAGTGATGAGTCAGTGAGTGAGTGAGTCAGTCAGTCAGTCAGTAAGGGCTTTGCCTTTTATTTATATAGATAAAGGTTTATATGCAATATTATTGGGGATGAATGGAATTCTGCATTGTCAAATTGTTATCGTTGTGCTATTCTGCAATATATTATGATTCTCTCTGTCTGTATGTCATTTTGGGATGGTGGCATGTACTGTATTTTCTGCTTTTAATTGTATTTATTTTTGTTATGTGTACAACACTGCTGGCTCCATGTGAGAAGGTATATGGCTCCTAGTTAAATCAGCTCAAATTAAAGAATAAACAGACTCAGCTGACTGAATCCTGGTGGGCCCAGTTCAATACAAACTTACTTTGATTCTTACCGTGAAAATTGCACTGCCAGCACAAAGGTTCAATAAGCGCCCAGAGCCAAAATTAAAGAAAACTCCTGAAGAGATCTGATAAAAGTTGCTGCTCTCTATCAATCAGGAAAGAGCTACAGAATCGTTTCTAAGACTCTGGTAGTGCATCAAACCACAATAAGAACCAAGATCTCCACTGGGAACAGTACATTATTCCAAGGGTGCAGCGTGAAGTCAACCAAGAAGTCACAAAGTATCCTACAAAAGTGCAATGAGCTGCAGGCTTCCCTTGCTTCACCAATGTCCAAGTGTTCATTACTCCTCAAACAGATAGATGCTGGACTAAAATGTTGGAGAGCAGCATGGCAG
Organism: Polypterus senegalus; assembly: GCF_016835505.1. NCBI lineage: Eukaryota > Metazoa > Chordata > Cladistia > Polypteriformes > Polypteridae > Polypterus > Polypterus senegalus. The sequence continues at coordinate 158,427,277 of NC_053161.1, forward strand.
AAGCCACTGGTAACAAAGAAGAACTCATCTCTAATTTACTAGGAAGTATCTGGAAGGCCTCTAAGCATTCTGAGAGAATGTGTTATGAATGGTTTAGGCAGAAGGGGGAACTGATTGGATGACATGGGTCTAATTATGTCCAGCATTAAGCAAACACTGAACATGGTGTGAAATTCCCAGAGGAGAATGTCCCACCATCCATCTCTGAGCTGAAGCATAACTGGCTCATCTGCCAAGATAGTCATCCAAAACAGAAAATCAGAATAGCTGAAAATGAGCAAGATTAATGTTTTGGCGTAGTGATAGTGCAGAACGTGAAAAGAGCAGTTTGAGCTCAAAAACCTACAAGTGTTTCTGAATTCAAACAGAACTGCAAGAAAAAGTTAGCTACAAGTTCCCCAAGGCAATGTGGAAGATTTAGAGGAATGGTCATTGCAGCGAAAGGTTGTGGTACAAGTTAAGTGTAAGGGGGCAATTACTTTCTCACAGTGTCAGTTGGTGTTGTAATAAATAAATATGTTACTTGGTCCCTCAGATTCTGTTTATCTCAAACTCTTGATGAAACATTTAGTGTCAAAAATGTATGAAAATGGAAGATATCGGGAAATGATAGGCATGTGGTAAAGAGAAAACCTCGACAAGGTGCTACTCCATCACAGGGTATTGACACTCATTCACTAGGGACTAACCAAAACTTACCGATCAGTCTTAGGGAGGGTAAACATAACAAAATCCACACAGTAAGCCATCAGTACTAGAAATAAATCCAACTCTCAGGAGCGCTGAGGCGGTAGAGATAAGCACTGAGCCAGCATTCTGCACTGTGTAATGTTCTGTTCTATAATACCTCCATTACAAGCTCACTTAATGAAGTTCACGATCATGGGGTTTAATACATCATATAATTTTCACAACTCACTTACTATGTTAATTATACTGCAGTAATAGTATGGTTTATGGTGACTCATGGATTTAGTATCCTGAAGTTCACAGTCTGTTCTTGGTTGTTGTCCATGTTCTCCCTGCATCTGAGAGACTTTTTCTTCAAGTACTCTGGTTTTTTTCTCATATCCCAAATATGTGTAGATTATGTTAATTCAGCAATTCTGAACTGGCGTGGTCCTGCAATGGTCCCTGCCTTGTGTCCAGACTGGGAATTGGATTGAGTAGTTCTGTGTTATATGAATGAATTTGTTTTTAACATGAACATACATAGAGGACTGACAGTAGATAAGATCTTGAATACCAAAATGACCATCTGTATACATCACAGCAAAACATGCAAATTCCGTGAGTTTGTTTAAAGACATGGACAAATTTGTTGGTACCTCTCTATGAAAAAAGGAGAACCCACAGTTGTCTCTGAAATAACTTGAAACTGACAAAAGTAATCGGCACCCATTGTTGTTGATTCCATATTCAACAAAAATCAGTCTTTGCTTTGGAGTTTTGGTTCAATATTTCAAGTAATAACACAAATGAAAATGACATGAACAAAAATGATGGGACACTTAACCTGAAAACAAGCAATTTCTGGAGCTCTCCATGAGTTGTCTGCATTTGTCGTCAGGTTGTTTGGCACATTCTGCGGAGCACACTGCTCCAGCTGTGTTAGGGTTGACTGCAACTTTCAGTTATTTCCTTAGATATTCAGCAGGATTCAAATCAGATCAAATAGAAGGTCACTTCAGAACAGTCCAATTTTTTGTTCTTAGCCGTTTTTGGGTGCTTTTAGCTGTAAGTTTGGCTCATTATCCTAATGGAGGATCCATGATCTGTAACTTGACCAAGATTTGTAACCCTGGGCAGTATGTTTCGCTCCAGAATGTCTTGATCGTCTTAAGATTTCATTGTTCCCTGCACATAATCAAGACACCCCATACCAGACTGAGAAAAGAGTTCCCTAAATATCATCGTTTCCTCCATGTTTCACCGTAGGTGTGATGTTCTTTTCTTTGAAAGCTTCACTTTCTCCTATGTGGACATAGAGCAGATGTGACTTGCCCTAAAGCTTCAGTTTTGTCTCATTAATCCAAAGGACATTCTCCCAGAAGCACTGTGGGTTGTCAATATGCATTTTAACAAATTTCAGTCTGAATTTTGTCTTTCAACAGTTAAAACCTCTGGGGATCTTCTTCCATTGACCCCAATGTCACTCAAAAAGAGACAGATAGTGTGATCAGACACTGATGGCCCTTGACCTTGGATTTCAGCTTTACCTCTTCGGACAGTTGTCTTTGGCATTTCGTCTGTCATTGTCACTCTTCTTCTGCCCATTCTGGTGTCAGTTTTTCTCTTCTGGCCACATCCAGACAGGTTAGATACAGTCCTTGGACTTCTTGATAATATTTTCAAATGTCGCAGGAACATCAAGCTTCCTGGAAAAGGTCTTCTAGTCATTGCCTTTAACATGCTTGTCTATCATTTTCTCACACAACTCTCTCCTTTGCTTCCTGTGGCCCATGTTCAGTTTGGAACACACAATGATATCAAAAAGCAGAGTGATGACTGTTCTTCATTTAAATCAGCTGAATGACTGACTATGATTGGAGACATGTGTGATACAAATTAATAAAAACAGCTAGTTTGAAAAATCACTCAAATCCAATTATTTATGATCTTTTCTAGGAGTATCAACAAATGTGTCCAGGGGCCTCATGTATAACGCCGTGCGTAGAACTCGCACTATAACATGGCGTAAGCACAAAAGCAGAAATGTGCTTACGCACAGAAAAATCCAGATGCAGGAATCTGTGCGTACTCCAACTTCCACGTTCTTCTGGTACATAAATCCCGATCAGCGTGAAAAGTAACGCTCGTGCACGTGCATTATGTAACGCCCCAACTCCTTCCAGAATTACGCCTCTTTGAATATGCAAATCAATATAAATCGCCCTTAAGCTCAGCCTTCTGTGAAAAGACAATGGGAAAAGCACGGGGGAAAATATAAGAATTTCACCGAATACCAAGTGGAGGCAAAGGAAAAACATACTATTAGTTCAAATAAGCCGTGGTATAATCAACAAAAGGAAGTTGATCGAGTGACATAGCGTGTTGGAGAAACTTGAAAGCTCACATTCACAAAATCGCACAGTGCCGGAAATAAAAAAGAAGTCACATATCAAAGTCGCCGTGAAAAGCCGAGTTGTAGACCACCGTCTGAGTGTCTTATGAAAGTTTATTAGGGTACAGAGAAAAAAGGCACACGGTGGGGAAAAAAGCACGAAATGTCAACTTCAATCTCGACATTTCCACTTTAATCACGTAGTTTATTTTGTCATTAAAGTAGAACATCATAAACTTCATCTTAAAATCGTTTAACCAGTTTCTCAAATCACATCACAATTAAAGTAGCACGTTAAATGCTTTATTTTGTATTTGATCTTCTATGTGTTCTATGTGTGTGAATCACTACTTGCTTCTTAAACCGGCTCTCTTCCTCCGACAGGACACAGAATCAATTACATTCGTGATATTACAGCTCTCTGAATAACTAAAATACTGAGATGTATACGTGATGTCATTTTTATGATGATACGAGTTAAAGCACGTTATTAAATATGAGTTTCACGGCGCAGGGATTGTGTGCGACCTTCGATGAAGTAATTTATTGCAGCAGTACTCAGGGGCAGCTCTAGGCTTGTGGTGGCACTGGGCAGAGAAAGAATCGGTGGCTTCTTCGCCTGCCAATGTCAGTAAGGTAGCTTATGCACAACGTCCGTTGCAGACACTGCATAGCCGCCTCGTGCTCATAACACAAGCATTTAACTTTTGCCGAAATTTGTCGCTGCGTTTTTAGCTGTGTTGTTATTTTCTCTTTCTGTGTTATATTCAATATATATTGGCGTAGCCGTCACTGCAGTCAGTGCTTTTCTTTCCCCAAGTAACCGATCGCCACACAATCAGCTCTGTAATAGAAGTTAAGCCATCTGTAAGCTTAGAGTGCCGATTCTTCAAAACGTTCAAGGAACATTGAAATATCTTCGTAGTACATGTTTAATTATTCTGTCCTTCACGACACTCCCAGTGAAGAATATAGATTATTTAAATGAAGTTAAAGTTTCATGTGTATAATTTAACAAACATATTTTGCTGCATTTCACTTTAAAAATGATATCGTCATCATATGTAAATACGCGCTTTATAAAGTGGCTCAGGTTGTGAGATATTATAACTGTAGTGCAAGTTTACAGTGGGGTGATTGTACTTATAAGTCCTAACAGTTCTACAAGGAGCAATTGATTGAGTGCATTTAAAGTTCTTGGGATGAAACTGTTTCTGAACCGCGAGGTCCGCAAAGGAAAGGCTTTAAAACGTTTTGCTGTCGCAGAGACAGCGTGTCCTTGAAGCTGTATACCAATCATTCTCTTTCCGATCAGCTGCTGCTGTGATTCACACTCAGATACAGTGATATAAATACTCCGAGTGGTGCAGTGAGAGTAATATGGAAAAAGATGATCCGCTGTGGCAACTCCTAACTCGAGAGTAACAACGCTAAAGCAGCTATGGTATTTGGAATACTATGGCTGTTCCCATCCATCCATCCATTTTCTAACCCACTGAATCCGAATACAGGGTCACAGGGGTCTGCCGGAGCCAATCCCAGGGCACAAGGCAGGAACCAATCCTGGGCAGGGTGCCAACCCACCACAGGACACACACACACACCAAGCACACACTAGGGCCAATTTAGAATCGCCAATCCACCTAACCTGCATGTCTTTGGATTGTGGGAGGAAACCGGAGCGCCCGGAGGAAACCCACGCAGACATGGGGAGAACATGCAAACTCCACGCAGGGAGGACCCGGGAAGCGAACCCGGGTCTCCTAACTGCGAGGCAGCAGCGCTACCACTGCGCCACCGTGCTGCCCCTTGGCTGTTCCCTCTACCATTATATTGTTACAAGTTAATTACAATCAGATGCGTTACACTAATAAACAATATGCAGTTAGTTTCAGTGTATTTATAAAGCCGTGTCAGGAAAATAATGAGTAATCACACAAGAACAGTAGCATTGCTTTGACGCTGGGTGCCGCCAGTCTGCAAAACCGAGCGGAGAACTTGCGTACGACAAGGTATGAGGTACCGTGGAAAAGTGCGTGGCTTTACGCCAAGTGTAGGTTTTATACATCGCGATTTGAACGTGGAAAAGTTCTTACGCAACATTTCTGTGCGTATGCATCGTTTATACATGAGGCCCCAGGCCATTGTAGAATATTTTTATGGAATAAGAAATACTTGATCATTTTTCACACTTGCTTTGCTTTATGCAATGACATATCAAAGGCATACTGGTATGCAGGTTACAATTGTTTTTCATTTCATCACTTGTCAGGAGGCATAAAGCACTTTTCCAGTGAGCTATTATGGGTACCAACTAATTTGTCCACATCTGCACAAAGTCAATTCTATTATTGTTAGAAAAGGGGACATGATGTGGGCCTCAGTGAAGAGGTCAACTACATTGAAAAGCTTCCACCACCGGGCACTGAAGATTGTGGTGAGCAGAGCAAGCAGTCCTGGTCAGGCCTTACTGGATCTCTGTGAGCTCCGACTCCACGATCATCCTCTGTATCAGTCCGGGAGTCACCGGAGAAGGAGGCGGGCATACCTGAAAATGAAAAGGATGCATTACAGCTGTGTTTCCATAACTCTTCCCTTGGCTGTAAGTTTCAGTGAAGACAACTCTAATTAGCAAATCTAGTCATTAAGTTAAAGTAACTCAGTGGAGTAGGCAGTGGGTTTCAGATTGCGGCAGAAGTGACATCGGAGACTTGTTATCTGGGCTGCTTGAGATGGTAAGCTGATCGCCACTACTGATGGAGTCGGAAATGGCTATGCTTTCGAAGACTGTTGTCGGCTTAGATGTAATTGGATCTGCTGACGGTAAGCTGAGCCATGCCCTATCTTCCCAGCCATTTAACTTATTTACCTTCACGCCTTCTTTGAGGTGCATAAAGGACACTTCTCACACGAAAGACTGAATCTTGGGATGGCCTCAGGCGCCATACCCTGGTGAGCAGGCATTTGTACTGGAATCTTGTTCCCTGCATTCATTGTCTGTGCTTGCTGATGCATTTCAGAAAATATTCTGACAGCTTAAGGCACACATCACATTCTAGTCTTGGGTGGGTTGCCAATCCATTGCATGATATGTTGTGATAGTTGGGATCCACTAAACTCAAAAAATGCTTACTCCTAAAACCTAGGCCAAGAAATAATAAAGTGTATTCTGTCTGATAGAAAAATATGGCAGATAGTTGAAAAAGGGGGCAGGAAAATGAATGTGGTCTGAAACGGGCCCACAGTTGAAAAAAGACATTAAGGCCAGAACACTAAACAAAATAGTTGGCAAAAGTTGAAATCAAAAAGAATCTAAAGCTAGTGTTTTATCATGTTAGGGTCTTAAGGTGACCCTATACCCTGAGCTACCCATGTCACCCAAAACTGACATTACCTCTTTAAACCTGGGGCATCAATAGTCATGGACTTGAAGATGAGGACATACACAAACATACACCCACAGCAAGTGATGGTGCAAAATAATTCATGGTGCTTTTATTCTCATGTTGTCCAAGAATAATGAACGTGTGGTACAATACAATAAATAAATACTTCTCTATATAAAAGCAGCGTTCATGTTTTGGTTAAAAATCCAGATAAATAATTTGATAACAGTTTAAAATCAAAAGGGTAAAATCATATTCTTCACCATCACCAGAGCCCTGGTGCCAGTCTTTCTTCTCTCAGCCCCATCTTGCCCATCAGGTCTTCTCAGCCTAAAGCATGTGTGGTCTAACCTTAAAATGGCTTGCATGCCAGCCACCTCTGCTGGTGACTGCTGGGAGGACCAAGCCTGGCTCCATCGTCTTACCACAAAGCTTTGGTGTCATTAGGATGGTCTTTAAGCCCCTTCGACTGCTCCTGCTCTATGGATGCTCAGCAGAAGCAACCTGTCACTGGAGTGTCTTCATCTTGCTCTCTGTGGGCACAACTGCAGACTGTCATGCTTCCTGTTCGCCACACTGGCTCATCCAAATGATCTCCACTATCTAATGTATGTCCTTCTTCTCTACAGGCTCTCCTTTCTGGGTGTAACATTCTAATTACAATCCATGGAACCACTGAGCTAATCAAATAATCAGTTCACCTTCACACCAAACACCTAGCAGTTACGCAACTCTGCAACCACACGTACCCACTGACTCCAAAACACCCTGTTTTTATTTTAAAACTTGCACACTGCCACAGACCCCTAATAAGTCTCATCCCATTCCCCTTTATTATCTTTATAATGTAGGCCTACACAGAATGTCCATAAATTCATACTCTTACCACACTGTTAGGATTGACTGCTATTGTTGTCTCATTCTTTTATTCATATCTTGTTTACAATATCCCTAAAATATAAGCAGTAGTCGAGTGAGGAATCACAATTCCCAAAACAAAAAATGTTGGGGCACCCACCCAGTTGACAAACCAATAATAGCAAAAATTCAATGGTGGGAAAGCAGTGAAAAAAAGGGGAGCCATAATCGGGCTTGGGATCTCTCTGTTTCGCTATAACAGATCAGTTATGCAGGAACTCCTTCCTGTGTCGTGCTTTGTTCACAGAGTGACGTCTCCTTTCATTGACCCAATGACTTATAGGCAGCAGACTGAAAGGGACTATGGAAGGAATTGGAGAGGACATGATTAGCAAACAGCACCCCCTCTTGACCAGGGGTGGTATCACATACAGTGCATCCGGAAAGTATTCACAGCGCATCACTTTTTCTACATTTTGTTATGTTACAGCCTTATTCCAAAATGGATTAAATTCATTTTTTTCCACAGAATTCTACACACAACACCCCATAATGACAACGTGAAAAAAGTTTACTTCAGGTTTTTGCAAATTTATTAAAAATAAAAAAACTGAGAAATCACATGTACATACAGTGGTGTGAAAAACTATTTGCCCCCTTCCTGATTTCTTATTCTTTTGCATGTTTGTCACACAAAATGTTTCTGATCATCAAACACATTAAACCATTAGTCAAATATAATACAAGTAAACACAAAATGCAGTTTTTAAATGATGTTTTTTATTATTTAGGGAGAAAAAAAATCCAAACCTACATGGCCCTGTGTGAAAAAGTAATTGCCCCCTGAACCTAACAACTGGTTGGGCCACCCTTTGCAGCAATAACTGCAATCAAGCGTTTGCGATAACTTGCAATGAGTCTTTTACAGCGCTCTGGAGGAATTTTGGCCCACTCATCTTTGCAGAATTGTTGTAATTCAGCTTTATTTGAGGGTTTTCTAGCATGAACTGCCTTTTTAAGGTCATGCCATAGCATCTCAATTGGATTCAGGTCAGGACTTTGACTAGGCCACTCCAAAGTCTTCATTTTGTTTTTCTTCAGCCATTCAGAGGTGGATTTGCTGGTGTGTTTTGGGTCATTGTCCTGTTGCAGCACCCAAGATCGCTTCAGCTTGAGTTGACGAACAGATGGCCGGACATTCTCCCTCAGGCTTTTTTGGTAGACAGTAGAATTCATGGTTCCATTTATCACAGCAAGCCTTCCAGGTCCTGAAGTAGCAAAACAACCCCAGACCATCACACTACCACCACCATATTTTACTGTTGGTATGATGTTCTTTTCTGAAATGCTGTGTTCCTTTTACGCCAGATGTAACGGGACATTTGCCTTCCAAAAGTTCAACTTTTGTCTCATCAGTCCACAAGGTATTTTCCCAAAAGTCTTGGCAATCATTGAGATGTTTCTTAGCAAAATTGAGACAAGCCCTAATGTTCTTTTGCTTAACAGTGGTTTGCGTCTTGGAAATCTGCCATGCAGGCCGTTTTTGCCCAGTCTCTTTCTCATGGTGGAGTCGTGAACACTGACCTTAACTGAGGCAAGTGAGGCCTGCAGTTCTTTAGACGTTGTCCTGGGGTCTTTTGTGACCTCTCGGATGAGTCGTCTCTGCGCTCTTGGGGTAATTTTGGTCGGCCGGCCACTCCTGGGAAGGTTCACCACTGTTCCATGTTTTGCCATTTGTGGATAATGGCTCTCACTGTGGTTCGCTGGAGTCCCAAAGCTTTAGAAATGGCTTTATAACCTTTACCAGACTGATAGATCTCAATTACTTCTGTTCTCATTTGTTCCTGAATTTCTTTGGATCTTGGCATGATGTCTAGCTTTTGAGGTGCTTTTGGTCTACTTCTCTGTGTCAGGCAGCTCCTATTTAAGTGATTTCTTGATTGAAACAGGTGTGGCAGTAATCAGGCCTGGGGGTGGCTACGGAAATTGAACTCAGGTGTGGTACACCACAGTTAGGTTATTTTTAACAAGGGGCAATTACTTTTTCACACAGGGTCATGTAGGTTTGGGTTTTTTTTCTCCCTAAATAATAAAAACCATCATTTTAAAAACTACATTTTGTGTTTACTTGTGTTATATTTGACTAATGGTTAAATGTGTTTGATGATCAGAAACATTTTGTGTGAAAAACATGCAAAAGAATAAGAAATCAGGAAGGGGGCAAATAGTTTTTCACACCACTGTAAGTATTCACAGCCTTTGCTCAATACTTTGTCGATGCACCTTTGGCAGCAATTTCAGCCTCAAGTCTTTTTGAATATGATGCCACAAGCTTGGCACACCTATCCTTGGCCAGTTTCGCCCATTCCTCTTTACAGCAACTCTCAAGCTCCGTCAGGTTGGATGGGAAGCGTCGGTGCACAGCCATTTTAAGATCTCTCCAGAGATGTTCAATCAGGTTCAAGTCTGGGCTCTGGCTGGGCCACTCAAGGACATTCACAGAGTTGTCTTGAAGCCACTCCTTTGATATCTTGGCTGTGTGCTTAGGGTCGTTGTCCTGCTGAAAGATGAACTGTCGCCCCATTCTGAGGTCAAGAGCGCTCTGGAGCAGGTTTTCACCCAGGATGTCTCTGTACATTGCTGCAGTCATCTTTCCCTTTATCCTGACTAGTCTCCCAGTTCCTGCCGCTGAAAAACATCCCCATAGCATGATGCTGCCACCACCATGCTTCACTGTAGGGATGGTATTGGCCTGGTGATGAGTGGTGCCTGGTTTCCTCCAAACGTGACGCCTGGCATTCACACCAAAGAGTTCAATCTTTGTCTCATCAGACCAGAGAATTTTGTTTCTCGTGGTCTGAGAGTCCTTCAGGTGCCTTTTGGCAAACTCCGGGCAGGCTGCCTTGTGCCTTTTGCTAAGGAGTGGCTTCCGTCTGGCCACTCTACCATACAGGCCTGATTGGTGGATTGCTGCAGAGATGGTTGTCCTTCTGGAAGGTTCTCCTCTCTCCACAGAGGACCTCTGGAGCTCTGACAGAGTGACCATCGGGTTCTTGGTCACCTCCCTGACTAAGGCCCTTCTCCCCCGATCGCTCAGTTTAGATGGCCGGCCAGCTCTAGGAAGAGTCCTAGTGGTTTCGAACTTCTTCCTCTTATGGATGATGGAGGCCACTGTGCTCATTGGGACCTTCAAAGCAGCAGAAAGTTTTCTGTAACCTTCCCCAGATTTGTGCCTTAAGACAATCCTGTCTCGGAGGTCTACAGAAAATTGCTTTGACTTCATGCTTGGTTTGTGCTCTGACATGAACTGTCAACTGTGGGACCTTCTATAGACAGGTGAGTGCCTTTCCAAATCATGTCCAATCAACTGAATTTACCACAGGTGGACTCCAATTAAGCTGCAGAAACATCTCCAGGATGATCAGGGGAAACAGGATGCACCTGAACTCAATTTGGAGCTTCATGGCAAAGGCTGTGAATACTTATGTACACGTGCTTTCTCAGTTTTTTTTATTTTTAATAAATTTGCAAAAACCTCAAGTAAACTTTTTTCACGTTGTCATTATGGGGTGTTGTGTGTAGAATTCTGAGGAAAAAAATGAATTTAGTCCATTTTGGAATGAGGCTGTAACATAACAAAATGTGGAAAAAGTGATGTGCTGTGAATACTTTCTGGATGCACTCTATGTTAGAGGAACCTTGAGGGTGCATGCATGACAAAGCAGAGTACAAATGAGCATGTTGGCATTATAAAAATCATATGACTTGACTAATGCATAGGTCATCTTGCATAGATTATCAGGTGGATCTCTGTCCTAATATGGTCCAACGTGGTCTGGCATAACCCTTCATCCAGTGCATTCGGCAGCAGAAATAGCCTTCCCTCAGGATGGAAAAATGGTAGAGACAGGTGAGAGAGATAGAGCTTCGTTGTTGTGTAATATGGAATGGTAGCTTTGAGGTAAAGGATCTGCACTGATATATGGAAGGTTGCTCATTCAAACCGTTTTACGGCCAGAAGGGTTTCTACTGCACTGGTTCCTTGAGCAAGGCCCTTAACCTGAAAATTGATCCAGAGGTGCTGTAAATTGGTCAACCCTGTTCTCCCTGATAATGTGAAAAGGCAGTTTCTCCTCACCTCTGGGATTAATAAAATACACTGAATCAAAAATAAAAAAAGATGTTACTGCAGGTTTTTTGAAGTACCTCCAAGACCAATGGGATATCATAATGCAAGGTAATTCCATGCTTCATTCCAGTCCTGTTTCAGCACAACTCAGGTCAGGTAAGCTAAGCCCCCATTTCAGACCATTCTTATATTTCTAAACCCCCCACCAACTTCGAAAGGCTCAAAAATGCATTCTATTTCACGTCAGCCCACCTGTATTTCGCCAGGTTAGCTGGCTTATCAATTCCTACATTTTAATTGGTCTTCCATCCATCCATCCATTATCCAACCCTCTATATCCTAACTACAGGGTCACAGGGGTCTGCTGGAGCCAATCCCAGCCAACACAGAGTGCAAGGCAAGAAACAAACCCTGGGCAGGACGCCAACCCACCACAGGGCACACACACACCCACACACCAAGCACACACCAGGGACATTTAGGATCGCCAATGCACCTAACCTGCATGTCTTTGGACTGTGGGAGGAAACCGGAGCACCCGGAGGAAACCCATGCAGACACGGGGAGAACATGCAAACTCCATGCAGGGAGGACCCGGGAAGCGAACCTGGGTCTCCTAACTGGTCTTTTATAAGATTTTATCTTTACTAGTTATGACCTGTAGTAAGTACAACAATTGATTTCTAAATGATTATTTTATTTTAAGTACATATTTTTGCCATAATATTATTATATCATCCTCATAACAGCCAGTAATCAAACAGGATAGCACACAATAGACTTGTTGAATTGTACTGATGATCTTGGACAACCAGGAAGTGTATGACGCTGACCTTTACACTGTCATGATGGTGACACCAGGCATCATACACTTCCCGTTGCCTCTGCATGGGAATTGTGAGCAATTGGACCATTAAATGACAGCGCCTGTAGACATGAAAATAAATCCACTCCCTCAAAACAAAACAAAGTGAAAAAGCCTTCTTCTGTAACTTAAAGGCCTTAATCAGGCAGTAAAACTCAAAAAAGCAAACAACAAGGAAATTAGAAAAAACACTGAAATCAAAACCAGATCATAGCAGAATAGGTCTGAGCATGAAAAAAACACATAAAAAGACTCATGGCCTGCACACACACAAAAACAAGACCAATGTTATACATTCAAAATGACAAAAAGCGGTTTAATTTAGTTACATTTGTCACACTTGTCCATCTGTGGATCACCCTTCAAACTCGTCTAGAACAGGTAATACCAACCTGGGCCAAGAGAGGGTGCTTGTGCTAACCCTTTCCTCTTGTTTTTCCTCTAAAGCGGTGAGAAGACCCCTGGCGAGGGCTATTGATTCTTTCAGCTTTATAGCCTACCACTGTCAGTGAGAGGCAGTCGAAGTGGAAGGATGGAGTTCTGAGTTAATTAAAAATTGTTGCTAGAATGGAGAGAAATATTTGGTTTGCGATTGCTTGTAACAGAATCACGCATAGCGGCCCTGTTTGTTTCATCCTCAGACTAAAATTAACCTGGGATGACCGGCTTGACGCCTCAATACGTCTTCTGGGATGTTATTTCAACCACATATTTTATAAAATTTGTGCAATGAGAGATTCACAAAAGAAAAAATACAAACTTAACTTTAATAAAATGAAAATCAAAAATATTCAAAATCCAAAGATCTAACTTTGAAGTCCAAAAGCATGAAAATCAAAAACAAGAATTTAAAATGAACCAGAAGGCAAAAAGTAATCTACAGATAGGAACCTGTTTTGGCTTGGTAGATTTCTCTATTGCTCTGCTTTCCCCTTTTGTATTATTAATATGTAGCCTTTGTCAAAATGCCTCATATCTCCAAGACTTACCACTGTTTATAAGGTATTGTACCATATAAAGTCTCCCTTCCCTTCTATATCTGTAACCTCAGGCAATTAGGTGTAGTAAAAGACAAGCAGGAGTTAAGTTACAACTTAAATAATGCATTATTGATAATATTCATAAATAATAACAATATGCAAAGTACCTTTAAATATTGGCAACCATACACTCTGATAAATGGTGATGTGTAGTTTCAGGTGGCACACAGACTTGTTAATTACTTCAAATGTTAAGGCATCATTTGCGGTCAGCTTTCTACAAAACAGGCTGCATGCCTGTCTCAATATGGCTGCTCAGCTGTGCTCTCCATTGTGTTGTCCTTTTCAGTTCATGGTGTGTGAGATGCTCCCTTTATCAGTTTGGTAAGAGAGAGAGAGTGAGGGGTAAAGCAAGCAAATGTATAGTTTTCTGTCCAACCCCTACAGCCAATAGGGCGTCATGGTACTTAAAGGCTTCTGATACATGCCAATTCCAAACAGCCATACTTTAGACCAATGGGGCAGAGAATACCTTCACACCTGCCCCCGTGAAGCTTGCCAGTTAGGCAGTCTGGCTTTCCTGTGGGGGTTGATTGAGAGACTTCGGCAGAGAAACATCTGCCAAACTTGTTTGAGGCAATCCTGTTTTAAAAATTACAAAGGAACTGGTTCTTAAAAGGGGGGAAGGGGTTCTTAACCATGTAACCATTGCTGTGAACATTATGTGCTAAGTTATAACTGTTATAACTGCTGATGGCATGTCGTGAACAAATAACTCAGTCGAGGGTTGGTATAACGCATCGTATACAAAGCGGAATTACCAGCAGTCAGGCAGCCAGCAAGTCTAAATACGCTCAACTATCAAGACGTCTTGCTGCAATTCTTCCTACATGTGCAGGGCATGATCTTATGGACTATCTGCGTGCTGTGCTGATGGTGTGCATAATATTGACTTCTAAAAAAAACATTATTATATATGCTTTAAACTAGTAATTCATATTTAATGAAACTTTCGCGGTTTTGTCGGCGTGGTTTTGTCGGCGTGATTTTGTCGGCGTGATTTTGACGCCGCGTTTTAATCGGCGCTATTTTGTCGCCACGCATATGTCTATTGCACAAATGTCGGGTCACAAAAACCAACACATGAAGTCCCTGGGTCTCTCTGTAGACATTTGCAATCAATTGTAGGGAAAGTTATGAAGCCATTTCTAATGCTTTGAGTGCTCCAAGGAGCACAATGGCTCCAATAACTGTGAAATGGAAAATGTTTGGAATCACCAGGATTCTTATATAGTTGGCTATCTAGCTAAACTGAGTAACTGGGCAAGAAGTTCCTTGGTCAGGGAGGTCCAGTTGTCATTTTATTAGATCTTCAGTAAGTCCTCTGCTGAGGTGGAAGAACCTGTTGGAAGGATGACCACCTCAGCAACACTCCATCAGTCTGGCATTTATGGTAGAGCGGCTAGATGAAGCCACAAGACAGTTTCATGGAAAAGATTTGCTGGTCTGATGAGTTCTTTGGACAAAGCTCCAAGCATTATGTCTGGTGAAGATCAGCCATTCCTCACCACTTACCTACTTTATTTCCTACAGTGAAGCATGGTGGTAACATTATGTTATGGTGGTGCTTCTCAGTGGAAGGGACAGTGAGACTGGTCATAACTGAGGGAAGAATGAATGCAGCCAAATAAAGAGTGGTCCTTGAAGAAAACCTGCTCCAGAGTAGACGCGACCTCAGGCTGTGGCAACAGTTCACCTTTGAGCTTGACTATGATCCGAAGTATACAGCTGTGACAATGCTAGACTGGCTTTGGGACAAGTTTGTGACTGTCCTTGAGTGGTCAGCCAAACCCCACTGAACTCGTGTGGAGAGACCTTCAGACATCCAGTCTTATGAAGCATGAGAGGATCTGCCAGGTTGAACAGAAATCATGCCTCAGATTTGTAACATCAGTGGAAGATCTGAAAAATAAAAGTTTTGGGGAACTCCTGAGTGAACTGTTATGAATTGTAGAATAGTAGGTTAACTGTCACCTCTGCTTTTAAAATAGCATCAGTCAAGTTCCAGACACAATACTATTTGTCAAATCCAGATTATGTGAAAGATCAGATTTAAAGCACACAGTTAAGGTGCTAGAGTGTCCTACATTAATGTTTGGGACAAAGACATATTTTTACAAATCAAACAATTCAGACAATGTGATTAAACTGCACATTGCAGACTTTCATTTAAGGGGATTTGGGTACATTTTGGTCACCGCATGTTGAAATGACAACACTTTTTCTACATGGTCCCACCATTTCAGGGCACCATAATGTGAGGTGTTTGTGATTCCTCAGGTGGGCAAGATTTGTGCCAATGAAAGTCAAAGAAGTCATTATGGGGCTGAAAAACAAAAATAAAATCTTTACACACACTGCTAAACCCCTAGGACCACCAAAGTCTACAGTCTGGAATATCATTAAGAAGAAGGAACACACAGGTGAGGTCAGTAGTCACAAAGGGACAGGTAGGCCAAGGAAGACATCCACTGCTGATGAAAGAAGAATCATCATTACAAGTAAAGAAAAAGCCCCCAAACGCCTGCCTGGCAGATCAGAAACAGTCTTCAGGGGGCCAATGTGCGTGTCAGAAATGACTATCTTCAGAAGACTTCATGAACAGAAGTACAGAGCACACACTGCAAGATGAACACCACAAAAACTGGATGACCAGGTTACACTTTGTGAAAAGGACTTCAAAGAGCCTGCAGATTTCTGGCCAAAAGATCTTATGGGCAGACAACAGAAAGATGAACCTCATCAGACTGATGGCAAGAGAAAACTATGGAGATGACAAGGAACTGGCCAAGATTCAAAGCAGACTCCACCTCTGTTAAACATGAAGGTGTGGGTGCTATGGCTTGGGCGTGTATGGCTGCCACAGTGACTGGCACACTTCTCTTCATTGATGATGGAGCTGCTGACGGCAGTGGCACAATGAATTCTGACGTGTAGAGAAACATCTGATCAAGTTCCACTAAATGCCCCCAAACTCATTAGTTTGCACCTCATCCCTCAAGATAACGAGCCAAGCATACTGCTAAGGCAACACAGGAGTTCTATAAAGCTAATGAAAGGTAAATCCTTTGAATGGCCAAGCCAGTCTCCCAATTTAAATCCAACTGAGCAGGCCTTCTATATGCTGAAGAGAAAACTTAAAGAGGACAAGCCCCCCAAAACAAGCAGGAACTGAAGATGGCTGCCTTAGAGAGCATCGCCAGAGAAGATCCTCAGCACCTGGTCACATCTATGAATTGCAGACTTCAAGCAGTCATTGCATTCAACAAACTATTAATAGGACGGATTTAATAGACCTGCCATTGCTGCGTTCCAAACATTATGGTACCCTGAAAAATGTGGGGTAGTGTGTAGAAAAAGTTTAGTAATTGAAATGTATGCAAATTCCCTTAGATAAAAGTGCTTAATGTGTGTTTTAGTCACGTCTCAGTTGTTTGATTTGTAATTTTAAACTGTGGAGCAGAAGTATAAATCAAGATAAAATGTGTCTTTGTCCCAGACATGCTGGAGGGCACCGAAGGGACTGTCCCGGCTGGAAAAAAGAAGAGCGGAGGTCGCCCATTCGGGTATTAAACTATTAGAATGAAGAGTCTTCGTGTTTTGGCGTGGGCAGTATTATACAATTAAGTAAGGAGTTACTTTGATTTCCCATTTTCGTGTTAAACCTCCGTCTCTGGTTGTTTTACAGAAGGATATTTAATGCGACTTAGTGATCAAATCGCCGCTTTATGTAGAGTGGATACATGCGGCAGATGTCACATTTGTTTAACGCTCTTAATGAGGTGTGCCAGTTGAGTAAGCAACGCAATACAAGCGTGACAACGATGTGAATATTATATAGCACATTTCACAGCTGAAGCCATCAAGATCGCACTATAGAAAGAAATGCAGTATTTTATAGCGCCCTTCGCATCAAAACCAGTAATCGCAGGGCTCGCCGAAACTGAAAGTCATTCAAGACGCACACCAGTAATTATTTCATGTAGCACTCCTGACGGCAAATAGTCTTTAAAAGGCGATTTATAACTCGGCATTCCCAGAGCAAAACATGTTATGGGGTCATAAATCTCTCGGCTCCGCTGCACGTTTAGACGACCCATGGAACGACAGCTAAACTTCACGAGCCTGGGCTGGTGGCGTCGCGTCGGGGAGGCATGGCTGTCGCCTTACACTTTCAGCATTATACAGTTAGAGCGCATTTCATTACAAGATCCTTGCAAAGCAAACATAGCAACAGACATGATTCTTAAAATATTAGTATTCAAAGCAAATAGCCTGCAACAGGCACGTATGAATACACCATTAACCAGAAATACGCGAAGTGAAATCACCTAGAGAGAAAGTGGGGAGCTTGGAAGCCGAAAGGGGTATCTCCCACCCTCAGTCCCCACTTCTGTGCCTTTCTTTAACCGCTTCTGGGCGTCACTTTATTTACTAAAGCAGGGAAAAACCTGAGCACAACTGTCACCGCAGGCAGCCCCCACCTGGGTCCCACGCCCCCCGTTCCCAGAAGTGAAGTCACTCGTACTGGCAGACGGCAATGCTTTGTACTCACAGTTCGGAGCGCCCGCATGGTCCGACTTGCCTTCGAAATTTGGGCGTTTTAGATGTTTCTCCTCTTTCTCCTCTTCCTCCTCCTCCGGCTATACCAGTTCTGCACGTCGTCCTGGCGATCGCTGGCCTGAATAATGAATGTATCCGACCAGATGCTACAGTTTCTCTCGAGCAGAAAGACGGATTTCCTTTCCGCGGGCCACTTATTGGCGAGCCCGATAACCTGAAGCCCCCCTGTAACTGAAGCGACTCAAATAAATAATTCATGGGAGTCCAACAGAAGAAAAGCAGCGTGTATTCAGACGAGCCATCCCTCTACTTTTTTCCACCGTGGTCATCTATAGCGCCCTTCAGAGCATGGCAACTGCCAGCTTATCCACTTTTTATTCTACTAAAGTCAGAGTCACAATTTTCCATATCATTTCCATACACTTAAAACTAAAAGGTGCCAGAGTGGTTCTTCAGAGCGATGCCATAGGGAACCATTTTTAGTTCCCTAGAGACTCATCCACATGAAAGTTCCAGAAACAACATTTATTTATTTTGATCCATAACACGCTCCATAAAGTAAATAGCCATGATGGTAACTGATTGGTCAAATACTAATGGGTTCCTTATTTTAAAAGGACTCTCACGGCATACAACAACACAAGCCAAGTTCAGGTTTTCTTAATCTGTTAAAGTCAGGCTATATAGCCTAGCATAGCCTACATTAAAAATTTAACTTCTTTCTACATATTAGGAAGTTTTCCAAAGCACAAAGATTCAACTTAATATGAAAAGAACCCTCACCAGAAAGAAATGGTGCGGGGTCAACCAAAGGCTCAATGAGGAACCGCACAACTCAAGTGCCGTTACAGCCCTGCCATTTTTAATTCTGAGTTTTATGTAGCTTGATCATGGTTATGGTTAGAGATCCTCTCACACTTATCATTATTATTATTATTATTATTATTATTATTATTATTATTATTATTATTATTATTATTATTATTATTATGGGATTAGCTCCACCCCCTGTTCGCTTCGGGGGCAGGCTTTCAGTGCCCACTATCACGTGGCTAAACCGCTGGAAGCCTCCATTAGAGAAAGCGATTGCATTTAAAGAGACAGAGTATAGAAGAGTATACGGGGCGCGGGAGGAATTTGGGCCTTAGTTATTATAGATGAAAAATCTGTTACTTAATTTTCACTTATTTCACTATATCTGTCTCCAATGAATAAAAAACGTAGTAAAAAGTAAAAGTAGAAGTAAAAAAGTAAAAGGTAATAAAACGCAATAAAACGTAATTAAAAGTAAATTAAAAATTAACGCCTTGTAAAAACAATATCATGAATTACTTTATCCTGTATCTTACATTCTATAAACGTTGCTTTTTTGTATTTCTGTTCGAATATTGTTCCGGATATTTTTCTCTTTCTCGTTTATTGGATGTAGTGAGAAGTCAAGCAAAATTACACCTTTTATTAGCTAATTGAAAAGATTACAATATGCAAGCTTTCGAGGCAACTCGGGCCCCTTCTTCAGGTAAAATGTAATCTTTGCTCTTGATTTTTATTCAATGCACCTCTTTTTTTCCATTTTCTTTTTTTGACGTTCATTACAAGCTCTTTTTCTATGTAAAATTCGACGTTCTTGAATAGATAATTTGCTTTTCTGTCTTGCCATTATAAACGACTGCATTGACGGGCGAGTTAGCGGTACTGAAAGTGTCACGTGATGATGTGGAGAGCGGATCAACGCAGCAAAAGTAACGATTGGGCGAGCGGTGTGGAGGGGCGTGGTCAAAACTGAATGTCGCAGACACAGCCAATAACTGTTTTAATATAATAGACTAGGGGCTCTGCTCCCTGTTCGCTTCGCCCACCCCCGGGTTTGGTTTACCGGATATACAATTTAAATAGATTGTTATTTTCATGGTAATTATGGGTGTAACAGAACAAGATGCAGAGGACAGAAAGATACATATGCATTATTTTCACTTTTACTTGAAAACTTTTGTAAAAACAATACTTGTCCTTTATTTCTGGCCATGGTTAAATCTCTTTCTCGCAGGACGTATAACGCCGCTGCTCGCGTTGTGAAGGGGCGGCTGAACGCACACTAAAGAGTTGCAGTCGGATCATCTGCTGGTGAACTGTGTTTTCTGCTTGTCGCACTTTGCGTCGATCATTTCAAAGCCTGTACAGCAGCTGTCCTTTTGCCACTTTACGTCTCTGACACTCACATTATGAATGGAAGGGGTGGGGGGCTGAACGCACACTAAGGAGAAGCGGTCGGATCATCTGCTGGCTTCCTGCTGCTGCTGGGGGCAAGCTGCGTGTTCTGCTTGTCGCTTGTTGTTGTTTTAAGAGCAGGGAGCACATGATGTCTGTCGGCCAAAAACATTCCAACAACTGCTTGGTTAGATGTCTGTGAACTTGTTTTAAATGTTGTCTCACTGCCTTGCCTCGTGTGACGTTAAAGTGTCTCTGGCAGGACATCAAATTGCAATCTCTTAGCACCAAGTCTGATGTTTAAGGTCCCCGCGAGACGCGCCGTGGCCAATCTCTTTCATCTCACGGGTCTTTAAAGTTTCTTCCAAGAAGATCACGTCTCGAATCCCTTCCACCAAGATTTTTTTTTATAATAGAGATAAAATTAATTAATTACATTTATATAGCGCTTACCTCGGTACACAAAGCACTTCAATGAATGGGGAGCCATTTCAACCATCACTAATGTGTAGCATCCACCTGGTTGATGTGACTGCAGCCATGTACAACCCCAATTCCAATGAAGTTGGGATGGTGTGTAAAACGTAAATAAAAACAGAATTCAATGATTTGCAAATCCTTTTCAACCTATATTCAATTAAATTCACTACAAAGACAAGATATTGAATGTTCAAACTGATAAACTTTAATGTTGTTTTGCAAATCTTCACTCGTTTTGAATTTGATGCCTGCAACACGTTCCAAAAAAGCTGGGACAGGGGCAGCAAAAGACTGGGAAAGTTGAGAAATGTTCAAAAAACATCTGTTTTGAACATTCCACAGGTGAACAGGTTAATTGGAAACAGGTGTTTGTCATGATTGGGTATAAAAGGAGCATCCCCAAAAGACTCAGTCGTTCACAAGCAGGGATGTGGCGAGGTTCACCACTTTGTGAACAACTGCGTGAGCAAATAGTCCAGCAGTTTAAGAACAACGTTTCTAGGAATCTAGGGATTTCATCATCTACTGTCCATATCATCATCAAAAGATTCAGAGAATCTGGAGAAATCTCTGCACGTAAGCGGCAAGGCCGAATACCAACACTGGATGCCCATGACCTTCGATCCCACAGGTGGTACTGCATTAAAAACCAATATCATTCTGTAAAGGATATTACCACGTGGGCCCAGGAATACTTCAGAAAACCATTGTCAGTTAACACAGTTCGTCACTACATCTACAAGTGCAAGTTAAAACTCAACCATGCAAAGTGAAAGCCATATATCAACAACACCCAGAAATGCTGCCGGCTTCTCTGGGCCCGAGCTCATCTGACATGGACTGACGCAAAGTGGAAAAGTGTGCTGTGGTCTGACGAGTCCACATTTCAGATTGTTTTTGAAAATCATGGACGTCGTGTCCTCCGGGCCAAAGAGGAAAAGGACCATCCAGATTGTTTTCAGCGCAAAGTTCAAAAGCCAGCATCTGTGATGGTATGGGAGTGTGTTAGTGCCCATGGCTTGGGTAACTTGCACATCTGTGAAGGCACCATTAATGCTAAAAGGTACATATAGGTTTTGGAGCAACATATGCTGCCATCCAAGCGACGTCTTTTTCAGGGACGTCCCTACTTATTTCAGCAGGACAATGTGAAGCCAAAATTCTGCATGTATTACAACAGCGTGGCTTCGTAGTAAAATAGTGCGGGTACCTGCCTGCAGTCCAGACCTGTCGCCCATTGAAAATGTGTGGCGCATTATGAAGCGCAAAATACGACAATGGAGACCCTGGACTGTTGAGCGACTGAAGTTGTACATCAAGCAAGAATGGGAAAGAATTCCACCTACACAGCTTCAACAATTAGTGTCCTCAGTTCCCAAATGCTTATTGAGTGTTGTTAAAAGGAAAGGTGATATAACACAGTGGTAAACATGCCCCTGTCCCAGCTTTTTTGGAAGGTGTTGCAGGCATCAAATTCAAAATGAGTGAAGATTTGCAAAACAACAATAAAGTTTATCAGTTTGAACATTTGATATTTTGTCTTTGTAGTGTATTCAATAGGTTGAAAAGGATTTTCAAATCATTGTATTCTGTTTTTGTTTACGTTTTGCACAACGTCCCAACTTCATTGGAATTGAGGTTGTATGTGCCAGTACGCTCCCCACACATTATCTATTAGGAGGTGAAGGGCTGACAGAGATAGTTAGCCAATTATAGACAGGGGATGATTTGGTCTGGTTAACCTGGTGGACAATTTAACTTGGACATTAGGAAACACCTTAGTCTTTCAAAAGATGCCCAGTGATCTTAAATAACCACACAGAGTCAGGGTCTCGGTTTTATGTCTTTTGAAGGACGGCCCCATATTTACAGCAAAATATCCTCATCACTGCACTGGCACATTGGGATCCCCACACAGACCACAGGGTTATGTGCCACATGAGGGCCTCACCACATCTCATCCAGCAGCAACCCAAAGCTTTTTCCTAGATGGTATTCCAATTAAAGTATTAGCCAGGCCTGAACATGCTTAGCTTCAGATGGATGAGCTGTTCTGAAGAGCAAGTGGTGTTGTGCCTGAAGTGCCCAATCTCCTCTGCTCCTGTTAATTCAGAAGCTTAAGGATGTGCAAACAAACACTGGTAAAAAATCCTGATTCTTTAATGGTACTTTATGGTCCTTTACTGGGTTGTGTGGCAGTTCTTCATAAAACAACCACATGACAATGTACCATTTCATTCTGGGAAGTGCTCTCTGCAAGTGAAGTTGGTTCTTTGTGCTTTGATAAACTTCCTAATATGTAGAAAAAAGTCAAAGTGTTTAATGTAGGATAGGCTACCTGGCAGTACACTAACAGGTTATGAAAATCTGGACTTAGCCTGTGTTATTGTATGCAGAGAGAGTCCCTTAAAGTCAGGAACCCGTGAATGGATTCATCTATTCATATTAATGGAACCTGTTATGGATCCAGCTATGGGAACAAACTCCTTTGGATCTGAGTTCTGCCCCCATGTCCAACTTCATTATGAACAGTCGTCTACTCAGTCTGAATTAAGAGGGATGGGATTGCTCATCCATTGTTATGGCCCCACTCCAGACAATAAGGGTCCAGGTGCAGAGCAGTAGTTAAAGCCAGGCAGAGAGTAAAGAGCACAGAGAGGTCCGGTACTTGCAATGGTTTCTAATGGAAAGAATGAACTTTCTGCCATTAGTTACTTATAAGCTCAAGTTGAAAACTGGTGCAAAGTTTTGTCCATTCATAATGGAGATGATTGACTTGTGGCTCCTTGTTCACTGACCTAGGGTTTAAATGGTGCATCATGGAGACATCTCTGGCTGCCTTCTGCCTCTGATTGATCAGTCATATCAGATGGGACCCAGAAGGTCCATTTCAAAGAGAAGCCTTCTGAGAAGAACTGACGCTTTAGCTGAAGTTAGGTGTTAGTGGAAAAGAAGCTTGCAGCTGCAGCTTACACCAAGACTTGGATGCCAAATGTAACTATAGTTTGCAATGTCAATCTGCCCCTCCACCACACGTGACTGGCTTTTCCAGGAATGATGATAAGAGTAATTCCCTCTTAGACGGACAACCCAAGCCTTCATGTCTAGGTATTCCAATCCTCTCCTTCTGTGTCTGAGTGATGTGAGCTCAACCAAACCTGAACATATGAGACCATCACAGAGCTAATTTTCATCCCAAGGCTGCCAGCACTGCCACGTCTAAGTGTTCCTTGAAAAAAAATATTTCCACTTCTGCACGAGACGCTCTGTAGAGCTCAAAATTTTCAGGGAACACTCTGGGATCCCAGCCCTTGTCAACAGCAGAATGACATACATTTTCCTGGCTTCTTCAAACTTCTCCACCCCAACCACAGCCATCGTTGTAATATCTTGGGGGTAGAGGAGTAAAGGGAGACCAAGAAAGAGAATGGTGCCCATCACGTTGAGAATGGCTGCTTCTTCAGAATGGAACCATTATGAGAAACGATAGCTGAGAGGTAGTTGGTGCAATGTGACATTTGCCAGGAAGAGGGCGCTGTCACCATACTTGGTCTTTTGTGTGTTGTGACACTAAGATTGTATGTAGGGTAGTCATGGTTGCATGTTCAGTTCACAACGCAGCTATAGTAATGGGGTGGGGAAAGGTTAAAAGAAGCCAGAGACTCCCAAAATATGTACTCAATCAACAAAGGTTGCTCATGGCCACACTCTAGGCAGTAAGTGTCCTGCAATGAGGGAACCATATGTACTGGGTCTCTAAGACCCTGTGTTTATAAAGTGTAGGTGCCAGAGAGGAAGGAGTGGCATCCTAGCATCGATAAAGGAAGGATTCATGACCAGCCAGAAGGCCATAATGGATGGTCTGGGGGAATTGACTTACCAGGAGCAGTTCATTCCCCCACACAAAAGGTGACACTGTTCATCAGAATTAAAGCCAATCAGAACACCCACAGGGAGGGATGGGAGTTGGAAATACAGTCCTGTCAGGGTCTTTGGAGACCACCAGAGGGCACTTCCATGGGAGGATTGCCGTTGTTTCCACATGACCTGGAAATGCTCCAGATGACCTGGACAGGAAGCTGAAAGCAGTTCCTGGGTTTAGTTTAGACAGCCTGTTGCCTCACTTAGATTGAGTCAGGAGACAGGGGGAAACATTTTGGAGGAAGGAGGATATGTGAATGGTTGATTTTGCTGTTACTTGTATGCAGAAGACATTTTGTCAAATAAAACTCATTTATTTGAATCTGGAACTGTGTTGGGTATTGCTGTGTCTGTGTTTTGGGGCTCAGTGGTGCCTACTAGTGGTTACAACAGGCAGAGTGTCAGGCTTACTTTCACACACACGCTTCAGTACGCAGGGAACAGGGAAAGACAGGGGCCACCTTTACACACGTCGGCGAGTTAAGTGTTTAGGAACTGGCACTCACCAAGGAGTGGCCATTCCAGCCACCTTTAGGACACTCAACACCCGAGTCTCCCAGATAAGTGACAGAAAAGCAGGATCTGCTTCTTGATCTGCTTCACAAATAAGCAGAGCCACTATTGTGTTTTTAGACTCCACAGAGTTGGTGAAGGTGCTTGTGGAGCAGAGCAAAGTCATCCATGATTCACTTGTGTCAGCTCTGCCGCTATCAGCCCCTGCTAAAAAGATCACTTAATCAAATGTCCCACCTTTCCTCTCCAATGCCATTCTGGAAAATGAATTAGGCAGATATGGACAAGTAGCATCCAAGACTAGACGGATCTCTTTAGGCTGGAAGCACGCGAAGGCCGATGATGATAATACTGGTCAGTGGTTTCATCATCAGCTTTTTGTGGCATACCCAAGTCTTCATAGTCTCTGAGCTAACAAGTCCCCCAATACTGCCACCTTGGCTGAGAGGTTATAAAAGAAGAACAGAAATGATTGCACTGTAGGGCACCGCTTGATGTCCTGTTGTTATGCAAATACAAATTTCACCTAAAATGACCAAACCCGTTAAATAAATCAGAAAAATGCATAAAAACATTGAGCAGAGTAACAGCAGAAACAAACAGCTGGGGCATTTAATGAAAAGACAGTGCAGTGTCCTGCCATCTAATATACAAAATCAGGTACAGCATTTCAATCAAAAAAAAAAAGTCATAAATATGGTCATACCCGCCCCTGCCAATCTGGGCACAGGGCACTCATAAATATTCCAGGCAGCTAAGTGTTCTCTCCTCATTTGGGGTCCTTGTGGGTTTCCCCGTTCCGATCTACTAACGAGCCACATCTTAAATTCTAGTCAGTAGCTCTCGGTCGCTGAATGGTTGGGGGTTGAGGCATGGAGGCATCAGGGGCATCTTCTGTAGAAATGGAAGTAATAATCGGTGAAGAGCTCCCCGGCCCAGTTTCGATCTGTTGTACAATGTGCTCGACCCTGAAAAAAACAAACAGAAAAAAAAAAAGTCAGTGAAACAAGTAAAGCCCAAGGCCTGCTAGGTAATGATGTTTGCACATTTCTCTCCGTCCATTTTTAGGTGCAATGAACCCAATTGAGGGTTCCCAACATGCTGGAATTCCAGAACATTGGTTACCATACCTGAACAAATGCCTGGAGAAATTTCCATTTCCATATTTTTATTAAGCTGGTCGTTTGATTTATCAAAGTGACCTATGAGTCAAAGTGTGTCAGTGTGAGCCCTGGTGGGATTCACTCAAGATATGAATGCTGGGGATTGTTGTTAAGACCGGGAGGATGTATCACTCCTTCAGTGTGAGAGGGGACTTCCTTCATGGCCAGTGTGGTGTGCTGGGCCGATAACATCACTTCAAGGGAGGCCCACTGAAACAACAAGCTGATTACAAAGGAAGGCTCAGTTATGGGGGGCACTCTGGACCCCTTGGAGCTAGCAGCAAAGCAGAGAATGAAAACAAAACTGAGTGCCATTATGAACAATGCTACACCATGTCAGGCTAGGGTTGCTCTCCTGGCTTAGGTTTAAACTCAAGTTTTGTTCATTTTGATGCTTTACGTTGCTTTTGTTAATTATGTGCACAACAAGGTCATCTCCAGACAAAGGAGCAGCTTCAACGACAGACTGCTGTCACCGTCCTGCTCCACTGACAGACTGAAGAGATCGTTCCTCCCCCAAACTATGTGACTCTTCAATTCCACCGTTAATATTATACAAAGTTATTGTCTGTTATACCTGCATTTTTATCATTCTTGAATTTAATATTGTTCTTTATGTATGCTGCTGCTGGAGTATGTGAATTTCCCCTTGGGATTAATAAACTATCTATCTATCTATCTATCTATCTATCTATCTATCTATCTATCTATCTATCTATCTATCTATCTATCTATCTATCTATCTATCTATCTATCTATCTATCTATCTATCTATCTATCTATCCTTCCTTTCACTCTATCTATCTATCTATCTATCCATACTCCATTTCACTCAATCATTATATACTTCCTTTCACTCTATCTATCTATCAACTGTTTGTTTTTGATTTTGCTTGTTTATGTGTTATGTTCTATGTGTTTTATGGGTGGTCTCCTAAGAGGTGGGGCCACCTGCCACTCGCTGCCCTCCACCCTATAAATCCAGAGGGTCTCTCACTATTCATTTCAGAAGTGACTGGAAGTGATGAGTTTACTTGTGTTTATTTTGTTTTACGCATTTCTAGATTTTTGACTTTCATGCTCAGTGTTTCTGGATTATTGTTTTGCATTGGCAGTTTTTTTTGTTGCTTTGGATTGCCTTTGTGTTTTTGGGCAATTCCTTTCCTTCCTGTGCTACACGGGGTTTCAATGTTCCTGGAGGACTTTTTGTGAGAATGACCTTTTTATTTTATAAGGATGTGGTGTTTACCCGTACTGCTAGCTGGGGTTTGACAATGATGTCCCCCTCTAGTGGGTGTTTTTTGAAAGTGCCTGTTGGCCTAGTTCATGATACACATCCTCTCTCTGACACACTAACACTTTTGAGCTTATTGATTTTCATGAAGTGATGTTACAGACCCAGCATACCACACTGACCACCACAGAATTGTAGAAGTCACTGCTGACATTAAAGAAATGCAGTCTCCTAAGGAAAACGCGTTTGCTTTGCCCTTTCTTATATAGTGTGTTACGAGACCAGTCCAACCTGTCATTGATGTGGACCCCCAAATCCTTTGGAATAACAGAGACATAGCAACTGGATGGACACACAGACAGACACATATCCTTTGATTTACGTGGATTTGCCACAACAAATCTTTAATTGCATAGTGCCTTGGCATGTGCACAGATCACGTCACTTCATACTGTAACAGAACGGAGTTATTAGAGATGGTGAGTATAATTATTAGCATCAATCAAAATGACTTTCATGAACTTTTTCTGCTTGCAAGCTCCATTTTTTTATATCACTATGCTAATGGCTCTGTGGTAGAGCTACTTTTGTAAAGCACTAAATTAGACACATTATAGGTTTAGAGTTTATTCTTGAATGAGACAAAACTGTGACTTGGATATGATAAAGAAAATGAGTAGCTTCTGGTGATCATTGCACTTTGCCCCCTGTCATGCCTGCAGCACAGGACTGTTTTCATAATACTGTATAAGTAAAACTCAACAAATGAACCTACCGGAACAGCAGAGCGAAAGTGGAGCATGCTTCTGTCGGACATGGTCACCCACAGCGGCCAGACATGGTGATACCCCTGAAAGAGATGAGGAGGGCACATTAAAATGATGATTTAAACAAAGGTGACGTACACCTTTTGAGATACAATCAGTTCCATTTTTTTAGTTTTTCCAATTGGAGAACAAGCAAGATGAGTGACTTGCTCAGGGTCACACAGTGGTGTCAGTAGCAGGATTTGATCCCTCAGTGGCAGGGCCAGAAGTCCAAAGTCTTAACCACTATGCCACACAAATGATGAATGAGTGAATAAATGTAATTTATTGTTGCCAGGAGTCAAAGTAACTAGCAATTTGTTTTGGTATTTCAGCCACAGCAGTAATAGAAAAATAAGATGTAGTAAACTGATTAGTGACTTAATAAATAGCCAATGAACCTGAAAACAGTCAGCAACAAGTGACAATGATTTAAGAAAACCTAAAAAAGGGGTGACTCACTAAATGACAACATACATCAGTATAGAAACTCACATCACTCATTAAATACGAAATGACAGAAAGACAGAAAAGGGAAGGTGCTATATTATCAGCCTCTGCTGATCCTGAGAAAATGTGGACAGATGATGTGTGACATCACTTCTGGGTTTGGGGCAACTGAACCTGCCCCTTCTGCCTCATCAAATTCATAACTGGCACAGTTAGATAGATAGATAGATAGATAGATAGATAGATAGATAGATAGATAGATAGATAGATAGATAGATAGATAGATAGATAGATAGATAGATACCTTCCAAAATTCACATATTATTCATATGAAGTGTAAATGCCCATGGGCTTTGTGTAGAAATGGTACAATACGTATCCATTTCTACTTTTCTTTCTCATTTTCTCTTTTGCTCTTTGCCCTTTTTTATCATTCACATTTCCTTTTACTTTTCTTCTTTTGTTACTTTGCACTTGAAACACATCTGACAATTTTTTGAAATATTTAGTAATTTCTCTTATCATGAAATTCATGGACATTACATTTCAAATGGATAATAAATTAATTTGGAAGGGATCTGTCTATTGATCTGTGATATAGCGCCTTTCCTATCTATCTATCTATCTATCTATCTATCTATCTATCTATCTATCTATCTATCTATCTATTATTATCTTTTTCAATTATATTAAATATATATTTCTCTGGATTTAAGTTTTTTTCTATATCTGTATGTATATATGTATTGTCACACACATGCGAATAGGAGGCAGGTGAAGGGCTTAAAGACTAATAGTAATACATCTGCCCAGGGGGTGGCGGGGTGCACTAACTCTAAGTCTCCTGCAGACCTTTCCTGGGAAATCCCGCCAGGAATCAGTGCCTCAACTTGGGACACATCACTTCCGGTCCTGGCCCTGAGGACGACATCACTTCCTCCAGACTTCCTATTAAACATCACTCCCTTCCTCTGGAGCTCAGTTCTGGTTTGGACTCTGGCTTGTAATCATGACTTGCTCTCAACACTCTTGACTTTATATATATATATATATATATATATTGTGGCACACGGCTGGGGGTGGTACCCAGCCCGGACGCCCACGAGGACTGGAAGAGGGCTTGCACCTCCTCCAGACCACGAGGAGTGAACGCCCTGGCTGCTTTGGGGACCACGGGTAGAGAACACTGAAGATCAGCCCTGTAGGGGCCCGTGGAGATCCCAGGACCTCAACACTTCTGCCACACCCAGAAGTGCTGGGGGTAAGAGGAGCAGGGACACCCGGAGTGCCTCCGGGGATGCAGCCAGCACTTCCGTCCCACAGGGGCGTGTCAGTGGAAGATTCCCGGGAAACACCTGGAAAACTTCCGGATGATTATAATAGGGGCCGCCTCCCTTCATACAATGGCTGGAGTCAGATGGAGGAGGACAGAGCTCGGAGGAGCGGAGTGGAGGTAGACCAGAGACAGAGAAAGGCATTGTGAGAAGGCCAGGACTTTTGAGGGTTATTGGTACTGTGGCACTGGTGTGTGTGTGTTCACTATTGTAAATAGTTGTAAAATAAATGTGTTGTGGTGCAAATAATCATGTCTACCTGCCTGTGTCCGGGCTGTTCCCCACAACATTATATACAGTGTATATATATAGTATATATATATATAGTATATATATATATATCTATAGTATATATAAAACTGCTCAAAAAAATTAAAGGAACACTTTGAAAACACATCAGATCTCAATGGGAAAAAGAAATCCTCCTGGATATCTATACTGATATAGACTGGGTAATGTGTTAGGAACGAAAGGATGCCACATCGTTTGATGGAAATGAAAATGATCAACCTACAGAGCCCTGAATTCAAAGACGCCCCAAAAATCAGAGTGAAAAAATTATGTGGCAGGCTAGTCCATTTTGCCAAAATTTAATTGCAGCAACTCAAAATTGTACGCAGCACTTTGTATGGCCCCTGTGTTCTTGTATACATGCCTGACAACATCGGTGCATGCTTCTAATGAGATGACAGATGGTGTTGTGGGGATCTCCTCCCAGATCTGGACCAGGGCATCACTGAGCTCCTGGACAGTCTGAGGTGCAACCTGTGGCATTGGATGGACCAAAACATAATGTCCCAGAGGTGTTCTATTGGATTTAGGTCAGGAAAGTGTGGTGGCCAGTCAATGGTATCAATTCCTTCATCCTCCAGGAACTGCCTGCATACTCTCACCACATGAGGCCAGGAATTGTCGTGCACCAGGAGCCACTGTACCAGCATAGGGTCTGACAATGGGTCCAAGGATTTCATCCTGATACCTAATGGCAGCCAAGGTGCCTTTGTCAAGCCTGTAGCGGTCTGTGTGACCCTCCATGGATATGCCTCCCCAGACAATCATTAACCCACCACCAAACTGCTCATGCTGAATGATGTTACAGGCAGCATAATGTTCTCCATGGCTTCTCCAGACCCTTTCACTTCTGTCACGTGCTCAGGGTGAACCTGCTCTCATCTGTAAAGCACAGGGCACCAGTGGTGCATCTGCCAATTCTGGTATTCTATGGCGAATGCCAATCGAGCTGCATGCTGCTGGGCAGTGAGCTCAGGGCCCATTAGAGGACATGGGGCCCTTGGGTCACCCTCATGAAGTCTTTCTGGTTGTTTGGTCAGAGACATTTACACCAGTGGCCTGCTGGAGGTCATTTTGTAGGGCTCTGGCAGTGCTCATCCTGTTCCTCCTTGCCCAAAGGAGCAGATACTGGTCCTGCTGATGGGTTATGGACCTTCTATGGCCCTCTCCAGCTCTCCTAGAGTAACTGCTTGTCTCCTAGAATCTCCTCCATGCCCTTGAGACTGTGCAGGGAGACACAGCAAACCTTCTGGCAATGACACGTATTGATGTGCCATCCTGGAGAAGTTGGACTACCTGTGCAACCTCTGTAGGGTCCAGGTATCTCCTCATGCTACCAGTAGTGACACTGACTGTAGCCAAATGCAAAACTAGTGAAGAAACAATCAGAAAAGATGAGGAGGGAAAAATTTCAGTGGCCTCCACCTGTTAAACCATTCCTGTTTTGGGGGTCATCTCATTGTTGCCCCTCTAGTGCATCTGCTGTTAATTTCATTAACACCACAGCAGCTGAAACTGATTAACAACCCCCTCTGATACTTAACTGACCAGATTAATATCCCATAAGTTTCATTGACTTTATGCTATACTCGGATTAAAAAGTGTTCCTTTAATTCTTTTGAGCAGTGTATATATATATATATATATATATATATATATATATATATATATATATATATATATATATATATATATATACATATACATATATAATATATACATATATAATATAGTATTATTTCCAACATTTTGTTGTTTATTTCTATGTTTAGGTACACACTATTGTTATTTTTTACTCTGCTGCTCATACCTACCACTTACTATTAGCTGGTTATCTTCACATCACTTACTGTTACCATTCCCAGTGTGAGGGTCTACCTAAGCTCAGGGTAAATCTTGCACAGGCCCCCAACAATGCTCATCACATCTAAAACCAAAAGGAATCAGCTTATTATAACATAAAAGCAAGTGTCGTTACCAAGGAGTAAAACGGCGACTCCTCCCACGTCTGCCTGGGCTGCTCACCCGGACACAGCTGCTCTCCCTTGTAATTGCACAGGTAGATGATGAGCGCCTCAGATGAGCTGTGAGAAAAGAAGAAGCTGTCATTCAGTGATCACCTCACATTTGCAGTGCCTTTTGTGCAGAGCACAAGAAGAAAGCCTGCTCTACTCTGTCTATCAATCTTTCGCTCGACTTCTGTGGTCCATTGTGGTTCGAACACTGGCTAGTCTGAAGGCGACTTGTGTCATGCAGGTGAGCAGAGCACGGGAGGGGATGCAAAAGAATAATCAGACAGACTGCATCATTCAAAGTGACTGGAATAAAAATGAATAGGCAGAAAATGTAACTTTTATGCAACCAAGTGATAAGGACAATGTAGGGTGAAGGAAAAGAGAATCATAATAAGGGTCAGAGATTAGGCAGAATGTCAGAAAATATGAAAGGTTTAGCTGTTCTGCCACAAGGCATGAAGTAATGGCAGACCTAAATAGGCATGTTAAAGGACAAGGAGATGAACTGAGAAACTGTTAATCAGAGACAATCCAGGGTCAGCAAGCAAATAAAATAAAAAATGCCAAAATGGCATAGCCCGGTATGTTAACCACTGACAAACTTGAAAGTACTTGTGAAATTCCTACTTACCAAAAGCCCCTCAAATAACGTTAGGTGCAGGGCCATCTTAACGCATGGGCACACTGTGCAGTTGCCTGGGGCACCACGCTAATCTATGTATGTTGTGACTTGCTGAGTGGTTGTGTCGGTGGGGGCTTCAGTGCACTGCTTTGCCCGGGGGGCCTATAATGCTGTTAAGATGGCCCCAGTTAGGCCTTACAAGAAAGGCTACCAAAGTTTAAGGGGATAAGCAATGGAGAAAATGTAAGATGGGCAAAGAATCGAATCCAGAAGTGCAGTCCTACGTGTCCACTAAGCAAAGTCATTAATCAAGGAATCATAATTATGAAAATCAAGAACCAGAAAGTCAGAATAGAAAAACAAATACATGAATCAAAGTTGTTTTTATCTGAGTATCCGCAAACACAGATAATGACCAGGGCCAGATTAAGGTGGGTGCGATTGATGCTGCAGCATTAGACCCATTCCTGAAATAGGCCCAGATGAAAACAGACGAGAATTTTCCGGAAGCTGAACAGTTTTCCTTTGCTATATTAACCTTAAAATAATTCTTAGACTGAAACTTGGAGTCCGACTTTCGGACGCCTAGACACAGCGTTACTTATTATACAGTTACTATTGTTCTTTGCGTTGTGACATAACTATAACTTTGTTGTGTTTATTGTTAACCGAAGATTTCAAGTTAATGCTATCAATTTTACGTTAAATAGTTTACTTAGTAACTAGCAAAATACCCGCGGAGAAGTAGTATGCTAAAGAAGTTATGAAAAAGAAAAGGAAACATTTTAAAAATAACATAACCTGATTGTCAATGTAATTGTTTTGTGAGTGTTATGAGTGTTGCTGTCATCAAGGATTTGATTATCATTATTTCTTTCAATCAGGTTCGTATTTGTAGGATAGATAGATGTGTTGTGTTCAAGTTACATTCCGTGTTTGTCAATCGTTGTAAAGATAACAGGTTTCATTCATCGAAGTGTTCACTACCCAAATCGCTAAAGGCAAAGAGGCGCGTATTTTGAACGAAAAGGGAGAAGACAGCGAAGGAGCGAAAAAGTGAGAAGGAAAACTGTTTAAATAAATAGATGGGAAGGTGAATGGAAAGAAGCAGCCAGCGGTAAAGCAAGGAAGAATCAGTAAAAAGGACGGTTGCGTGCACGTAGAAGGTGTAACAATAGGATTGTTAAGCCTTATGATAATGTTCCCGCATGGAGAGTTTAGAGAGACGCACCGGGAGAAGTATAGGCGAGGGAACCCCGTGTGACTGTTCTGCTGTTCTCCTTCAACCGATCTGTGGCTCTGCATATTTGTATGCACCTCTCTAAACTTGCATCACTGGTTCCGCACATAATTCAGTCACGTATAAGTGAACTTTTAATCTCCGCGAAATTGCATGTGCCTGCTAACACTCTCAGATCTGTGACGTAGCCGTCTATATTTTCTCCCCTTGTCTGATTTCTTCAAAAAAATCTGTACCTCTCTACAGTTTCGTTTATTTTCGGGATGTAATGTTCATCAAATTTACGTATCATCAAGCTCATGGTTAACTCACCAGGTCTTACATCACCAGTCAGCACCTGACACAATTCTCTGCTGCACTCTCCAATAAGATAACGGAATAATCTGATTTTAATGTTTTCCTCTGCCTCCGGCATTGCAAGTTCTGTGAATAATCTGAACTCGTCCTTCCATGTTCTCCATGACATCGCCAGGTCTTTAGCAACGATGCTTAATGTCAGCAGCGATCTCAGACCCTCCCATTTTCCTTTCGTGTGAGCGTTTCCATTTCCTAAACTTTTCAAAGCAAACTGGCGTGACTTTCGGCGCAGTTCCATCACCTACGCTGCCACCATGTTTCTCTCTCGAGATTATGAAAAAGGCACAGACTCGCGCTTCCAGTTTATGTCTGTTTATTTCACAGTAGTTAAAGCCAGAACAAAGTCCGTTCACGTGAGCCGCTCGGAGTACATGCATCGAAGCTTCTCAGCTGTGCTTGTGCTATCTAGTGTGATCTATCTCGCGAATATTGTATTCGTCTCAGGCATGACAAACGCCAATGGCAGCATGTCTATGAACCTGATTTAAAGTTAAGCTTTACACCCTGCTTTCCTATTTGCTTCACCAGCAATTTTAACTTCGTTACAGCAATTTCAACTCTGCTACAAAGTGATCAAAAGTCTCGTTTATACCCTGCATCTTCTCATTAAACTTGTATCTCGTGAATATCGTATTCGTCGTAGGGATGTCAAACGTACGGAAGCGTATTAGGGCCACGATGGAAAAAAAAAACAGACACAGTGAAGAAAAAAAAAATCTAAATGTCGAGATTAAAGTCGACATGTTGACTTTATTCTCGACATTTCCACTTTATTCTCGCCATTTACGTCAAGATTAAAATCGACATGTTGACTTTATTCTCGACATTTCCACTTTATTCTCACCATTTATGTCGAGATTAAAGTCGACATTTACACTTTATTCTAATAGTTTATTTTGTCAGTAGAATGTCGCAAACTAAACATCTTAAAATGAATGTTCAATTTACTAGATTTTCTCAAAACCCTTCATTAATTAATGTAGCACATTAAATGCTTTATATTAAGTGTTCCCCGACCCAGTTTTTAATCTCTATGCGCTTCTTCAACTGACTTCCTCTTGCACTGTGAGGCGCAGACAGCGATCGCCGCACATTGACTTCATGATGTTCCTGCTCTAAGAACATTCAGAATACTAAGAGAAATACTTGATATCTTCTTCACGATGAAATTCTTTAAAGCATGTATTAAACATGGGTGGCGGGGGGCACGGTGGCGTGGCTATAGAGCTGCTCCCTTGCATTAAGGGGTCCCCAGTTTTATGTTCAGTGTAGTACAAAGTCCCAAAAACTGGATATATGAATGGGTATCGCACAGGTTTAACTTAAATATTGTGTAAATATTGGGCTTGGTGGGTCGGAGACACAAACACAGGATTAAATGGATGTTCTTCTGAGGGGGCTTTCTTTATTGCATGCGTGCTGTCTCTATCTGACGTACTAAACCTCCAGTTTCTATCCTTGCTTTTTCTTTCTGCACATAACCAATCACCACAAGATAAACGTCTTTGTGAAATTAAAACAAGTTATAAACTTAGGCCTCGGAGTTTTCAGAACTCAAGAGCCTTAACTGAGTCACTTTGACCCAATCTCTCTGAAAATTCATTTTTATCTTACTCTGTTTTCTAAGAGAATTGCGAAATTTTGTGTATTTCATTGTTAGGTTTTCTGCATTAAGTGTACTTTTCAGACAATTGCTATTGAATGTTGATGTTACATTGTTTGATGTTAATCTCAAGTTGTTATGATACTACGTCATTATTATTATTCATGTTCCATAAAGGCTGACTGGTTGCGTCACAAGCAATTAAGGCTCCTTGGTCGATCTGAGTGCGCATGTACAGTGAGTGTCCAATGCACATGCACCAATGACGAGAAAAAATAGGCCTTTTTTGCGCTGCAGCATCAGGCCCAATTTTGTCTTAATCCGGCCCTGATAATGACGTGTGAGATATGCTGCTCTTTATATCGTCTCATCTGTTACGTTAATTATGATATTTGCGTAGAAACTGACACTAATAAGAGCAACTCAATATAGCAGTGCCAGAAGAATCAAAACTGTAAAAGAAACAGCTAACTTATTTCTTATTAATAGCTGAAAACAATACAAAAAATAATAAACAGGTACACAGAATCATAACATATGGTTAATAATCACAATCTTTTAGAGATTTTATCCACTGTTGATACCAGTAGTACATTATCACTTCTGGTCACCTGCAGTGTAGCATTGGGAGGTGCCACCAACAATAAAATGACTGTGACCAACTCAAAATGGCAGTGCCCATGTGAAAAAAATACACAAACTGCCAGAGCAATTCGTAAATGAAATTCATAACAATACATTTTTCCAAGTTTTTGCAGAAACACAATGTTTGTGTTCAAACCCCTAAAAATCGCTAGCTGGCATAATTTAGAAATCGATGAAAATTTCTTTAATTGAAATATATTTTTTAAGGATTCTGGATTATTGTGAGTCCACATGTGATGGCAATTTTCTTAATATATGCTCTCTGGGACAAAGTCAATTTTTTACTCATGTTACATTTTATAATTTATGTCGCCATTTTGATTTTTTGTGACTGCTACCATTTTGTGGTTCAGTTGCCAGGACATGACAGACCCATTGTTGGAGACGTGGCCCTGGATGTTATGATCAGTGAATTTATCAGAGTGATAATTCATACGCCAGCAAAAGCATCCAAGATTGGGCTTCAAAGCTTCTCCAAAATTGCGTTTGCTCGTAAAGAATTTCTGGTTTAGACTCTGTTGCTAATCTTTTTCACTTTGATTTTTGCCTCGTTTTTGGGTTTTAATGATTGTCTTGTTGATTTTCTGGTTTATTACTTTGGTATTTATTTACAATTAAATCTCAGTCCATCCATTAAATCATCATTGTGGCCTGCATTTCTCCAGGCTTTGCTTTATAAAAGAACAAGAAATAATCAAGTCAAAAATCACAAAAAACAAATTTATAGTCCACCAAAATAGATAGATAGATAGATAGATAGATAGATAGATAGATAGATAGATAGATAGATAGATAGATAGATAGATAGATAGATAGATAGATAGATACTTTATTAATCCCAAGGGGAAATTCACATACTCCAGCAGCAGCATACTGATAAAGAACCCTAGAATTCAAATAACACCTTGGGTTTATTATTACTACTTGTTAGGAATCTGGGGTTTTGGCGTATGGAGAATCAAGTTTTGCATTTGTTCCTCTTTCTCCTCCTCCCTCTTCTTCTTCTTCTTTGTGGAGTCAATGTGTCTGATCAACCTTCTCCAAACAGCTCGGTCCTGCACCTTCTCCTCAGTCAAACCCTTTTCTTTCAAATGATCTTTTACTTTATCTTCTCGTTCTCTTCTTCTGTACTTCCATTCCCATCACTCTTTTGCCCACATGTTCTCTCCTCATCCCATGTCCACCTCAATCTACTTTCCTGTACTTTCTTAGATAATCTCTCCCACTTTTGTTTTACCTCTGATTGTCTCATTTCTTATTCTGTCTTTTTCCGTAACTCCACATATCCATCTCGACATTCTCATTTCTGACACTTCTAACTTCTTCTCCTGCGCTCCCTTTACTGCCTATGTCTCAAGTTCATACATCATTGTTGGTCTTACCACTATCTTACAAACCTGACCTTTAACTTTCACCTTCATTGTTCCAACCATACTGCACTCTATGGGTTATCTCTGCATCTCATTCTCCATCTTGGGCTACCACTGATCCTTTAAATGTATCCACTCTTTTCAATAGCTCTACCTGCAGGTTAACTTCTGAATCATGATCATCATTAATCCTCAGATATTCCGTCCTCTTCCTATTTATCATCAGCCCTCTATCTTCCAAAGCCCTTCTCCATTCTTCCAACTCCTCCACTTCCTCCTTTCTGGTGCTGGTCTTTTTATAATTTAGTTTTTGAAAAAAGTGGGCACCTTCCAAGGCAAGGATTGATCATTTATCCCAATGGGTCAAAGTTTTTTGTGCAACACAAGAGATCTTCAGTTAGGGAGTTGTCAGGTGAAAACTCAGGCCTGCTGACCACTGCTCCTTTACAAGATTATTTTGTTCAACCAAGCCATGCTTTAATAGGTCCACATTATTAGGACCGGTCTTCTAGGATGGGTGTCTTGACATTTCGAATCAGAGCAGAGCTGTCACATTAAGTCTAA
Organism: Polypterus senegalus; assembly: GCF_016835505.1. Taxonomy (NCBI): domain Eukaryota; kingdom Metazoa; phylum Chordata; class Cladistia; order Polypteriformes; family Polypteridae; genus Polypterus; species Polypterus senegalus. The sequence goes on from NC_053161.1 coordinate 158,465,998, forward strand.
GAGACAAGGAATGCATTTGAGTGTGAGCAGTGATGGACATACTGTACATTGGAGCCACCTGTCACCACGGAGAAGCTGAGGTTCACATGCAGGTCAACAATTGCATATGCCATGTTAGGGCCTTTCGCAGGGACCAGGATATGTGAAACTATAGTTTTCCACATTTTTAATTCAGATTGTGTATATCTTCTTAATTAATATGCTACTGTGGCTGTCCATTTTGTCTGTCCAGGATTTTAAATCACCTGTAGCTCGCAAACCGTTTGAACTATTGACCTGAAATTTGGTACACATATACTACGTGACATCTACTATCCGCTTTCGGGTGATGATTTTTATTACTTTTTTATTTTTATTTTATTGTAGAATCAACTCTTGACAGCAGCCAGCAGGACAGCCGTGCAGTGCGTGCGTATGGGCGCCGTTCTCATTCTTACCACCTTTGCCGTCACTTTCTCTATCTTTTCATATCTTAAATCATTCTTGAGGCAGATTGAACACTTAATTTTTCACTTAAGCTGGCAATTTATTAAAATGTACTAAGTAACTGCAACGCAAAAACTGACAGTTTTAACGCAAAAAGATGGCGACAGAAGAAGAGAATTAGCGGGCAGCTGGGGTGGCGAAAACAAGAACTGCTCAGGAAGCAGCAAATGCATCAACCTCTGAGCAAACGAATGCTAAACGTACAGAGAAAGAGGGTGAAAACTAGGAATGCTCAAGTCAAGTGTATTCACTGCACGTTATCGTGCAGTACGCTGTTACTGGTCTTTTATTATATTGTTATTTTGTGATGTTTCCATGCCACTATTTAGTTTCATGATTTTAGATAGTGTCACTTTGTGTGATTTGCATGGCTGTTGTCAGTCACGTGACAGGGAATATAAAACATATTTTTTCACTACTCCGCATCTATATAAGATGGTGTCATTCTGCATTTCTGGATATCAAAATGAATCTTTGTGGTGCATGTATTTAACCCATAGTACTTCACGGAGTTTTGACTTTTGCCTGTTTTCTCGACAATGTTTGCTCATCAATAGCTTGGTTCAAGTACTTTAAGTTTGATTTTGACTTCTGTATTTTGGTCCCTTACATATTTTAGACCTCAATTTTTCTTTCATCTCCAGTTCCTGCTTCACTTGCTGTCTACCTTCTCACTCCATTCAGAAGAACAATTAGTAGAGTAAATGTCAAATGCATGGAAACATCTCCAAATACCTCTCGTATATTCTTACTTACTTCATCACCAGGGTCACTTTCGTCTTGGGTGGGATGTATTTGCTAATGGGTATCACAAATGTGTAGTTCCCAGCCCTAACGAGAAACAAAACCACAAACATAAAAATAAGCAATTGTCTCAATTTATACACAATTAAAAATATAAAACCAGAAAGGTAACTGAGAGAAAATAAATGTCTCACCTACCTTGTCTCCTGTGGAAAAATCCCTGAGGGACTTGTGCTCTGATCATTTTACTAACAGAGAGTACATTGCTAATTTATTCACTTAATCAGTTATTTCAAAGTTTTATTAACACTTTTACAAGTGAATAGTCTAAGATCTTAATGAGGTTTTTTGATTCTCCTTGTGAACGCTAGGGGAGCTGTTTCCCCGTGAAACCCCATAGACAAACGTCCAGGACACACGTTTAAAAGCACCAAGAAGAATTCTTTAATATTTTCTTCAATACAGTGCACAAAGCACCACACACTCCACAATTCTCCAATACTTATACAATAATCAATAATCACAATAGCCATCCTTCACTCCCAGCAGCTTCGTCACCCAACCTCCCAGCTCCGGCTCTACTGGCTGGGTTTCTCATAGTCCTTTAAATACTCTGTGACCCAGAAGTACTCCTTCTTCTCTTCCGGGTCAATGCCACATCCTCAGTTCTCAAATAGCCCGGAAGTACTGCCGGCTTCCGTCCTCGTGCCTCCGAAGTACTTCCGGGTCATAGTAACAGTAGGAGTCCCCGGGTTCTTTGTGATCACCCCCTGGCGGCACCCACGGCGCCCAAAAGGGCTGAAGAAATGGACTCCATGTCCTAGGATGCCCTGAGGGAATCTGGGGAACCATTGTCGTCCAGGGGAGCTGCCACCTAGCGTCGCGGGGGATGCAGTGTTCTGAAAAGGCTGCTCTTTCCCTTCTTCCCATTCTGGGACGTCCCGGCCGGACTGAACCTCCGGCCGTCCATCACATCCTTTATCTTCTTCCTTGAGGTCCAAGGCCTTTTGGGTGAATTTGTAACCTTCTCTCATTCTCCGGTCCCAACCTCTCCTACTCAAATCTCCTAATGTCAGTCCCGTCATCTCCCATTTATTTTACAAGCTGATTGGTCCTGAGATGTACTTGACCAGCAGACCAGATAGTCATAAAGATTCCTAAGAGTGCCTGGAATATAGGTGCATTTGCACCGTTTGTAATCCAAATTAGGGACATTTCATCTGATCTTGTGGTGCAAGCTCAATGTAATTAGAAGAGAGAATGAATAAGCAAATGGCTTCACTGCTCAAGCACATCACACAATCAGAAAACTGATAGAGTGGGTGCAAAATTCTAACTGGAAAGTAGGTGGCAAGCAGTAAAAGTGGGAAATCAGGATGATTTTGTTCAATAAGTTGGTTTCTGAAGTGGAGTGTGTTTCTTACGCATTTGGCATTCCACATAAAAGGAAGTGCTGTGAAAGAGGCCGTCTTAACAATGACAAGCGAAGGGCATCACATGACATGACATGTCACACAGACCTGGGTGACAGACACTGTCACAAGAGATGGGTAGCTGTGCGGAGGGGTGGGTGTGTGGGTTTGCTTGTAAGTGAATGAGTGAGAGAGAGTGAGAGAAAGAGAAAGAAAGAGTGAGACACTTGACCCTTTAAAGATTTAAACTTTCAAGACCCCCTCCTCTGCTTAAATCCATTGGCATTGGTAAGTAGCAAAGATCCTGACTTGGATTGACTTAGCCTGCAGTGAGGGAAAGTGAACACAAATGGTGTTTCCTCTGATCACAAGTGAGCGCTGTAAGGTGGAGCCAGCAGTGTTAATGTGCAGGCAGCGCATGAGGCTGAATGAAGCATGGCAGGAGAGGGAGACACACGGTGCCTCACAATGTATTGGGCAGTCGGCAACAGTGGTGATAAAACGTTGGCTGAATAATGGAATTTAAAAAAAAAACTAATTCACACAGTATGAAGAGCTGATGTCATACTGTATAACCACTAAAGGCCAGTGGTAAAAGACATCGAAACTCAATACCAAAAGCAGAACTGCAAATGAACATTCAGAAATTTGCAGTTTTTGTTCAATCTACTGGCACACATGTGCATCTGTGGCTCACCCTCAGAGCTCCTCTAAGGTATGTGATACCACCCTGGGTCGAGAAGGGGGCACTGTCGCCAATCATATCCTCTCCTATTCCTTCCACAGCCCCGAGAACAGAACCGCCCCGTCTATAAGTCACAGGGTTGATGGAAGGAGGCGTCATTCTGTGAACAGAGCATGGCACAGGACAGAGCTCCTGTACGATTCACCAACTTTAAAGCGCAAGAGATCTGAAGGCCGATTTGGCTATTTTAGGTTTACGTTTATTTTCACTGCCTCTGTGCCATCGGGTGATAGTATTTTGCTTTCATTTCTGTTAGAAAGAAATAGGGATGCCAGGGATGTGCCGCAACATTTATTGTTTTGGGACTTGTGATTCCTCACTTGACCACAGCATATTTTTTACCAAATTGGATTGCAAATAAGTAAACAATGTGATTCATGATTATGATGTTGACTAAACGACAATAAGGTGAAAAACAAGTTCATACATCCTTTAAATTGAGTCACAAAAAGACAACCAATGAATCACTTTAATAGGCTCCAGACGACAGGCACCAAGGTGGAACTGAAAAGTTATGGCTACACACCTGAGCAAAGTAAGAAGAAAACCCTGAAGGGTCCAAGTGACTGGCCAAAAAACCCCCAAAAAAAAAACAGGTCAGTGGTGCCTTGCACACAGAAAATTTCACACATTATATTTTTATCTAGTGTAAAAGATTTCAAGTAGGGACTGGCAACACAACCAGGAAGGAAATTTCAACCATCCCGGCTGGGAACCCAAACCAAAACTGGTAACACAAGATCTGAGAGCCTCTCCAAGTCAATCTTGAAAGAATCTCTCCAGGGAAAAAGGAAACGAGGCAGACAAAGGCAGATAAAAGGGGCTGGACGACATCTCTGAGCGGACCCAGATGGCATTTGCCAAAGCCCAAATGCTGGCACATATCTGGCAGGAGTAGCAAGAACTCAGTGAGCGCTGAATTGCATAGTACCACCACGATCACACCCAGTCAACAGGCCAAGTAAAGCGCAAAGCCGACTGTCCAGTCCCATGAAAAGTGAGACCAGCAGTGGACATGGCATGGCTCTATAATTCTGTAATCACTCGCTTACCTGCACTGGTGTTTCATGCAGTACTGAAAGTCAATGATTTGCTGGCTCTCATCAATGAGGATGGACTCAAGAGTTGTATTCTTCCCTGTGGAGAAAAAAAAAAAATAACAAGATGAATATTAGACATTTAAAAAATGAAAATGTGATAAACTCATTCCACCCATCCATCCTGGATCACAGGGCATGTGATAAAAAAAGAGAATGTATTGCAAACCAATCTAAAAAAATGAAGATATGTGCTGTTGCTAGTGGTAAGTGCTGTGAATTTGGCTTTTTTCATACAATGTATTACTTTTGAGCAATTCTGATAATACAATCCTGGTAGGTCTTCTTGACCATTCAAACAGTGTCACCATGGCACCATAATGGATTATTGTCTGCCATGGGCACTGCTGTTTTACTTTAGCTGAGTTTAAATGTATTTATAACTAGCTGTGTAAGCTGTAAAAAGCTGGGGCTCCTAGAAACTATTGAAATTGTCAGGAAAAAAAATTGAAATGCGGAGTCGGTGGTATCGTTTTGCGTACATGCTTGCACCCCTTGTCTATTAGCAGCTAAGCGAGTTTCTTTCTCGTTTATCTTTCCTCGCCGGTTTCACTTTGGTGATGGAGTCGCTTTTTTTAAGCTTCATGTTGTAGCCTTGTACTTTTATCTTCTTTCGACTTGTGAACTTGGGGTCGCCTTGCTGGCTCTTTGAGCTTCACGCTGTAGCCTTGCACTTCTGGGCAGACAGACAGACACACACACTTCCACACATACATGCTTATATATAAGATGCTCATTGTCAGTCGGGTGATTTTAGCAGCATCATAACACCTGACGTCAGTGCAAGGCCCCAATATAAGATGGTGGCAAGTTTCTCTCAACATCCTCTATTTGTTTCAAAACAGAAGCCAAAATCTCTGTTACCCTTGTCTCCCTTTCCCTCTAACGTTAGACATCTGCAATAAAATGTTTGTGATATGATCTGCGCTTTACGTCCCATGCCTTGCTTCCCATTTTTCTCTTTGGGTTAGTGGGTCATTTTTAAGTACTCTGGCTGTTTCTGACTCTTTTGCCTGGCATTCAAGTTAGAGATTGCCTGACTCTCATGGGGCATTCACTTCTCAGCCCTTCATTTTAGAAAGCCACTGTTGTAATACTAGGAGTCCCAAAGCACACAATTCCCAAAAGTTCCAAAAACACTTCCAAAAGTGCCAACTAGGGGGTTTATACCTCCAAACCCCTGCCAACTAGAATAAGGGCAAGAACAGAGTCATTATGAGTAAAAAAAATGCTCCGTGACAAAAGCCAGCTCTGGGCAGTCCAAAATTCAAAAGGGAGATGCCTGAAGCACAAGGCGATCTGAGCGAACGAAGTCCCGATACAGAATCCAAAAATGTGATTATAAGGAATGGGGAAGAAATTCAAACAATCCATAAATCACAAAAAAACATGGACAAGCACAAATAACTCACCACTCCCAGACACATTGAAGATGAACTGTCAGGACCCTCCAATATTTATAGGGCAGAGGGCGGTTCCTGGTGGTTATTGGCAGATGGCCCTGCCTCTTGGGGGACCACCACACAACACACAGAATATAGCAAAGGCAATGGATGTACTGAACCAAAAATAAGGAATGATGTACATAATCAACATAAATGAAAGAATCAAATATGAACAAATGAAACCCAACACATGAATCTGAATCCCAGCCAGGGGAGTACACGCTCAAGGCAGTCACTTTCACTTGACTGTCCCTAACTTTCAGCTGTGACTCAAAAAGATATGTCTGATAAAAGTGGTCACACATGTTTTTTTTTTGTGGTGGTGAGAATTCTACTATGACAATTTTTTAATCAAAAGTGGGCCTGTGTTATGTATTGACACGTGTCTGTATGTTTTATTGTTTTTCAATTATTATTTTTCACTTTTGTATGAATTTTCTGTGGTTTGTGTAATTAGGACCTGTTCCTTTAAATGTCATGTTATTTAATGTTATTTAAAGCCTTAAATAATCTCGCCCCATCTTATATATCGGAATGTCTGACACCTTATATTCCAAATCGTAACCTCAGATCCTCAAATGAGTGTCTCCTTAGAATTCCAAGAACAAAACTTAAAAGAAGTGGTGAGGCGGCCTTCTGCTGCTATGCACCTAAAATCTGGAATAGCCTGCCAATAGGAATTCGCCAGGCTGATACAGTAGAGCACTTTAAAACACTGCTGAAAACACATTACTTTAACATGGCCTTTTTATAACTTCATTTTAATCTTAATTTAACTTAATCCTGATACTCTGTATGTTCAATTCATCATAATAACTATTCATGGTGGCTCTAAAATCGGTACTGACCCCTACTCTCTTTTCTGTTTCATTTTCCAGTTTCTTTGTGGTGGCAGCCTGCGCCACCTCCACCTACTCAAAGCTTCATGATGCTCCAACAATGATGGACGGATTAAAAGGAAGAAGTCTACGTGACCATCATCATCATCAAGCCCTTCCGTGAGAATCCTAAGTCCAAAGAGGACTGTTTCATTTATGTTAGGTAGAATGCCCAGAGGGGACTGGGCGGTATCATGGTCTGGAATCCCTACAGATTTTATTTTTCTCCAGCCGTCTGGAGTTTTTTTGTTTTTTCTGTCCCCCCTGGCCATTGAACCTTACTCTTATTCGATGTTAATTAATGTTGATTTATTTTGTTTTATAATTGTGTCTTTCATTTTTCTATTCTTTAATATGTAAAGCACTTTGAGCTACTGTTTGTATGAAAATGTGCTATAGAAATAAATGTTGTTGTTGTTGTTGATGACATTCCTTGTGCTTTTAGGATGGAGCCTGAGGAGGCGGGGCCAGCCTGATGTCACCACTTCTGAGCCCTCCCACCAGCTATTTAAGGCCAGAGCTGAGTAAACTCAAATCAAAAGAACATCGTCAAAGCAGTTTTATGAGGATTGCTGTTTTTGTTAGATTGTCTGGTGTTCTTAATTTGATTTGCTTCTGCTCTTGGTTTTCTTGTCTGGATTGAGTATTGGGACATAACTGCTTAGAATTTCATTTTAGGTTACTCCTTTTTGCACTATTTTTGCTCTTTTGAGCATTTTACATGTACATGTTCATGCCCAGCCGATGCTTTTATTCAAAGTAATTTACATTAACAAGGTCACCATAACTGAATAAACATCAGTCCGGGGGACTGTTCTGGAAAAAGTGGCACAGGACAAGGGTAAAACATTGATCATCACAAGTGAACAGCTCAGAACAAAATAGTTGGTTAAAATTTCTAGGATAAAACAAAAATAACAGCCAATGTCATCCATCCATTATCCAACCCGCTTTATCCTAACTACAGGGTCTGCTGGAGCCAATCCCAGCCAACACATGGTGCAAGACAGGAAACAAACACCGGGCAGGGCACCATCCCACCACAGGACACACACACACAAACACACTAGGGACAATTTAGGATCGCCAATGCACCTAACCTGCATGTCTTTGGACTGTGGGAGGAAACCGGAGCACTCAGAGGAAACTCACGAAGACACGGGGAGAACATGCAAACTCCATGGAGGGAGGACCCGGGAAGCAAACCCAGGCCTCCTTACTGTGAGGCAGCAGTGCTACTGCTAATATCAGTTAGACATAAATTTATTCATCAAACAAAAGAGTTTTAAAAGACTTCATAAGCACACTGAAGAGGTCAGAATTTCACATGGGGCTGAGCAGCTCGTTTCACCATCCAGGAGCTACACATTAACAGAGTCTGGATTGAGATTTAGTACCACACAGAGATGGCATCACTAGATGCCATTCATCAGCAGACCTGAGTAGTCAAGAAAGGACCTCAGAAGTGCCTCATTGCATATTGGTGATGACTCAATGACTACTCTTTAGACAAGAATTTGAACTTAATAATAATCCTTTAACTTCTGCTGGGGCTTTTGCTATATTCTGAGATATTTCTTGTTATTTTAACAACTTGACTTGTTTGGGGGTCTGCTGAGCTGGACGCCTGCAGTTAGCAGTTTTAAGGCTCACTGGATTTGGGATGAGACTCCTGGGACAGGCTGGTAAGATTATGGCTCTGCCTTTATAGTTCTTTTAGCAGACCTCAGACCCATTTTGCTAAGTTTGTAACTCCTTATAATAACAACACGTCACTTTGTTTACCATACCAAACAAATTGAATGACATTTTAGGGCAGGTGTTAATCCACTAGGCAGGGGGCAACTTGAGACCCATATTGCGTTGCAATTTAAGAATCTATACTGTAGGTCAATCCATAGATTGTGCAAATCCATCCTGGAAATCTTATCTATACTAATAAAAGGCAAAGCCCTCACTCACTCACTCACTCACTCACTCACTGACTGACTCATCACTAATTCTCCAACTTCCCGTGTAGGTAGAAGGCTTAAATTAGGCGGCTTCCCTGCGCTAACCGAAACCGATGTACGTACATATTCTGATAGTATGACGCCACTGTCGGCCGCCATATTGAACTTTCCAATGTAATTAATTTTCCAACTTCCTGTGTAGGTAGAAGGCTGACCCCATCTTCACGAAATTTGGGAGGTGGCTTTCCTGCGCTAACCAAAACCGATGTACATACTTATTTCGGTGGTATGACGCCACTGTCGGCCGTCATATTGAATTTTCCAAATGTCAATAATTCTCCAACTTCTTTTGTAGGTAGAATGCTGAAATTTGGCAGGCTCATTCCTTACAGCTTACTTACAAAAGTTAAGCAGGTTTCATTTCGAAATTCTATGGATAACGGTCATAACGGTCAACAACATCCGCCATGCTGAACTTTCTTATTCATGACCCCATCTACACGAAATTTGGTAGGCGGCTTCCCTGCGCTAACCGAAACCAATGTACTTACTTATTTCGGTGGTATGATGCCACTGTCGGCCACCATATTGAACTTTTCAACAGTCTTTGTTACTTATGGGCCCATCTTCAAGAAATTTCGTACGTGGGTTCCCAACGCTAACTGAATCCTACTTACATACATATATATGTCCATAGCCTGCAGCTCAGTGACCGTGTGAGGCGGCATTGGGTCCCCCATCCCAACGCCTCCCATGTTGTTGCTGCCTGCCTATATAAGGCAGTCCGTCGCTCCGGTCTCTACATTCCCTTCCTTGCTTCGCCTGCTGATAACTACAACCTTTTTATTTAATCCATGGCTTCTCCGATGTTTTATTGTTCATTTGTTACGATTATAGTTATTGTGTAGGTATTTTAGGCTTACTTTACATTGTTCAGGTACCCATTTCCTTTATCATTCCAACTGTACCCCCATTAACATGTCTATCAAGGTGATCACCATCGATCAAAGAACTGTCACTTACCGAGTGGTTTGCATGTCCAGAGATGGCACCTACCTTTTCCATTCTCTTTGCTACTTATTGCACGGCCGTATCAGGCTCACTCTTGATATCCGGAGGAACATTGTGTCTTATGTATTGAATGACTGGGACAGGTTCAAGGTGTGGACTGATGACAGTACATGAGATAATTATACTACACAGGAGCACTAGAAGAGTGAAATGCTTAAGCCCTTCACTTATGGATCTGCATGTGAGTTGATGGCTGCCGCTGAATTGTTCGGTTGTCGCTTTCAAGTGTACCGAAATGGCCAAATATTTTACACCTTTGGACAACCGCCAATGCCTCTTAAACATCTTAGATTGAGAGGTGACAATTTCAGTAGTGGACACTTTGATGTTTATGAATGTTTAAAACCTCAAAAGCTGGATGTGAAGTTATCGATGAAACCGGTTATATACTTACAGCACTTGACAGATGCTGAATGTCACTTCAACACAAGTCCTACAAATACTGTTGTAATTGAAATAAACCATGAAACTCAAACCGATTATGACAGCAGCAATCCAAGCTGTGAGATTTGAAACAAGATTACTGTTCATATGGCCAACTGTACATTGCATGCTCAAGAGTAAGCTCAGCGCACAGCTTGGTCATATTACAACCGGAGGGCCAAACTGACAATGTGGTATACAAAGAAATCCTTAACAAATAATTATTGGTATATTTTCCCTCAGTTTAAAAAGGTTTAATTTTCTTCTTAATAAAACTTTTAAGGCAGTACTTTGCCGCTGCGAAGCGCGGGTATTTTGCTATATATATCTATAAATATAGATATAATGTGTGTGTGTGTATGTGTATATATATATATACTAGCAAAATACCCGCGCTTCGCAGCGGAGAAGTAGTGTGTTAAAGAAGTTATGAAAAAGAAAAGCAAACATTTTAAAAATAACGTAAGATGATTGTTAATGTAATTGTTTTGTCATTGATATTGAGTGTTGTTGTCATATCTATCTATTTATATATATATATATATATATTTATATATATCTGTATATATCTATCTATATATATATATATATATATATATATATATATATATATATATATATATATATATATATATATATATATATAGCAAAATACCCGATTGGCAGCGGAGAAGTAAAAAGAAAAGGAAACATTTTAATAATAACGTAACATGATTGACAATGTAATTGTTTTGTCATTGTCATGAGTGTTGCTGGCATATATATATAAATATATATATATATATATATACATCTATACATATATATACACAGTTATATATATATATACATATACACACATACATATATATACATACTGTATATATACATACTGTATATACACATATACATATCTACATATATACTGTATATACACATTTATATATACAAATCTACATATATATCTACATATATATATATATTAGGTGGGACTCGATTAAAAAAATTAATCCAATTAATTAGAGGCTGTGTAAGAATTAATCTTGATTAATCGTATGTAATCACACACGTAAATTTGCCCCAAATCGCAAATGTTTTTTTTTTAATTTAAAAGTGTTTTAGTGGGCGACAGAATCAAATAATAGACATGTACATGAATATTGTAAACTGAAGCTGTTTTAATTTCTGAAAAAAAAGCCTTTAAACTGCATTTGAATTCAAAACAGAAACAAAAATATCATCCCTGGTTAAAATTGGGCAGACTTAAAAATAAAGTGGTAGTTTAAGTACTTTAAGTAGATTTTCAGAATAGTATTGTCTTTAAATAATAATAACCAAAATTTCAACATAAAGTGCAGTTTTTCTTCTTAAAAAATAAGTCAGAAACATAAAAGGTAATTTGACCAACTTAATCTTTAAACTCTGAGTAACCTTAGCCAAAATTATTTTGTACATTAGGCTAAAACAGTGTGATCATTGAACATTTTGTAATTAGATGTATTTAGAATTACTAACGGTCACGGAAGTCCAATGATCCCCAGTAAGAGCCACAAAGTCCGCTTTCTGTAATGCATCTAATTTTGCTTGCTTTTCAGTGTGCACAAAACCATGCTTTTATCAAGGCTTCGCTCGGAAGTCGAAATGATCAGTCGTAGGAACGCGCTTTATTCCGACTCTAACATTTTTGTAGCTGTGATGTGTGCATCAGTGTAATGGATGTACCAGGAAATGATGCATTGACAAAAGTTCCCGCTTGCTTGGAATTGAGAGTGTGATTAAATGCGTTATTTTTAACGCGTTATGGAGTACATGCATCGAAGCTTCTCAGCTGTGCTTGTGCTAATAAAGGGAAACATTTTAAAAATAACGTAACATGATTCTGCGTTAACCTAATATTTTTCATACGTCCCAAACCAAGGAGATGCGAAGGTAAAATGAATCAGTAGCGCGACATACTCAGTGCATCCCTCTCGGAATCGAACCTCGAATGTCGGCATTAGAGGCTTAAGACTCTACAATTGAGCCACAGCATGTGGCTTGTCTATGCTAGAGTATATACTGTAGATAGGGTATATATATACATTTAAATATATACCCGCGTATCGCAGTGGAGAAGTAGAAGTTATGAAAAGAAAAGGGAACATTTTAAAAATAACGTAACATGATTGTCAATATACAGTAATTGTTTTGTGAGTGTTATTGAATGTTGCTGTCATCAAGGATTTGATTATCATTATTTCTTTCAATCAGGTCATATTTGTACGATGTGTTGTGTTCAAGTTACATTCCCTGTTTGTCAATCGTTGTAAAGATGACAGGTTTCATTCATCGATTCGTTTCTTACTGCATCAATAAACAGCTCGTCTTCTTCTTTATCTGAGACCTGACACACTGCATGCACGGGTTTTCTTTACACTGTCTTCCTTTAGCGGGACATTGACTTTTTCCACCGTGTGCTTTGTTTCCACAGTAGCTGCATTTATGAATATGCTTATCAGACGCTTCATATTTTTGCTGCCTTTTCAATTGTGTAATTCGGTTTTGTTCAGCGCTTTTGGAACTGTTGCTTTTATCTGTGCACTGCGCCAGTTCACGTGAGCCACTCGGTGTACTTGCATCGAAGGTTCCCAGCTGTGCTGGTGCCATCTCGTGCTATGTCCATAGCTTTATTTAATGTTACCTTAGTCCTGGCACTTAAAACTTTCTCTCGCAGTTTCGCTGAGTTTGTGTCAAACACCACCCTGACCATCTCATCTTCCTCTCCATAAGCACAGTCCTTCACCCGTGAATATTTACCCGTGGCAGTTTGCTATTGGATTGCCGCTGACGGACGGCCTTCTATGGGCAGGCACTAAATTACAAACGCCAGCGGCAGCCTGTCTATGAACTTAATTTAAAGTGTAGGTTTACATCGTGCTTTGTTTCCGAAGTAGCAGAACTCGCTTCTTATTGTTTCGCTGCCTTCTCAATTATATAATGCATGTTTTCTTGAGCGCTTTTTGAGGTCTTCCTGGTTTTCTATGTACTGCGTGATTACGTGGGAGGCGTGATGATGTCACACGAAACTCCCCCCACGGCGTTGAAGCTCATCTCCATTACAGTAAATGGAGAAAACTGCTTCCAGTTATGACCATTACGCGTAGAATTTCGATATAAAACCTGCCCAACTTTTGTAAGGAAGCTGTAAGGAATCAACCTGCCAAATTTCAGCCTTCCACCCACACGGGAAGTTGGAGAATTAGTGATGAGTGAGTGAGTGAGTGAGTGAGTGAGTGAGTGAGTGAGTGAGTCAGTGAGTCAGTGAGTGAGTGAGTGAGTGAGTGAGGGCTTTGCCTTTTATTAGTATAGATATATATATTATACTGCTCAAAAGAATTAAAGGAACACTTTTTAATCAGAGTATAGCATCAAGTCAATGAAACTTATGGGATATTAATCTGGTCAGTTAAGTAGCAGAGGGGGTTGTTAATCAGTTTCAGCTGCTGTGGTGTTAATGAAATTAACCACAGACGCACTAGAGGGGCAACAATGAGATGACCACCAAAACAGGAATGGTTTAACAGGTGGAGGCCACTGACATTTTTCCCTCCTCATCTTTTCTGACTGTTTCTTCACTAGTTTTGACTAGTTCATCTCTGACTTGTTATGGAGCACGTTTAAGCTCATGTGTTTGCAGTGTTTCAATAAAAATCCTTCTTGTTTCTACGACCTCCTGTGTCTGTGTGCAAATCTGTGACCGAAGCGTGACAATATATTCCGACGCTGACTTTATATATTCAAGATTTGACTTTATATATTCCAGCGCTGACTTTATATATTCCGACGCTGACTTTATATATTTATGTTTTGACTTTATATATTCCAGCGCTTACATTATATATTCCGAAATATTCCAACGCCATCTTTATATACTCAGGTTTTGGGAAGCGCTGATCAATGTAATCGGTGTACCAGGAAATCATGCATTGACAGAAGTTCCCCTTTGCTTGTAATTGAAACTGTGATTAAATGCATTATTTTTTTAATGCGTTATGGAGCACATGCATCGAAGCTTCTCAGCTTGTCAATGTAACCTTTTGTAAGTAGTGCCTGGAGGATTCAGTGTGGAGAAACTCCACAGCGTGTGTATTAACTTGTGGATTTTTCTGTGAGTATTTGGTAGCAGCGTCACAAAGTCACTTCTGTAAGACTGCGTTGGCTGCGAAGCTCAGCTCAGAGCGAAATGAGATGAATGGGAGGGGAGATGATGACGTGACTCCTCCACCCGCCTTAACTGTCAATCCCCCACAAACACAGTCTCTCGGAATTTGCATAAATACAGCCATTCACGTGCAATTTTAACTTAGTTACAAAGTGATCAAAACTCTCGTTTATATCCTGCGTCCTCTCATTAAACTTGTATCCCGCATTACCTGTGGGCATGAGAAACGCCAGCAGCAGCCTGTCTATGAACTTAATTTAAAGTTTAGGTTTACACCTTGCTTTGTTTCCGAAGTAGCAGCACTTATGAATATGGTAGTATATGTCACTCGCTCGCTTCTTATTGTTTCGCTGCCTTCTCAATTATATAATGCATCTTTTCTTCAGCGCATTTTGGAGCTCTTCCTGGTTTTCTACGTACTGCGCTGCACAGTCAGTTCACGTGATTACGTGAGAGGCGTGATGATGTCACATGAAACCCCGCCCCCCCACGTCTTTCCAGCTCAACTCTATTACAGTTAATGGAGAAAAATACCTTCCAGTTATGACCCTTACGCGTAGAATTTCGAAATGAAACCTGCCCAACTTTTGTAAGTAAGCTGTAAGGAATGAGCCTGCCAAATTTCAGCCTTCTACCCACACGGGAATTTGGAGAATTAGTGATGAGTCAGTGAGTGAGTGAGTGAGTGAGTGAGTGAGTGAGGGCTTTGCCTTTTATTATTATATATATATATATATATATATATATATATATATATATATATGTGTGTGTGTGTATGTATGTACAGTATGTATGTGTGTATATATATATATAGAGAGATATACAGTAGATATAGATATATATGGATATATATATAGATATAGATATATATACTGTATATATAATGTGTGTGTATGTATGTATGTGTATATATATATATATATATATGACAGCAACACTCATAACAGTGACAAAACAATTACATTGACAATCATGTTACGTTATTTTCAAAATGTTTCCTTTAATTTTTCATTACTTCTTTAACACACTACTTCTTCGCTGCGAAGCGCGGGTATTTTGCTAGTCTTTATATATATAAAATCCAATGTCTGTCTGTCTGTCTGTCCACCCACTTTTCACAAGAGAACTGATTTGGATCGGGTTGTTTTATATAATTTGCTTGAACATTCCGGTTGATTTTACGACCTCTCTCATTGCGTTATGTATCTTAGTTGACTTTCTGTAGCAATTTATTTGCGTGAATCCGAGAGAGATGCAGTGGGCTGAGGGGAGGGGGTGGGGACCTCCTCACTCACATGCCAGCCTCGGAGCATAATTAAAATCCTCTTAGCTAGTGAACAAGACATCTACTTAATGGATTTAGATCTGTTTTTTTTTTTTCTAGAATTTGCTAGAACATTCTGGTTGATTTTGCAACTTCTCTCATCGTGTTAAGAATCATAGTTCACTTGCAGGAGCGATATATTTGTGCTAATCCCAGACAGAGGCTGCGAGCCGAGTGGAGGGGGAAGCGTAATGTCAGGAGTGGGGAGTCGGTCTACCTCTGTGTTTTGGAGTGTAACTTGCCTCCGCTTAGCTTGCAATACCTTTTTGTTTATTGATTTTTAAAGTTTGTCCTGTTTCACTACTACGCGGGCAGAGCTGTGGGGATGGCTAGTAAAAAATAAAGGCAGAGATATGAACACTTTTAGGGAGTAGGTCATACGTACAATCTTGGTCATTTCTGCTATGTTCTTGCCTCTCTCGGTGCATGAGTTGAGGATCTGAAAGAAAAATAGCATTGTGTTAGCATAGTAAGTGTCAAAATAAAGGAAAACTAAAGAAATTAGGAAGGACCATTCAGTTTGCATGCTTCATTTTCTCGATTCAGCCTGGTGTCTCATCCTGTTGAGAAATATGGCCACCAAACAGCCAATTCCATCAAAATTGAGGATTCTGTCCAATGATCACTCAACTGTTTTGGATGCATTAATTATGCAATTATTTAAGCATTCACATTCCAGCCATGATGGACAAACAGATATTGTGGCAAGAGTCTGTACTTCTCTTTCAGGAATCTGAAATGCAGGTCAAACCTCTAGAGCAGGGGTATCAAATTCCAGGCCTGGAGGGCCGCAGTGGCTGCAGGTTTTCATTCTGACCCTTTTCCTAATTGTTGACCAGTTTTCACTGCTAATTAACTCTTTTTCCCTTCATTTTAATAGCCCTGTTTTTAAGGATGCAGTCCTCTGAATTGATTCGTATCTTCATGAAATGGCATCAAACAGAAATGAGATGTGAGACGAGCCAACAGATGAGCAGCTAAACTGGCATTTCAAACTCCAACCAATCTATTAATGAGAAGATGATTCTTGCTGTTAATTAAGTAAGCCCGTTATTTAATTTTTTGAGTGTTGCTGCTCTCATTCTGCCACAGCATACATTTCCAAAAATGTTGAATTTCTGTTTGTCAAACGTTTTGGTGACCTGAGAGATCAACCTTACTGAGACCTTCACTTTTCTTTATTTTCAGATATTGTGTGACGGGCACAGGTGCACCACTGTCTCCCGCTTCTGTCCTCACCGGACGACATCACTTCCGGTTTCCACCCCGATGACATCACTTCTGGGCTCTAATAATAATGTCACTTCCAGCTCCATCCTGATGACATCACATCCGGCTCATAATGATGATGTCACTTCCGGCGCATAATGACGACGTCATGTCCGGCCCAACCCTGATGATGACACTTCCAGCTTGACTCTGATGACATCAATTCTGTTTCCTCTGTCTAGTGACATCACTTCAATTCCTCCAACAGCCATTTTTTTTCTGTACAAAAACCTCCATGAATCATATGTCCAATTGTCGAATGTAATTTTTGCAAAAAGACCATTTTCTTGCAAGCAGTTCTCATCTGGTCATTCCAGACATCATACGAGAAGGTTTCCCCAGACTTGTACCTTTGTTTTGTCTTTTGATATCTTGACACTGCGTAATGTGTGACATTTTGGTGACAGGCTGTTTAAATTTGTGCGGTAATTTAAAGGTTGTCAGACTTCGAAGGAAACACATTGCTAAAAGAAGAACACGAGTTGGCTATCCAGAAACACAAACCAAAGCCGTAACTAATGAAGCAGGTAAGGTCTCCAGTCTTCACTAAAGTCTTCTCTTTGTTGTATGTAAATGTATAGAATAATGTTAAAGGAAGAGTAAGCCTTGTGGGTGGAATTGATCAAGAGATAAATAAATCTAACAGAAAACTCATTGTGACAATTATAATTGTCTAAAGCATTATCAAAACTGGCAAAGTGGGCATCATACTACTTGAACAACCACAATATATGGCTTAATATGACTTAAATA
Source organism: Polypterus senegalus (assembly GCF_016835505.1). Taxonomy (NCBI): domain Eukaryota; kingdom Metazoa; phylum Chordata; class Cladistia; order Polypteriformes; family Polypteridae; genus Polypterus; species Polypterus senegalus. The sequence goes on from NC_053161.1 coordinate 158,483,777, forward strand.
AATGTCTTTCCCCTTACCTGTCCACTGACTGTCACTCCTCACGGCCTTACGTGCTCGCCGGAAGGGTGAGGAGCTACCATTGCAGCAGAACGCAACTTCACAGGGAGGAATGTTACAAAAACTGATGTCAGGTGGCCAGGGTTCTGGTGTGACTGTGCTTGTTTTGCCTGATGAAAAAGAGAGGAGAGCCCTTATTAACATCTGCAGGCATCTTTTAGCTAATGCCCATGTGCTGTGGTCAGTGGCATTTGATCCCTTACACCACCATTAGCTCACAGCTCCCATGTTGCTGGACACTTGGCATTCACTCAGTAATAAGAACTAAATCTCAGAAGATCTGATAATTCCCCTGGCACCATTGCTTTGACTCCTGCCCCTCTCTCTTTCATGTAATCACACAGAAAAACTATCCATGAATGCATGGCCACCAAGTCAGTAAACCAGAGTTTATCCAGTTGAGGAACAGGAGAACTAATGCTGGTCAAGCGAGTAAGTTCACCTCTGAGTCTCTAAAAGTGGGAGTAATGCATTACATGGCATGTGACAGACGGTCGTGATTGAAGGACCGGGGAGAAGACATGGCCACAACAATACTTGCCCAGGGACAAACGAGGGCAAACCCCCTAGATTGCATCGGGACCACGAGCTTGGAGCTTGGAAGCTCAACCCTGCTGGGGCCCGTGGCTGCGGCTAGGAGGTGCCTGGTCAGTTCTGGAGCCCTGGACTGCAGCACTGCCAAAAGAGGATCCGAGTGCACCAAGAGCACTTCCACCACACCAAGAAGTGGTGGATGATCGTCAGAGGGCACCTGGATTGCTTCTGGGTACAGTATAAAGGAGGCCACCTCCCTCCGTTCAAGGAGCCTGAGTCAGGCGGAGGAGGAGGAGGAAGACAAAGCTTGCGAGGAGAGGGCTGGAGGTGGCAAAGACAGAGAGAGATAAGGAAAATTGAAAGATGGGACTGAGCATATTAGTTGGCGATTTCTGAGCTGAAAAGGCAAAAAAAAAAAGAATAAAAACCGTGTGTGTTTAGGCGTGTGTGTTTAGGACTTGTGTCACTGAGCCTGTCTGTGTTGGGGCTGATTTCCCACAGACTGCAGGCTCTATCTTTCTCAACCTCATTGCCATGACGAATCACTCAAGGTCCCACCTTTCTCCATTTCACATCGTCACTTTGATAGGCAGAAATGGCAGCTCTAGTTGTGCTAAGTGGAATTCCCCTCTCCGACTGAAGATGTGGTTTTATAACTTCATAACGACAACTAGGAGGTCATCAAATTACACAATCTCTCGGCATTGCTGCTCCCTTTGTAATGTAATCTGACCAAGGAATCCTTGGAATGGACATTGTCTCATTTGACCAAATGGGTCCTCACTTGAGTCCTGTCCTGCCAACAGAGTGAAACATCTTGAATCTGGTCTAAGCTGAAGTAGAACTCTGTTAGTTCATGTAAAGTATTGAGCTTTTCTTTAAAGGTGATCCATATTGTTTTTCACATAATAGTGTGAACGTTATTTACCAAAAACTCTATTGTAATTATTAGTCAGTATTTTCCACTAAATGATTATTATTTATTTTGTAATTTGTCCTGTTTGTGCATGATTGTTTAATGATTCGTAGGCCCTGAAGAAGAAAAAGCTGATCCTAAAATGTGCAGGCCATGGTTTCTTTCTTGACATGCTCCAAAAAGACACTGAGGCATTCCTTGGTCTTTTGAATGACTATTTACTACTCACTCTGGATCAAACACCTCTGGATATACACCATAATGTCTTCTATGCTCCTCTGACTCTTTTCCTGGATTTTATAAAAGCATTCATGGAACAATCTACTGGTGGACAGAAGAGTTTTTGACAAAGTTATCAGAAAGCCATATGATAATCACCATAATGGTAGAAAGAAAAAGATGGGCAGCAATATCTGCTGAACATCGAGCAAATCACCAAAGCCAATTAAATAATGAAGAAAGAAAAAGAATACAAGGACAAGATATATAGACAAACAAGAAATAAACCTGAATATAGCCTGATATGTTCTGGAAATTCAAAACATTTTAGGTTGTGGCAACTTGGTGGCCACTTTACTGCTGGTCTCCGCAAGTCCATCTATTGATAATCCCCCAGGACATGCTACATACAGTGCATCTGGAAAGTATTCACAGCGCATCACTTTTTCCACATTTTGTTATGTTACAGCCTTATTCCAAAATGGATTAATTTTTTTCCTCAGAATTCTACACACAACACCCCATAATGACAACATGAAAAAGTTTACTTGAGGTTTTTGCAAATTTATTAAAAATAAAAAAACTGAGAAAGCACATGTACATAAGTATTCACATCCTTTGCCATGAAGCTCAAAATTGAGCTCAGGTGCATCCTGTTCGCCCTGATCATCCTTGAGATGTTTCTGCAGCTTAATTGGAGTCCACCTGTGGTAAATTCAGTTGATTGGACTTGATTTGAAAAGGCACACACCTGTCTGTATAAGGTCCCACAGTTGACAGTTCATGTCAGAGCACAAACCAAGCATGAAGTCAAAGGAATTGTCTGTAGACCTCTGAGACAGGATTGTCTTGAGGCACAAATCTGGGGAAGGTTATAGAAAAATGTCTGCTGCTTTGAAGGTCCCAATAAGCACAGTGGCCTCCATCATCCGTAAGTGGAAGAAGTTTGAAACCCCCAGGTCTCTTCCTAGAGCTGGCCGGCCATCTAAACTGAGCGATCGGGGGAGAAGGGTTTGTCACCTTAGTCAGGGAGGTGACCAAGAACCCGATGGTCACACTGTCAGAGCTCCAGAGGTCCTCTGTGGAGAGAGGAGAACCTTCCAGAAGGACACCATCTCTGCAGCAATCCACCAAACAGGCCTGTATGGTAGAGTGGCCAGACGGAAGCCACTCCTTAGTAAATGGCACATGGAAGCCCACCTGGAGTTTACCAAAAGGCACCCAAAGGACTCTCAGATCATGAGAGACAAAATTCTCTGGTCTGATGAGACAAAGATTGAACTCTTTGGTGTGAATGCCAGGCATCACGTTTGGAGGAAACCAGGCACCGCTCATCACCAGGCCAATACCAATCCCTACAGTGAAGCATGCTCATGCTGTGGGGATGTTTTTCAGCAGCAGGAACTGGGAGACTAGTCAGGATAAAGGGAAAGATGACTGCAGCAATGTACAGAGACATGCTGGATGAAAACCTGCTCCAGAGTGCTCTTGACCTCAGACTGGGGTGACGGTTCATCTTTCAGCAGGACAATGACCCTAAACACATAGCCAATATATCAAAGCAGTGGCTTCAGGACAACTCTGTGAATGTCCTTGAGTGGCCCAGCCAGAGCCCAGACTTGAATCCCATTGAACATCTCAGTTGATGATTGACCTCCAAGGTTATTCCTCTTTATATTTTTATTTTAGTTTATACAATTTATATTGTAGAATTAACTCTTGGCAGTGGCCAGGAGGGCGGCTGTGTGGCACATATGCGTATGGGCGCCATTCTCATCCCTACCACCTTCGCCTACCTCTTCATATCTTAAATCATTCTTGAGGCAGATTGAAGACTTAAGTGCAAGCTTAAGTGAAAAATTTAAGAAAACGTACTAAGTAATTGCAACACAAACACTGACTTAATCAGTTTTAATGTGAAAAGATGCCAACAAAAGAAGAGATGCAGTGGGCCTCTAGGGTGGAGAAAAGAAGAGCTTGCTCAGGAAGCAGCAAGCGCATCAACCTCTGAGCAAACAAATGGTAAACATACAGAGAAAGAGTATTAAAGCTTGAAGTCAAGTGTATCCACTGCACGTTATCGTGCAGCACGCCGTTACTGGAGTATTGATAATTCCCCAGCACATGGTACACATACATTCATAATTCATAACCAGGTGTTTAAGTATTGTGTTTATTGATCACCATATATTGAACTTTATTAAATGTAAATAAAGGACAGAAAAATGACGCGTGTTCAACTGTTTACAGCTAAGTGATCGAAGAAAACAGTGATAGCCACCACAATGGCAGAAAGAAAGCAACTCGCAGAAAGTGATTAAGTGATGAAGAGCGAGGAAGACTAAGAATATATATTTACATCAGTGTTTCTCTGAATACCACTGCTTAACACAGTTATGTCTGTAATCTGGCCAATGTCAAGCTGTATTTTTCAATATTGAAAACAAAAGAACGTGTTGCCAAAATAGAGATGTTCAGGTTGCCCTAGATGAGCCACCAGAAATAACAAAACAGATTGTAACTTGTAGAGAAACTATTTGAAGTAACTGTTTAGGAAACATAAGGAGTGTCAGCAGCTCCTAATCTTTAACTTGGTTTTTACTTGCATTTCATATTAGGAGAGCGTGTTTCACTAATATTAAAATAACACGTGCTGAGAATGCATGTCGTTTTCCCTCTTTCACACAGGTATTACACCATTCATGAGATGCAGCGAGCCCTGATAAATAAGAGACTTACCGGTTGGTAGAGCAGAGGCAGGCGTTGTCAATGTGTCTGGAGTTGTGAGTTTTCCCAGCTCAGTACTACACATGAGTGAAATGAAAAAGACAGAATCATAAATAAGTTACACGACTGAAACAAAGGGAGGAAGCAGCAGATTCGGAGACATTAGGGATTACCTTTCATCTTCCACCAGACTCAGCATGTAAAGTGCAGAAATTGTAATCACGCTGAAAAAAGAAAACAAGATCACCGTTTCAGTGGTCAGGCAGGTGGGAAGAGGGTCTGACAAGAGAGCTGTTATGTCATACCAGGGGCTTTCATATTGACTGTTGTTCACCTGGCAGGTGGTAAGTCGTAATCAGAGTTCTGTCCTATCGATTGTCTCTATCAAATTATCATAATAAAACAAAAGCAAAGGGTCAGGAAGTGGAAATACTAAAGTACCTGAAACACACACATGCATACATGAAAAATTTTGTTTAGATAAACGCAGATAATGACATGTTTGATGTGCCACTTTTCATATCCGCTAGAGAGAGCTGGCACAGGACAATATCTCCCCCAGAGCAAACTCAGCCACAGGGGATGCACAAACCAGTGTGTTTCTTCGTGCCGGTCCCAAGCCCGGATAAATGGGGAGGGATATGTCAGGAAGGGCATCCGGTGTAAAATTTTGCCAAATAAATATGTGAACAACAATACAAATTCCATACCAGATTGGTCGAGGCCTGGATTAACAACGACCGCTACCAGTACTGTTAGCCAACAGGGTGACTGTTGGCTGAAGAAGTGGTGGGAAATCTGTGTGGAAGAAGATGAAGAGGAGGAAGGTAAAGAGAGTAGAACTGAGAGTAGGAAATTTGAATTATGGCAGAATGACTGGCAAGTGGAGAGAGTTAGCAGATATGATGGAGAGTAGGAAGGTTGATATATTGTGCGTGCAGGAGACTAAATGGAAGGGGAGTAAGGCCAGGTGGATCGGAGGTGGATTCAAATTGTTCTATCATGGTGTGGATACGAGGGGAAATGGGGTAGGAGTTAGGATTAGGTTTAGGGAGAAATGGAGTAGGGGTTTTTCTGAAGGAACAGTACGTCAAGAGTGTTTTGGAGGTCAAAAGAGTGTTAGACAGAGTAATGATTATAAAGCTGGAAATTAGAGGTGTGATGATGAATGTTGTTAGTGCATCATAATAACTATTCATGGTGACTCTAAAATCGGTACTGACCCCTACTCTCTCTTCTGTTTCTTTTTTCCGGTTTCTTTGTGGTGGTGGCCTGCGCCACCTCCACCTACTCAAAGCTTCATGATGCTTCAACAATGATGAATGGATTAAAGTCTACGTGACCATCATCATCATCAAGTCCTTCCGTGAGAACCCTATATCCAAAGAGGACTGTTTCATTTATGTTAGGTAGAATGCCCAGAGGGGACTGGGCGGTCTAATGGTCTGGAATCCCTACAGATTTTATTTTTTCTCCAGCCGTCTGGAGTTTTTTTTGTTTTTTCTGTCCCCCCTGGCCGTTGGACCTTACTTATTCTATGTTAATTAATGTTGACTTATTTTGTTTTCTTATTGTGTCTTTTATTTTTCTATTCTTTATTATGTAAAGCACTTTGAGCTACTGTTTGTATGAAAATGTGTTATATAAATAAATGTTGTTGTTGTTGTTGATATGCACCAGAAGTTGGGTGTTCAATGGATGAGAAAGAAGATTTCTGGAGTGAGTTGGATGAAGTGATTAACAGTGTACCCAAGGGACAGAAAATGGTGATTTGAGCGGATTTCAATGGGCATGTAGGTGCAGGGAACAGTGGAGACGAGGATGTGATGGGTAGGTATGGTGTTAAGGAGAGGAATGAAGCAGGTCAGATGATAGTGAATTTTGCAAAAAGAATGGACATGGCTGTGGTGAATACGTATTTTAAGAAGGGCAGAGCCAAGGATCAAATGGTGTAAGTTGAAAAAGGAAGACTGCAAGGTTGCGTTTAGGGAGGAGGTGAGACAGGCACTGGGTGGTAGTGAAGAGTTACCAGACAGCTGGGCAACTACAGTAGAAGTAGTAAAGGTGATAGCAAGAAGGGTGCTTGGTGTGACACCTGGACAGAGGAAGGAGGGAAAGGAAACCTGGTGGTGGAATGGGGGATATGACAAGGTGCCTCGAGAGGAGTTGTGGTATTGTATGAAGAAGTCAGGGAGTGACAGAGAAAAATGTAAGAGTTGTACAGGAATATGTACGAGGGAAGTGTGACAGTGGTGAGGTCTGCTGTAGGAGTGATGGATGCATTCAAGGTGGAGGTGGGATTACATCAGGGATTGGCTCTGAGCCCTTTCTTATTTGCAATGGTGATGGACAGGTTGACAGACAAAATTAGACAGGAGACCCTGTGGGCTATGATGTTTGCTGATGACATTGGATCTGTAGCGGTAGTAGGGAGCAGGTTGAGGAGACTCTGGAGAGGTGGAGATATGTTCTAGAGAGGAGATGAATGAAGGTCAGTACGAACAAGAGACCATACATGTGTGTAAATGAGAATGTGGTCAGTGGAATAGTGAGGATGCAGGAAGTAGAGCTGGCGAAGATGGATGAGTTTAAATACTTGGGATCAACAGTACAGAGTAACGAGGAGTGTGGAAGAGAAGTGAAAAAGAGAGTGCAGGCAGGGTGGTATGGGTGGAGAAGAGTGTCAGGAGTGATTTGTGACAGACGGATATCAACAAGAATGAAAGGGAAGGTCTACAGAATAGTAGTGAGACCAGCTATGTTATATGGGTGGGAGACGGTGGCACTGACCAGAAAGCAGGAGACAGAGCTGGAGGTGGCAGAGTTAAAGATGCTAAGATTTGCATTGGGTGTGAAGAGGATGGACAGGATTTGAATTGAGTACATTAGAGGGTCAGCTCAAGTTGGACGGTTGGGAGACAAAGTCAGAGAGGCGATATTGCATTGGTTTGGACATGTGCAAAGGAGAGATGCTGGGTATTTTGGGAGAAGGATGCTAAGGATAGAGCTGCCAGGGAAGAGGAGAAGAGGAACGCTTAAGAGGACGTTTATGGATGTAGTGAGAGAGGACATGCAGGTGGTGAGTGTGACAGAACAAGATGCAGAGGACAGAAAGATATGGAAGAAGATGATCTGCTGTGGTAACCCCTAACAGGAGCAGCTGAAAGAAGAAGAAGAACAACAACAACAACAAAAACAACAACAACAACTACAACTACTACTACTACTTTTACTACTACTACTAGATGGCAGTCGCTCCACGGTTTCAGCGGTGCCTCAGATTCCCATAGGACTTCATGGGAGTTGGAATTCGGTATAGCCCTGTTGGGTTCCAAGGGTGCTGCCAGTGGTGCTATAGGGATTGTGGAGCCCTAATTTGTCGGACGTCTGCATCACTTAGAATTGCTTCTGGACAACACTAATGGGTAACTAGAAGTGGAGGATAAAAGAAGTCTACTGCCACTGCTTCAGGAGCAAAAGACAGGAGGTAGAGGGCTAAGCTTGCTGGAGGAGGAGTGGAGGCAGATAAGAGACTGAGAGATGAAGAAGGTGCTGTGTGTACTGTATTATGCTCTTGTGGGAAACAACCTGGAAGTGTTTCCTACAACTAAATAAAAGCCTGTGTGTATGTGAAAGAACTTGTATCTGCGTCTATCTGTGTCGAGTTTGGGAGCTAGAGCCCCTGCAGGCACATCATACATGTTGCTAATTATGTTATTGCTGGAGACGATCTCTGCAGCAACTGACACGCATCATAATGATAATCATTTATGACTTGGAGTGCCATAAAAACACAGGTATTTTAATTAATAACTGAAAATAATAATAATGATAATTATACCATACCACATGCAATTCAACACAGGTCATCCACCTGAAGCTAAGCATGTTCTGGCCTGGCCTGTAGTTGGGTGGTGGGAGACCATCTAGAAAAAGCTTTGGATGCTGCTGGAAGAGGTGTTGTTGAGTCCAGCAGGGGCACTTTCACTGTTGTCTGTGTGTAGATCCCAATGCCCTAGTGCAGTGATGGAAACACTGTGCTGTAAAAATGGCACTGTCCTTCGGATGAGATGTAAAACTGAGGTCCTGACTCTCTGTGGTCATAAAAGATCCCTGGGCATCCATTGTAAAGAGCAGAGTGTATCCCGATGTCCTGGCTTAATTGCTGTTAATGACCTAGTTATTCTGGCCCCTAATCCTCCCCTGGCTATCTCCTTCTCACCACTTCACTACCTAACAGCTAATGTGTGGTGAGCGTACTGGTGCAAAAGTGGCTGCTGCTGCATCATCCAGGTGGGTGCTACACATTAATTAAGTGGCTCCAGCTTCTCTAGTTAAGGCTTTGAGTAGTGAGAAACCATTATATAATTTTATTATTATTATTATTATTATTATTATTATTATTATTATTATTATTATTAAGTGTTTATTATTAGTAATTATTATTACTGGGGTTCACCCCCTGCTTGCTTCACTCGCCAACCCCCCTGGCCTGCACTACACGCCAGCCAATTCATGTTTCTGCTGCTCGCGTTGTGAAGAGGGGGGCAGAACGCACCCCAAGGAGACGCAGTCGCTCCTCTGAAACCCCCTCTTAAATGGTGACACAATGGGAAACACATATAGTTTTTTTTTTTTACCTCCTCTTTGCTCGATTAGCTACTGGCTTGCTGCTGCTGCTGCCGTGCTGTGTGATCTGGATCTTGCGTGGAGCTTTGAACATTTAAAACCCTGTATAGCAGCTGTCCTACTCTTTGTGTTTAATGTCTCGTGGGTCCGTCTTTGGCCCTTGTTTCTTTTGGTAGAGTAGTTAATTCTCCATTTGTTATAATCAGGCCTCGGTTTATTCCTTGACTCTTTTTTCTCAAACCAGCCTCAGGGTGGACTCTCTATTCTAATAGGGTCCGTAACACTTGCAGGCTCTGTACATTGGGAGAACTGCCATTTTACTGGAAGGAAGAGTTGTTCCCGTGTTACAGTCTGATTTTTCCTGTGTGGTAGGGTTGTACTGTCCTGCAAGCTGAGCAATAAATGACTTGGCTAACTTTGAAAGATGGCCCTTCTCTCACATGCAAGGGAACAAAAAGTAACATTTGGATTCATCAGATAAGCCCTGCAGGCTCAAAATGGTCTGCCTGAGGGTATAAGATGCAAGCGACGTGCTTTCGCAAAGACTCCTATTGATGTCTTATTGACTGTAAATGTTCCTCTAAATCGAGCAAGCAAAGGCCGGGTTTATTTTCTTTTGTTTTTCTTTTTATTAGAGTTTTGTTTTATTAGTTAAATAGTATTGATTAAATGTACGAGGGACGTTCAAAAAGTTTCTGCACTTTCATATTTTCATTGGAAACGGTTAAGGCGGGAGGAGTAGTCATTGGGCATTTAAAAGTCGGTACGACGCTGGGAAAATTGCATCGCAAAGTAAGGTGACTATGTAGAAAAGTGATGTCATTTGCTTTTGAAATCCTTAATAAATACAATTAAAAAAAAAGTAACGTCCCTGGTAGTTAACTAATTCACTTTTTTAAGTTTCCCTTTTTGTTAAAGACAATAACTTTGGACAGCAGATAGAGGCAGTGTGTAAAGGCAGGTGGTAGCGTCCCAATGAGCCAGTGGTTTCATACCCCTGTGGTCTTTTATATATAGAGTGAAGAAACAAAAGGTAGCTTACCAAAACGCCATGATGGCCACGAGGGTAATGATGGTCGCCTTGAAGAGCTTGTGCTGAGAACAATGCTTGAACTTCTCCTGAAGGGAGTGCAACAACAAGAGGACATGACTAAAACATTCAGTGACCCTCAGTGGCACCAGAGGCATGAAGACATCATGAAAACACAAAGCGACTGCCTGGCACTCCACACTACACATCGATGTGCACATCACCACATGGAGCGGGTGTCTTCTATCCAATTTGAGAAGACGAGATAGACCTCTGAAGCTCAAGTTGAAGGGTGCTTGTTATGTAAGTTTTTACAGCACATTTCTTTGTGAACTCCAAAACAAGATACACTGTGGGGTATACTGTAGCGGTGCCCGTATTTCAACATATACACATATTTTCAATGAAACCCCTCAGGCTTGCAGAGGAGTTGGAGTGGGTGATTATGTGTTGGATGAAGTCCCCCAGGCTTGTATTCATTTTTTTATCTCAAAGGAAGGACTGCAATATAACACAACAAAAAGAAATGTAGAAGTGTGAAGTTTAATTTACATATATGCCGTTCCACTGATAATATGGTTTGTGACTACAGAGGCGACCCCTGGGGAGTAGAATGGAGACAAAAGATTACTGAAGTAACAGAATGGGGTGGCCGAGTGGTGTGTGTGTGTGTTTAGGGGGGGGTTGATGTGTTGGGGTTAAGTTAGCTGCCTCTACAACTGATGATGACACTGGACCAGCTACCTACAACCCCAAAGTAACCATGCGTTACTTAAGCAACAGTGCCAGTCTGGAGGTAAATTAATAATAAAAGCAATTTATGCCGCTGGGATAGATTTTATGAACTAAAATAGACGGATGGATGTAACAGATTTCTGTAGTTGTGTAATGCACCTTGCTGTGAAATGTTCTTTGTAGGCTCGTCGATAGTCCACGTGTGACTTGCCTTTCTATTTGAAAAGTTGCTCATACTGTGCATTGGGAGAACTGCCATTATACTGGCAGGAAGAGTTGTTCCCAGAGTTGCAGTCTGATTTTTCCTGTGTGGTAGGGTTGTACTGTCCTGCCAGCTGAGCAACAGGTATAATTTAGGGAGAGTCAAGCTAAAGTTAGAAAATGAGATTTATCAGAAAATAAAATGAACCTTAACACAACTGCTCATGTCCTTTCTCAATGTCGTCTCCACACCCTTCTCCATGCACTCGTGCCACCTGCCTGGCAGGGCCTGGATTCCAGCAGAATGAAAGGTTTTGTCTTGTCCTCGCCACCACTTGTGCACCAGAGTTACTGTTAAACACTACATGCCGAAGGGTACACCAGTCACTAGTGCCAGTTACTGTGACTTGCTGGAGACCAATGTGAAGCCTGCTTTTCGAATCAAAAGGCGGAGCCTGCTGTCTCAAGGAGTCCTATTGCTGTAGGACAAGGTCAGATGTCCACATGACCGTCATCATCTAGTTCTTCCATGGGAACCTTGAATATGATGAGGACTGATCTACCTTTATGTTAGGTAGAATGCCTAGAGAGGGCTGGGTGGTCGCGTGGCCTAGGAACCCCTGCAGATTTTATTTTTTTCTCCAGTTTTCTCCACCTGGAGTTTTTTTTTTCAGGTCCTCCCTGGCCATCGAACCTTACTTTTTTTCTATGTTAATTAATGTTCCCTAATTTAAATTCTTTTAAGTCTTTTTTCGCTTTCTTAATCATGTAAAGCACTTTGAGCTAAATTGTTTGTATGAAAATATGCTATAGAAACAAATGTTGTTGTTGTTGTTGCTGCTAAGAGCACCAAAGTGTGTCTGGAGAAACTGAAGTTTGAGGAATTGCCACATCCTCCTTATTCGCCACTGTGGGATTTTCACTTTTTTGGACTGCTAAAAAAACATCAGGGTGGTCATCAATTCAAGAGAGATGATTACATGACGAAAGCAATGCACGAGTGGTTGTGAGGATGAGATGAAACCTTAATTCTGCTGGAAGGTGGCGCAAGTGCATTGAGAAGGGTGGAGTCTCCATTGTGAAATTACATTATTTCTGATAAATCCCATTTTCTAACTTTAGCTTGACTCCTTGTTGTAAAATCAGGTCCTGCCTCCATGAGAAGAAGAAACAGAGCAGTCTTAGCCCATCGAGACAATAGTTCAGCTCCTTCGACTCAAGTGACAGTCCGTCAGAATGTCTTCCCCCATAGCTGGCTCTCACCGCTTGAACCCAAGCCTCAGGTGTTCTGAGAAGGTTTGAAGGCCATCCAGTTTTATGTAATCTATCCAGCAGGCACTCATTTTCACAACAGCACTCCCACAATGTAACACCCTTCACCTCAAGGCGTGCACCAAGATGCATCTCACAGTATCTCTTGCTGTCTTGTCACTGGCAGAAACCACCAAAGAGGGATTATAGTAGGCAGTGGATGGCTGCAATTATGATGTAGGGTGTGACAAAGTCTAAAGTTAGCTAAAGATTCTCTTCTTGAAATTTGTTCAGAACTAGTCATTTAGTGAACTGTCACATCTTCAAGTCAGTGTGTGGAGTTGTGGGGTACAGTGATTGGATCAAAGGGCCTTTCTGTAAATGGCATCAATTGATTGATCTTTATATTATATGGATCCTCCTGCTGTGGCCCCTCTTGTAAAGTACTGAATTGCAGCAGAAGATAATCTAAATACAAATTAAAGGCAGGAGCACTATGACCATTCTGTCCATTTGAGAGCTACGTGGCCTCTTACCTTCACGGCCCTTATGAGCGTCGGCTGCGGAGGAGCAGGCATGGGGCAGCCTTTACTCACTTTCCTGTGAATGGAGAGAACAATGATGGGGAAGTTATGGCAACACCAGAAAGAGGCATTTCTGGGTCACAGGAATGGGAATTTGTTGTCCCTTACCTGCTGGGGATCTTCTCGCTGATGCTGGACTTCATACTTCCAAAACGCTTCAGCTTGGCCAAGTGTTTGTTCCAGATCTCCAGCTCCTGAATGCGAGTCTCTAAGTTGTCTGTCAGTTTGCACAGCTGTTTCACGGCCCCGACATTCTCCATGAAAATTTTCTCCTTGAGGGAGGAAAAAAAAAAAATGGAAGCACACTTTATCTAAAAGTGATCAGTGAAAGAGAGACAGGTTGTCCGTCTCTCTGGGGAAAGATGCGTGTAAGGAATGACTGATGCTCCTGCTCATTAGTGACATTGTAGGTGGCTTTGCTGCACTTGGAGCCTGGTTCAGTTCACTTCATGTTCTCCTTGTGTTACCGTGAGACCAGAAAATTGTCCAGTCAAAATGGAGCGGAGGTGTGTGTGCATCTTTGCATGAGTACGGTGGCCAAGAAGTGCAAAGAAACTGTGCACTTATAACAGAAGATACATGCAGTCTATGACATGTGGAAGTGGGCGGGGACAATTCAAAGACGAGGCGTGGCAAAGCTTAAAGAAGAAGAGGGGGGTGTTTAAAATTCAAAAGGGGGAAAAGGACTCTTAAAAAGGGGGGCAAATAATATTTTAATAAGCATAGTTTGGCAGCATTTGGAAGAGAGTGCACCATTTTACGGAAAAATAATGTCATGCACACAACACAAACGCACCATAGCAAAGGGAGCCTCAGCTTCTTGGGATATCAGCACTTATTAATCAAAGCTATTAAATGAATATTTAAATTATATTACATGGAACAACATACCATCAATTCTCATTATCTGTGGGGGTTACATTCCTGAAAAAATCCACAGAAATGGAAACCATGGATACTGAAGCATTGATCCTAGAGAAAATGGGGCTAAGTTCTGGCGGACCCTGTTCACTGTACACATTTGCTACCTGTTAGCTAATCCGGCCAGGACACCCAAAAGACGGATGGATAGGGAAAGGCAGCTAATTTAGTGCAGTGGTGCCCTGGATTCCCACAGGGCATCATGGGACTTGGAGCTCTTTACTTCAACCCTGTTCGGTCCCGTGGGTGCCACCAGGGGGCACTGCAAAGACTGAGGAGCCATATGGCATGGGGTTTCTGCCTTACCCAGAAGGGCTTACAGACCAAACGTGAGGAAGAGCAAAAGCACTTCTGGGTTGGCCAACATAAGAGGACTTGCCGACCTCATAGAGATCAGCAAGAGTAGAGTGGAAGGTGGACAAAGTTTGCTGAGAGGAGTGGAGGTGGAGGCAAAGACCAAGAGACACACAGAGTGAGAGAGAGACAGAAGAATATCTGTGTGCTGTACTAATCTTGTACTTGTGGCTGTGGTGGTGGGAAACACTTTAGAAAGAGTTTCCCACACAATTAAAAGGTGCTTTTACTTTGTGCCCTGTGTCTGTTATGTTGTGTTTGGGGAGCTGGAGTGCCCCCTGGTGTCCACAACACATAATTTCACATACCAAAAATCGGCTATGCTCATCACAATGTGTTTGTGCTTAGATGCTCTTGGCAAAACGCTTCATTTGCTTCTTTTGTTGAAATGTAATAAATGTATCTGATAAACAGTGTAAAACACTGAGAACACGTGGAATATTATGAGGACATGGAGACTTGTTAACACAACAGGAGCCATGAAATAAAAAACAGTTTTTGTTGCTGCTGTGTGCCAGACCTCTGCTGCGAATGGCCGTGAATAGCTACAAGTAAACCACAGGCGTGATAAAACAGAAAAAACAGATAAGCCAATTTGCAGGAACAGAATCTGTGGATGGTGAAAATTTACTGTATATAGGACTATTCAAGTAAAATACTACCTGCAAGACCAAAAGATATTATATAAAAAGTAAGTTAATATATATTTTTAATTTTTTTTTATAATTGCATGCTCATTTTAACTCATATATTACTATACTTTAAAACAATTACACATTAAAGTGAGCACATTTCTATTGCAAATTACTTGTTTTGGACTTGAAGTCAAAATGACTGCGCACTCTTTTCACTGAGAACAGCCATCTCATGGTCCTCTATGTTGATCTAAGTCAAGTTTACCGCATATAATGGTGATTAAAATTTGGAAGGCGAATAAAAGTACAGGATACTGAAGCCTTCATCGAGATGGAAAGACAGAGGCACTCACCAAATTACTGTTGAACCCAAGAATGGGCGCCTTTATTTAACAACGAAGGATCGTTCTATGAATTTCCCCTTTGCATTAATAAAGTTTATTTAAATTAATCCAATCTCAGTAGCACATTTATGCTGTTATGGCCACGGGAAACGCCTCATAAAGTAGCAGCCACCATTTGTGTATTAGTATATTTTATATTTTTTAAATTGCCATAGCTGCGGTGGGTTGGCACCCTGCCCTGGATTGGTTCCTGCCTTGTGCCCTGTGTTAGCTGGGATTGGCTCCAGCAGACCCCCGTGACCCTGTATTCGGATTCAGCGGGTTAGAAAATGGATGAAATTGCCATAGGTAGTGTGACTTGTTTAAGAGCAGAAGATTGAAGGTGTTTTGTTTTCAGTTCCTTTCCAGCGTAGACCTTGGGTGACTTGTGTTTCCTGGCCACTTTCGTGTGTTACGTTCCCAGCACACAACAGGAACTGTAACCGTTACGCAAAATACGTGACGTGCAAGGAATTATGATGCAGTGCAAAGCAAGGCACATTTGGGAGTTTATGGAGGAAACACATCTTCTTGCTTCAAAGCAGTGGTTGTGAGTTCATCCGGGAGATTATTACTTCAATGTGGTGTTTTGTAGAGTGATGCGGTGTGCCATCTTCACTGATAACTCCTCAAAGTCCAAACTACTAACAGATTCGTATGATGGCTCCAGTGCAAGTGGTTAACCAATCAGCTCAATTCATTGCCCGAGCCCCAACCACAACCGTTCCTGGTTGAACAAATAGTACGTAACCTGGAGGAGGAGCTAAAAAAAGGACCAGGAACTACAAATGGCCTGCGTTCCTGGGGTGGGAATGCTACATAAGTTCCTGAGTTTCTAAAACCTCCCTGTTTCTCCAGTGGAAAAGTGTCTATGTGTTGAGGATTTTAAAACATAAATTCTCCACATATGGTGAAAAACTGCATATTCAAGAGGTGCCTTTAAATAAGCATAGAAACGATGTGCTGTGCAGCTTACAAGTGAAGTCTATTGCTAAAATTTTGAAACTGATAATGAAGTTCTAATTACTTGAAATCTTCCCAGAGATCACTGTGTGTCTCACATTGCTCCCTTCTGTAATCAGGTGCTTTTACTAGAAGAGGATTCTGGACTTTCTGTGCAAGTATCACAATATAACAATAAGCACTTGAGCTCTTAAATCTAAGCCTGAAGATATTGGTTTCAATCTCTAGAATTTAAAATGAGGTAATACAGGGAATTGGTTGTGAGCAGAATGGTCCAGAACGTGTATTTGATTACATGTCATTGTGGTGTACTTTAAAGCAACCATCATGCTGCACAGACAAAAGGTGAAATGAAACACTGCCATGAACCTCCAATCGCAACTTAATCACACAGGAAATGCCACATTGAACATATCTGAAAAATGACACGGGATTTTACTATAGAAAAGTGAGTGCTGGATACACATACACATGTATTTTTCATATTGATGTTTATTTTTGTGTATTTCTTCAATGCCTCTAACCTCATGAAAAAACAGTAATGGCCTACTACCGATATAATGGTGTGCCTATTTATATCAAGCTGATGAAAAATATGTAGACTGTGGTCACTGCAAATGATGTCGATGCTACTGAAATGAAAATGGCTGCTGGTCGCCCAGAACGGCACGTCTGATGTTTCAGTTTTTCTACTAATGCTGTACAACATAATTGGGGCTTCATTCACATTAGCTGAACAGTAGCTGTAGGCCGGTGTTTGCTCACAAAGTAGGAGAAATTGTCAGAAACATCCCAAAATAATCAGATCCTAATAACAGGCTTCAAAAATTTTGTGATGGATTATTGATAAGACTATGTGGAATCATCAGTTCATCTGTTCACTTCCAATGTCTGCTTGTTCATAGGTGTAATTCAGGGAGAAGGGTGTCAGTGCATCACAAGGTATATTATTATTATTATTATTGTTAATAATAATAATTATTATTTATTAATTGAGGTTGCAGGTAGGAAGAAACAATCGTGACAGTTGTAAAACCAGGAGAAGTCCTCCAGAGACATGGGTCCAGCTGCAGACCTCCACAGCTCCACGATTCAGTAGCTCTGCTGGACAGCCAATTAGATTGCAGGTGTTTGTCACATGGCTTACTTGACTTGAGTAAGATAACCTTGCCCCAACCCTAATCTTAACCATAGTGTTATGACTGATGAAACATATTAAGGAACAACCTCCTTAATGGAGTAGAGGTCTGGAGGTCCACAGCTAGAGTGTATTGCTGCCAGAGCCACCAAATGATATAAGATTACTTCATTCATTCACATTTTCAATTTCTGAACACTACTGACTCTAATGTAGCTTCACTGAGAACCACAGTACCATACTCACCCACAAAGGCCAGGTACCAGTCCTTTACATGGCATACTCATTCACACCAGAATGATTTTGTGATTTAACAGAGACAAGTGCACTGTAAACATTAATACTGAGGTCTGTGTTGTGTAAAGGATACTGTGCATGGCTAGGCATCTTGGCCAGGATAGGACAAGGTTCCTTAACTGGATTGGAGGCCAACTCTTTAGAGGCACAGGAAGAAAGGCGGGTAGAAAGATGGCAGTAGATGCCAGTCTATATATAAGTGGGTACGTCAATGTCCCAGGAGGGTTAGACTGAGGAACTATATCTGGCTGGGAGGCCAGTGCATAGGAAGAACCAGAGGAGACAACAGATCAGGGTTGCATGCTACCAGTAGGGACATTTACAAGGCATGCTTGGAATTGTAGTCTCACGGATCAGCCTTGTTGGGTTCTAGGGGTGCTGCTAGAGGGTGCTGTGGGGATTAGTGATCCCTGCTTTTGGGGACTTCCACTTGCAACGGGTTATGACTCAGCACTGGAAAGCATTCCTGGGTCTAAGATAAAGGAAGCCACACGACTTCCAGACCAGTCTCCAATTATATCTTAGGAATGAAAAGTGGAGAACCTGAAAGAGAATGTAGAGAATTTATAAACTTCAAAAAAATTTAGGCCAGGATTTATAGCCAGGATTATAAGATGGCAGCATGCTGTCCTATTATGATTAACCCTAAGTCTAACTCTATTTTGATTTGTATTAATATTATCAATTTAACTGCGGTGGGTTGGCACCCTGCCTGGGATTGGTTCCTACCTTGTGCCCTGTGTTGGCTGGGATTGGCTCCAGAGAAACCTCGTGACCCTGTGTTTGGATTCAGCGGGTTGGAAAATGGATGGATGGATTATCAATTTAATGAGTGTTGTCACTCTTGATATTAATCATTGGAAGTGTGTGGTCACACACACTTCCTTACACACTTACTTTATCCACCATAAGGAAGTTGCCGATCCTCTCCCCGCCAGTGCAGGTCACCTCCCCAACATCCTTCACAGCAGAAGGCAGGAGCTCCATGACTTCTTGAGCTATGACCCCTATGGAACAGCAGAAACGTGTCACATCCATCACTGCTCAAATCACTCCAGGCCAGTATGCATTTTTGACTTTGAGATTGGCTCATTTCAGTACAGACTAAATAAATAAATAAATGTTAATATGACTTTAATAGGTGAAAAAAGAATATTAAAAGTTCAAAGTTTCAGCTTCAAGCTGCATTAAATGGCAGCAGTCTGAATGAAGAATGGAATCAGAAGACGGGAGGAAGATATCCCACCTTTATAAAGCAATCAAGGTCGTAACTGGGAGATCAAGAATCAAGATAAATGAGCTATGGATGCGAAACTAAAAATCCAACTCAGAGGCGTAGAAAGAAGGTCAAAAACCAGTAAAGGCACAGGAACAGAGCTAAAACTGCAAGCCAAAAACTGTTTCTTTGTATATCTGAGTTGAATCCACACCTACAAGACACTGACCTTCGTGGTAATGATGTTCCATTTTAATAATAATAATAATAATAATAATAATAATAATAATAATTCATTACATTTATATAGCACTTTTCTCAGTACTCAAAGCGCTATCCACACAGGGAGGAGACGGGAAATGAACCCACAATCTTCCACAGTCTCCTTTTAGTTCCTTCACACCCATAAAGTATCATGGCATCATCCCCACCACTGAGCAATAAAAGCCAAACTGACCAATCAGACCAATGATGAATAGATTAATCAGTCTGGAGCGACCGGACACACAGACAGACAGACAGACAGACAGTAGGGTTTTATTATACAATGGAAAGCAAAAAAGGTCAAATAAAACTAGTCGAGTGGACACATTAAAAACACACAGTCACGACAGACATTAGAAATTCACTCTTAGAAATTAAGGAGCCAGAGCGATTCTTCAGAGTGATGCCATAAGGGATTCCCAAAAAAGCCATCCACATGAAGGTTTTAGAAAGAAGCTTAATTTATTTAGATCTGTAACAACAAATAACCATGACTAGATACCAATGGGTTCCCAATTATAAAAGGATGCTTGCTTTCACTAACATGGGCTAAGTGCAGATTTTCTCAAGCTGTTGGCGTCCTCCTAGGTAGCCTATATTATATAAAAGATTTCAGGTTTTTTTTTTGTTTTGTTTTGTTTTCCTTCATATTTGGAAGTTTTTCCAAGCACAAAAATGAAAAATCAAAAAAAGAAATCTCAATCTCATTAATATAGTTTTGGTTTCTCCAAGACAACAATGAGATCCGAAACAAATAAAATGGAGACTTGCTGTTTTGTCTCCTGCTTCTCAGACGTTTCTCTTTAGAAAAAAATATTCTCCTCTTGAGTGTCAGCAGAGATCTCAGTAAAGTCACACAGGACGCTCAAATTTTCCAAACAGCGTCTTGACATTTTTTTTGCAATCTGAAAGTACTTGCATTGTGTGCTGAATAATATACAGTGAAATGTATGGAAAGCTGTTTGTGTTAGTAAAAAAAATAAACTTTACCAGGATTACAAAGCTGTAGCCCTTGTTTCTGATTAATATAATGAGTTGCTCTAATTTATATTGCTGTGCTCTAAATAAATCAAACTCACTGTAAATGAAAAGGCAGGCAGTGTGCCATAGTGGTTAAGACTTTGGACTTCAAACCCAGAAATTGTGGGTTCAAATCCCACTACTGACACCAATATTTGACCACAAGGAAGTCATTTCATCGGCCTGTGCACCTAATGGAAAAACAAAAGACATGTAACCAATCATATCTCTTGGTAAAGACATGAGTCCAATAATAACTTATAAATCTATACTAATAAAAGGCAAAGCCCTCACTGACTTGCTGACTCATCACTAATTCTCCAACTTCCTGTGTAGGTAGAAGGCTGAAATTTGGCCGGCTCATTCCTTACAGCTTATTTACAAAAGTTAAGCAGGTTTCATTTCGAAATTCTACACGTAACGGTCATAACGGTCGATAACTTTCTTATTTATGGCCCCATCTTCATGAAATTTGGTAGGCGGCTTCCCTGCGCTAACCGAAACCGATGGACTTACTTATTTCGATGGTATGATGCCACTGTCGGCCGTTGCTTGAACTTTCCAACGTCACTAATTCTCCAACTTCCCATGCAGGTAGAAGGCTGACCCCATCTTCACGAAATTTGGTAGGTGGCTTCCCTGCGCTAACCAAAACCGATGTATGTACTTATTTCAGTGGTATTACGCCGCTGTCGGCCGCCATATTGAACTTTCCAACGTCACTAATTCTCCAACTTCTCGCGTAGGTAGAAGGCTGAAATTTGGCAGGCTCATTCCTTACAGGTTACTTACAAAAGTTAAGCAGGTTTTATTTCGATATTCTACGCATAACGGTCATAACGGTCAACAACGTCCGCCATGTTGAACTTTTTTATTTATGGCCCCATCTTCACGAAATTTGGTAGGCGGCTTCCCTGCGCTAACCGAAACCAATGTACGTACTTATTTTGGTGGTATGATGCCACTGTCAGCCGCCATACTGAACTTTTCAACAGTCTTTGTTACTTATGGGCCCATCTTTAAGAAATTTGGTACGCGGGTTCCCAACGCTAACTGAATCCTACTTACGTACATATATACGTCCATAGCCTGCAGCTCGGTCACCGTGTGAGGCGCCATTGTTTCCCCCATCCCAACGCCTCCCACGTTGTTGGCTGCCTGCCTATATAAGGCCGTCTGTCGCTCCGGTCTCTACATTCCCTTCCTTTCTTCGCATCTCCCTGCTGATAACTACAGCCTTTTTATTTAATCCACGGCTTCTCTGCTGTTTTATTGTTGATTTATTACGATTATAGTTATTGTGTAGGTATTTTAGACTTACTTTACATTGTTCAGGTACCCATTTCCTTTATCATTCCAACCATATCCCCATTAGCATGTCTATCGAGGTGATCACCATCGATCAAAGAACTGTCATTTAATGAGTGGTTTCCATGCCCGGAGATGGCACCTGCCTTTTCCATTCTCTTTGTTACATATTGCACGGCCATATCAGGCTCACTCTTGATATCCGGAGGAACATTGTGTCTTATGTATTGAATGACTGGGACAGGTTCAAGGTGTGGACTGATGACGGTACAGGAGATAATTATACTACACAGGAGCACTAGAAGAGTGAAATGCTTAAGCCCTTCACTTATGGATCTGCATGTGAGTTGATGGCTGCCGCTGAATTGTTCGGTTGTCGCTTTCAAGTGTACCGAAATGGCCAAATATTTTACACCTTTGGACAACCGCCAATGCCTCTTAAACATCTTAGATTGACAGGTGACGATTTCAGTTTGAAGTTTATGAATGTTTAAACTCTCAAAAGCTGGATGCGAAGTTATTGATGAAACCGGTTGTGTGCTTACAACGCTTGACAGATACCGAATGTCACTTCAACACAAGTCCTACAAATACTGTCGTTATTGAAACAAACAATGAAACTTAAACCGATTATGACAGCAGCAATCCAGGCTGTGAGATTTGAGACAAGATTACTGTTCACATGGCCAACTGTACGTTGCATGCTCAAGAGTAAGCTCAGCAAACAGCTTGGTCATATTACAACCGGAGGGCCGAACTGACAAAGTGGTATACAAAGAGATCCTTAACAAATAATTATTGGTATGTTTTCCCGCAGTTTAAAAAGGTTTAATTTTCTTCTTAATAAAAATTTTAAGGCAGTACTTCGCCGATGCGAAGCGCGGGTATTTTGCTAGTATGAAATATTTCAAAGATAATAAAACAAGAGTAGAAAGAGATCTCACAAAGTGTATACCCTAATTTTCACACAAAATTCTCAAGTCTGACTCCTTTTACTTCAGTTGTGTCCCATGTCTTCCTTGAGTCTCAAGTTGGTTCTCCTAAAGAATTTTAAGAGCAACAGTAATCGGTTTGATGTGTGTCACTGTAATCCGTGAAGTTTATTCCAAAATTGAAGCCACACACACACACACACATGGCCAGGAAGCTGGACAGAAACATGCAAAGGACACCCAGGCAGGCTGTTTCAAAGGTGCTGGTGTCTGTGGATCAATATTTGGTCAGGGTCACAGTCTGTAGAAGCCATGAATCACTAAAAACAGGTGCCAACGGTGCTTTGTTGGTCGGAAAGAGCACAGCTCAGGTGGCAGTCACCCATACTTGGCAAGGTTTATATGAAAGCTCACTCGATATGCAAAACATGAGAGTATTAATACTGGGAAGAAACCACTAAGAAGTCAGAAGCTGTCTCTATGCTGCCAGATCTGGGCATATAGTCGCCTGTATTCCCCACTGAAGAACTGGCAGTGATGACTGTACTGTTCTGTTGGCTTCTCTCCGGTCTGGATATGTATGTACTGCATAAGTAATTCTGCATTGTATTTCTGGGAGTGGAAGCTATCTTTTAAAGCAGGTTAAATGTATATATCTGTTTTTGTACCATATTGCTCTCATCAGATTATTTCCGCTATGGTTACAAAATGGATGAGCATGGCTCAAGTCTGTTTTGTATCAATAAAGAACACAATCCCAGGGAGTGAGCACCCCCTGCTGGGTACAGATAGGTAAGGTGAGAAGAACTTGACACCATTATGACAAACCATGAGTTCTCTACACTACAGTCTCATCCAACAGCCAGGCCACAAAGGATCTTTTTTGGCGTACCTGTTTCGTGTGTTTGGTCGATCCCCATTTTTGAAGCAAACTCTGGCTTGTAGTCATACTCCACAATTCTCATCTGTGCAATTCTTCTGAGCTGGTCCGTGGTGTCCACCTGGCAACACAAAAGGCAGACGATACAAGATTTCATTAGCATCTTATCAGCATCCACTTCACACACATCCTCCCGCTCCTTCTCTTCCTCTCACAATATTTCCTCTTTAGTTGCTTCTTAGCGATGCCTCCATCTTGGACACTGTACAGCTTCCACATATTTCAGATGTTTCTATGAAAATGCAACATCACACTTCATTGTTGAGACTAAAAATATTCCAGTCAATTTTTAGGGGAGAAATGATGAGACAGATGGCTCAAGATGGTGCCTGGCTGGCCCTCAGGCAGATGCAAAGGAGCTTTTGGACCACAGGTGAGTGCTGAGCACTGTTCTGAAGGCCCTGTGAAGCTGGCATCAAGAGGTCATGAAGAAGAATGACTCAGATAGAAATATAGCTGCTCTGCTTGTTATTGTGTGCATTCTAAGGTACATGTTAGCTATTGGGAGATGAAGAGCAAAGCTGCACTCTGAAGTCAGACAGGCCGAAGCCACAAACTGAGAGCCAAAGAACCAGTCAGGAACAGAGCTGAGGGGACGCGTTAAAAGTGACAGACATTACATAATCAGATTACCTAAGTAGCGAGTAATATAACACGTTACTTTAAAAAATAGCAGATTTGCATTACTGTGTTACCTTGTTTAAATGTTAAAAAGAACTTTCCATGCTTTGTGACCTACACTGCATTTGTGTGGAGTTGACACAGCTATGTTGGTCGGAAAGAGCACAGCTCAGGTAAACACAGCACAGTTTGAAACACAGCTTTTCACAGGTACATGTGGAAGTATTCACATTATTTTGGTGTAAAACAAGCAACACTAAAAGCTGTATAATATAATGAATAGCATTGAATCCTGCTTTATGTTATCATCCTGACCTGGAATAGAGTAGTAATGAATGTTACAATATTCTTTTTCTCTTTGTTCAAATAACTAGATTTGTTTTGATTATACGTGTGGATTTCATATCTCTACTTTATGTTAAAGAAAAATCAAACAAAATAAATAAAAAATCAGTTTCTTGTCAGTTTCATGATACTGGACTTCAGGGTACTGAACTACAGTGCTCACCAGCCCATAAGCATTAACAGCGAGAGAGTGATTCCTATTCTTGGGACTCCACATCAGTCAGGACCTGTCATGGGCAACAAACACGACAGCAATGTAGGGCCGTCTTAACAGCATTATAGACCCGCTGGGCAAAGCAGTGCACTGGGACCCCTACCTACACAACCACTCAAGTCACAACATGCATAGATAAGCATGGGGCCCATGGGCAACTGCCCAGCATGCCCATGTGTTAAGATGGCCCTGCAGCAATGGCCAAAAAAGGTCTTCAGAGGCTTCACTTTCTGAGCAGCCTGAAGAAGGCACAAATCCCACAACAGCTGCTGGGTAACTTCAACAGGAGCCCCATAGAGTCTGTCATCATGTACTGCACTACAGTGTGGTACTCAGAGAACAGGAAGACCCCCCAAAATATCATCAAAATGGCTCAGAGAATTACTGGCACTCGGTTATCATCACTGGAAGATATCTACACTACCCACTGCAGCATATCCAACCCACCAATGGCCATAGCATTTCCACTCCTCTGCCCTCTGGCATTCACATCAGAGCCCTGTATGCCCGCAGTACAAGGCTGAAGAACAGCTTTGACCCCAAAGCAATCAGCCATTTAAATGCACAGCAGTCACTGCCCCTTCATATAAGAGAGACCACCACTGACTGAACTGAACTTCTGCATCAGCCACACATACTGCAGTCACACACTTCTACATGACCCTTGTGGAGCTCATGGCCATGACATTGACTGTAATCTGCACTGCGACTTCATTTATTATTTCTCTATTTATGCTTACACATTTATCTTTACTTTTACTCTGTGTATATTTGGAACTGTAAATAGTAACTGTGCTTCTCATAATTTACTTAGTTTATTGTCTACTCTTACTTTTCTCCAAACAATATTTCATAGTATTGTGCAGTGACAGTAAAGGTATCTCGCATCTTGCATCTCTTGAAGGTACCATATATGTGTTATTAGAGTTCCATAGTTCCAAAGCATGCAGTCCTAACAATACCCACTAGTTAGTGATAAGGGCAAACAAAAAATAAAAAAATATTAATTGGTCACCAGAAAAAAACACTCTGTAATAGTGTGAAGCTCCATAGAGCACAAAAGATGACACTGGATTGAGTGCCAATGTTCCAGTACCGTCGTGCTTGCCCCTTTTTCTGACTGGTATTGTATGAAGGGTTAACAATTATGGTGAGTTTAGCCACAACTATTATGGTACGTAAAACATCTGACATCAGACAGACAAGTTTCTCTTCATTTTATGAGGTCCAAAGCACCAACGTTTCTTATTCCTGCAATAATTGGTTGTCAGGTCTCATGCACACAGCGTCCATCTCCTATGACTAAACAAAGGTTTGATTAGATTGTGGACTACTTGGAGTAAGCCATTGGATATGTCACATTAGGTGACTGGTTTTCACAAGAGTGTACCACCAGTTGCCTACAGCTCACTAAGATTACGTAAATGATAATCGCTGGAAAAGTTGCATCATGTGGCCTGACCTTAACTTGATCTGTGCTGACTCCTCTGGCTCCACCTTATCATTAGTTGAGTTCTCTGGAACACAATGGGGAAGGGGAAATCCTTAAGGGCTCAAATAGCTGTGTTTGTATAGGTGCTTCTATAAGGAACCTGTTGGAAGATCCAAACATACCTCTCATCTCCCACTGCCCATGGTGGCCCACTCACCTCCTGAATGTTGTGTTTGGCTCGCAGGTCTGACGGGTGCATCACTGTTCCCATGACTTTGACATTTCCACAAACTACTAGGGCTTCATCAGGTGTTTCTGTGTTGATCCCGACTCGGCTATGACAGATCACGCTGTCTGGAGTTTGTCCACGGTGCCACAACGTGTCACTGTCATTTTCAAACTGACCTGGATTTGAGGCCTGGAAAAAATAAAATGAAAGTGAGGACAGCAAAACTGTTTCAAAGTGGGTGTTAACAAGAGACCCTAGCCCTAACCTGTCTATAGCACATCTTCGCATGATAATGATGTCTTTAATTGGAGCCTCACCTTATCCATATCTGATTGGGTATGGTCTTTATTAAAAAAATGACCTATTTTGCTATTTGTTTTTAATTTTTTCTCTATTCATTGTTATATGAGCATGTTCATCTTGTACTTTCAGGTTATCTTGATAGTTGCTAGGAACCAACTGCTAGTTAACCGTTGAATTCTGCATGTATATTTATTTATCTTATATAAGTATGGTTGAAGGACATGATTCTTTTTTAAACAAAAATAAAAGAAACAGTAACCCTTGGAAAAATTAAAAGAAATACTTTAAAATTTCAAGTTACCAACAACACTGCTCAGCCAAAGTTTGTGCGATGGATCCACGCTTGACTTTTATTTCAGTTTCCACATAGAATAAAGCCAATGATGCACTTTCTTAAATGTGTTCATCAATGTCTTTTCATCTTCTTATCATCTTTTGAACTCTTCTGATTTTAGAAATGCAGACAGATATTTAAACGAGGACTTGAACAAAAATGTTAGTCACAGTGATTGGACAAGGTCAAAAACGCCAAATCAATCTGTCACCAAACCCAAAACAAAACATCCGAAACTTGAGGTCGAAATTTCAAAGCCAATAATTCTTTTACCAGAGAAAATTTACCCAAACACACTTGTTAACTTTCACACTGTTATGAATGGGTTCATTTTGAATTTTGAAAGCTGACGTTTTTTCTGCATCAGTTTACATTTTAGTATTTTCTTTAGCTCTAGGCTCTGAATCCTCAATCAGTTTCTAATTTCAGATGTACTTTTGTTGTTATGAATTATTTTGTATTGCTTTTGGTTATTGATGATCGCTGCTGTTTTGTCTTCACATCATTAGGGCAGCTCCCAAGTTGTTAGGGATGTACCCTCAGAGGTCGTGACCCACATTAACAGCACAACAGGTTGAAAATGTCAACTGTGAGGCAATTTCCTTGTCCGAGTTTACGGATTCCAAAAAATCCATTTTTATGGGTGAATTTCCGGTTACTTATTCTCTCTGCTTATTCTCTTTTTGGTTTTAATCTTTGCCGGTGATTTCAAACTTTGATTTTTGCTTCTCATTTTGGCTTTGATGCTTTGCAGTAGATCCTTTTCTGACTGTGAGTACACCTCTTGTCCCAGTTTTCCAAGAAAACCCCTGAACTGCTGGCTTTCTATTAAAAGACACTGTAATAGAGGGCACGCATTGGCTGGCTGCCTGGCCGGGATGGAGCAGGGACTCTTACCCATCCAGGGGGCCAGTGCAATGAAAGCAGTGTGAGTAACAAGAACTTTGGAGTAACCCCCTCCACCACCCCGTCACATCAGTTGGATACCCCACAGGGGATGCTGAGAATTGCAGTCCTAGACTGCAGTCCTACTGGGTTCCATGAGTGCTGCCAGGGGGTCCTTTATAATCCCTATTTTAGTAGCCTTCCATCTGATTCGTAAATCCTTCTGCTGGAACATGTCCTAGCATTAGAAGTGCACCTAGGTCTGAGATAAAAGGAGCCACTCCACCTAACCCTAGGTGAGTTGGAGTCAGGAGTGGAGGATGGATGAAGCTGCTTGCTTGGGAGTAGTGGAGAAGAAAAGAGAGATAGAGAGAAGGAAAAGGAGTTGTTGGTGCTTTTCTATTATGGATATAAAAGAAGTCTTATGGGGTATTTGTGTTTAACAAATCTTTTATTTGAACCCAAGACTTGTGTTGCTATAGTTGAGTATAGGTTTTGGGGCATCAGAATGCCCCCTAGTGGTCACGACACACAATCTATAAACTTGGATGATCCAGGAATCACAAATGTTGACATCCATAAGGTCACATCAGTGCTGTCACACATCACATACTCCCTCTGCCACAGGAACCATTAACAAAATGTTACAACAATACTGATGACAACAATAAACAACATGGGCATAGCAGTAAGAACTGAGTAATTTTGAACTATTTCAAAACGAAATTGAATCAGAAAACAAACATCAAAAATAAACTCAGCACCCGGAAAATAAATGAAAAATTTATAACAAAGCGTGTTACAGCTATCGTTTATTCCCTAGCTCATGTATATTTTCCACTTTATTGTTGTTTTCGAATTATGATTTTTCATAAGTTTATATAATTTTTGTTAGTAATTTTGTAGTGGGTATATTTGTCTCTATCTGGCTAAACAGGGTGGTCCAGATCTAATTATGCAGATCCAGATCATCTGGATGACTTTGATTTATGCAGGGACAATTCCAGTTCGTTGTGAAGACGATTCTTCAAGTCGTCAGTTCGCACAATTCTCGATGGTCCAAGATTTTTCGGGTGATTTTCTATGTAATAAACTAAATAAGTTATAGCATAATGAAAGTTGCATAATTAGATCTGGACCACCCTATATTGCCTATATTCTTGGAACTCCAAGAGGTGGGACCATCATGACATCACTTCTGAGGGACCTCCCTCTGCCCCTCTGTGGTGGAGATGGACTGAGTGTTGCCTAGTGTAGATTTGTACTGCAAATTGTTGTTTGGATTCTTATGCTTGTTTGGATTTTTGTTTAATTTCTTGGATTCTGAATTTCTGGATTATAGACTGTACAATATGTGTTTTCCTTAGGCTGTCTTTTGAGAGATACATTTTTGGGATTATTTTGTATTTTTGTCTTTGCTTGACCTTAACCCAGCCACAGGAGATGCACAAACCAGTTTGTTTCCCAAGCCCGGATAAAGGGGAAGGGTTACGTCAGGAAGAGCATTCGGTGTAAAATTTTGCCAAATCAATATGCTGACAACAATACAAATTACCATACCGGATTGGTCGAGCCCTGGGTTAACAACGACCGCCACCAGTACTGTTAG
This sequence comes from Polypterus senegalus, assembly GCF_016835505.1. Taxonomy (NCBI): domain Eukaryota; kingdom Metazoa; phylum Chordata; class Cladistia; order Polypteriformes; family Polypteridae; genus Polypterus; species Polypterus senegalus. The sequence continues at coordinate 158,513,003 of NC_053161.1, forward strand.
CCAACAGGGTGCGGTCGGAAATTGAGCTACTGTTGGCCGAAGAAGAAGAAGGAGAAGAAGGGGGGGGAGACGTGTCCAGAGGCAGGAGGAGTGGAGGAAGGTAAAGAGAGTGGAACTGAAGGTAGGAACTTTGAATGTTGGCAGTATGACTGGTAAGGGGAGAGAGTTAGCAGATATGATGGAGAGAAGGAAGGTTGATATATTGTGTGTACAAGAGACTAAATGGAAGGGGAGTAAGGCCAGGTTTGATTGGAGGTGGATTCAAATTGTTCTATCAATGGTGTGAATGAGAGGAGAAATGGAGCAGGGGTTTTTCTGAAGGAATAGTATATCAAGAGTGTTTTAGAGGTGAAAAGAGTGTCAGACAGAGTAATGATTATAAAGCTGGAAATTGGAGGTGTGATGATGAATGTTGTTAGTGCATATGCCCTGCAAGTTGGGTGTGCAATGAGTGAGAAAGAAGATTTTTGGAGTTAGTTGGATGAAGTGATGAACAGTGTACCCAAGGGACAGAAAGTGGTGATTGGAGCAGATTTCAAAGGACATGTTGGTGAAGGAAACAGTGGAGACGAGGAGGTGATGGGTAGGTATGGTGTAAAGGACAGAATTGAAGAAGGTCAGAGGATAGTAGATTTTTCCAAAAGGATGGACATGGCTGTGGTGAATATGTATTTTAAGAAGAGGGAGGAACATAGGGTTACGTACAAGAGTGGAGGAAGATGCACACAGGTAGATTACATCCTATGCAGAAGAGTTGATCTGAAGGAGATTAAAGACTGCAAAGTGGTGGCAGGGGAAAGTGTAGTTAAGCAGCATAGGATGGTGGTCTGTAGGATGATGTTGGAGATCAAGAAGAGGAAGAGAGTGAGGGCAGAGCCAAGGATCAAATGGTGGAAGTTGTAAACGGAAGACTGCAAGGTTGAGTTTAGGGAGGAGGTGAGACAGGCACTGGGTGGCAGTGAAGAGTTACCAGACAGCTGGGAAACTACAGCAGATGTAGTAAGGGTGACAGCAAGAAGGGTGCTTGGCATGACATCTAGACAGAGGAAGGAGGAAAAGGAAACCTGCTGGTGGAATGAGGAAATACAGGAGAGTATACAGAGGAAGAGGATGGCAAAGAAGAAGTGGGATAGTCAGAGAGATGCAGAAAGTAGACGAGTACAAGGAGATAAGGTGCAAGGTGAAGAGAGAGGAGGCAAAGGCTAAAGAAAAAGCATATGATGAGATGTATGACAGGTTGGACACAAAGGAGGAATAAAAGGACCTGTACCGATTGGCTAGACAGAGGGACTGAGCTGGGAAAGATGTGCAGCAGGTTAGGGTGATAAAGGAAAAAGATGGAAATGTACTCACAAGCAAGGAGAGTGTGTTGAGCAGATGGAAGAGTACTTTAAGAGGCTGATAAATGAAGAGAACGAGAGAGAGAAGAGGTTGGATAATGTGGAGATAGTTAATCAGAAAGTGCAATGGATTAGCAAGGAGGAAGTAAGGACAGCAATGAAGAGGATGAAAAATGGAAAGGCCATTGGTCCAGATGACATACCTATGGAAGCATGGAGGTGTTTAGGAGAGATGGCAGTGGAGTTTTTAACCAGATTGTTTAATGGAATCTTGGAAAGTGAGAGGATGCCTGAGGAGTGGAGAAGAAGTGTACTGGTGCCGATACTTAAGAAAAGGGGGATGTTCAGGACTGCAGTAACTACAGGGGAATAAAATTGATGAGCCACAGCATGAAGTTATGGGAAAGAGTAGTGGAATCTAGGTTAAGAAGTTAGGTAATGATTAGTGAGCAGAAGTATGGTTTCATGGCAAAAAAGAGCACCACAGATACAATGTTTGCTCTGAGGATGTTGATGGAGAGGTTTAGAGAAGGCCAGAAGGAGTTGCATTGTGTCTTTGTGGCCCTGGAGAAAGCAAATGACAGGGTGCCTCGGGAGGAGTTGTGGTATTGTATGAGGATGTCAGGAGTGGCAGAGAAGTACATTAGAATTGTACAGGATATGTACGAGGAAAATGTGACTGTGGTGAGGTCTGCGATAAGTGTGACGGATGCATTCAGGGTGGTGGTGGGATTACATCAGGGATCAGCTCTGAGACCTTTCTTATTTGCAATGGTGATTGACAGGTTGACAGACGAGATTAGACAAGAGTCCCTGTGGACTATGATGTTTGCTGATGACATTGTGATCTGTAATGATAGGAGGGAGCAGGTTGAGGAGACCCTGGAGAGGTGGAGATCTGTTCTAGAGAGGAGAGGAATGAAGGTCAGTATGAACAAGACAGAATACATGTGTGTGAATGAGAGGGAGGTCAGTGGAATGGTGAGGATGCAGGGAGTAGAGTTGGTAAAGGTGGATGAGTTTAAATACTTGGGATCAACAGTACAGAGTAATGGGGATTGTGAAAGAGAGGTGAAAAAGAGAGCGCAGGCAGAGTGGAATGGGTGGAGAAGAGTGTCAGGAGTGACCAGAAAGCAGGAGACAGAGCTGGAGGTGGCAGAGTTAAAGATGCTAAGATTTGCGTTGTGCGTGATGAGGATGAACAGGATTAGAAATGAGTACACAAGAGGGTCAGCTCAAGTTGGACGATTGGGAGACAAAGTCAGAGAGGCGAGATTGCATTGGTTTGGACATGTGCAGAGGAGAGATGTTGAGTATATTGGGAGAAGGATGTTAAAGATAGAGCTGCCAGGGAAGAGGAAAAGAGGAAGGCCTAAGTGAAGGTTTATGGATGTAGTGAGAGAGGACTCGAAGGTGATGGGTATAAATGAACAAGATGCAGAGGACAGAAAGATATGGAAGAAGATGATCCACTGTGGCGACCCCTAATGGGAGCAGCTGAAAGAAGAAGAAGTCTTTGCTTGACCTTATTGTTTATAACATAAATCCTTCATTTATACAAATTCTTACTTTGCACTTGTTTCTCAAAGCAGATGTTGTAAGGTTTCCTCTCCCTTGAAGCAATTTTTTAGAACATTCAAAGCATATTTTAAACCAGATAACCCAGATGTGCACATTTTAAACAGATGTTATATGTAAGATGCTTTAATTAGGCGGACTTACCCTCACAATGATTTTTTCAGACATGTGTGCTGTTACTAGTAGCTTGTGATCCTGATGTGCAGCATAGAGCCCAACTACCAGCATGAAGTATCTGTGAGGAAATGAAACCAAAGTGAGAAATAAGAAATGCGCACCTCCGTTAGTGGAGACCATCGGCGTGAAGGCTCGACTGTATTCATACATTTCAGTCAGTCACTCTTTATATAGTATAATTAACACCATCACAAAGTACTCTGAAGGGCTAATGATGCTGAGTGTGAGTGATGACATCCCTTTTTAGAATGTACATTTTCCATTAACAATAATACATTTAATTTATTCGTAGGCACCTTTCTAAACACTCAAGGACACTGAACAATAGATGAAACACACATTATAAACAAAACAAAAATACAAAATTTAAAATCAGACAGAGCAATTGTAGTCAAAGAGAAAAGCAGTCTTAAACAAATGAGTTTTAAGTTTAGATTCATAAAGCGAGAATGAATCAATGCTTTTAAGCTCAGATAGTAGTGAGTTCCAGAGCTGAGGAGCAGAGCAACTGAATGCGCTGCTCCCCATGGTGGTAAGATGAATGAAGGGGACAGTCAAGTGCATGGAGGAAGAGGATCTAAGGATATGGGAGGGAATGGCAACATGGAGGAGATCAGACAGATATGGAGGGGCGAGGTTGTGGATTGCCTTAAAAGTTAACAGAAGAATTTTGAATTGAATGCGGAACTTAACTGGAAGCCCGTAAAGCTGCTGCAAGACGGGAATGATATGGTGAATAGAGGAGGTTCTAGTAATGATGTGGGCGGGCAGCTGAATTCTGGACCAGTTGAAGCTTATAAAGAGATTTGTGAGAAAGACCAACGAAAAGGGAATTGCAATAATCCAGACGAGAAGTGACAAGGCTATGAACAAGGATAGCAGTGGTGTGGGGAGTGAGGGAGGGGCGAATAAAATTAATGTTACGCAAGTGGAAATATGCAGACTGGGAGATGTTATTGATGTGGGACTGAAAGATGACACCCAGACTCTTAACCTGTGAAGAAGGGGAAATAGAGAAATTTTCAATAACAAATGAAAAATGATCAGTTTTGGATAATGTTGATAATGTCTAGAAGTGGAACTCCACAGCTCCACTCCACTGAGGAGGTTATTGCTTTATAGAACAGGTTAAGATTAACTAGGGTTAAGATTAGAGTTGGGGCAGACTGATCTGACTCAAATCAATTAAACCATGTGACAAATAAACTGCAAACCAATTGGCTGTCCAGTGTAGCAAATGACTTGTGGAGCTACAGGGGTCTGGACCTATATTGAATTTTCTCCTGTCGTCTTTAAGCCATAAGGTAATTCTTCACCATTAAAGCCTGTCCCCATTAAATGTCACTCTTAGTTTTGACATAACTACTGTTGAGTAGTTCTACCACCGTAATGTGTTGCTCTCTACTATACTTTTCTTTTCTCTTTTATTTTTCTGTTTGCTTTCTTTGCATTATACTACAATTTGTGAGAAAAACTATTTTACAACACAGAGAGTCGGCAGATAAGACTTCCAGTCTATATCTGCTTGTGGAAAGCCACTCCCTAAATAAAACTTGCTATAAATAGAGCACCTTTGACATCTCTTCACAATGACAGGCCCACTCTCACAATGTGGAAGACCAGAAAGCTCTAGCGGCCTGAAGATTCCACCCAATTCCCCACTCATTTCAGAGCTGGCAGTGACCCCTACCTTTGGTCAGGATTTGGCTTTCCCTTTTTCCTCATGTTATTTGCAGTGGTCTCACTGAAGTGCAGCCTCCCCAGAGTGACTTTGGTGATCTTGTCTCCTGGAAGGTTTACCCTGAAAGTTACAGAAGAAGTAGGTCAGGACACTGACATGGTCACGGTCCACTCATGGTGTTATCCCTAGCTCAAATGTGTTTTCTGCTTATTTAATCTTAATTCTCTTTTAATGTTTTTGTAATTATTAATAATTTTGTTTTTGTTTTCCTTTTTTATAGCATATGTTTTCAGGAAGGTTTTGTCTAGAGATAATTTATGAATGTGGCCATTTCCATTAAATTATGTTTCTTGTATGTTGAGCTCAGAAGGGTGGGACCACCTAATGCTGCAGCTGGGTATCCATTCCCACCACTATTTAAGGAAAACCACCCAATGGCATGGCTGCTTTCAGCACCTAGGACAGTTCCTGGGCCATTTTGTCTGACCTTATTGTCGTTTTCTTTGGAGTCCTTGATTTTGACTCTTCCCTCTTGAATTGAGGTTCTGTTTTTGGTTTGTGATTTTTGCATTTGTGTACTTATAAAGCCAACCCATTTTCCCTCCTGCTTTATTTTAGTCAATCATTTTTGCATCTCCTTTAACAAGTATTTAAATGTTGAAGGAATTCTGTTTGGTCCTTTGATTAGAGGTTCTTACAGTTTTTCTGCCCCTGTTTTTGTGAGCATTTAACACTGTGGACCTATGCAAGCTATAAGCCTGTTTTGGGAGTTTGGGAACAGGCTGCCTATGGTGAGGCTGTTGAGTGGGTCTAGACTTGTAAAGAAGGGTTTTTGAGTCTTACATCCTTTTTTTAGCCTTCGTATAAAGAACAAAACTGAGTTACTTTAATATTAAAACATTTATTAAAAATGATTGACAAAAATACCAACCTAAAATCCAACAAATCCAAAACTCACAAACCAGAAATGATACCTTAATTTAAGAGCTGGGGGTCAACACGTGCAAATCCACAAAAATCAAAATGGTCATAAATAACCCTCAGTGCTGATAAAGCCGTTTCATTGGCTACTCCTTCAAAAGCAGGATTAGGTGGCCACGCCCCTCTGTGACTGACATACCAGACATAAGAAACATAAAGCAATGGACCAGGCCCCAAAAAACAAATCTTCATAAATACAAAATGTTCATCACAACATGCAACATAGCAAAGAAAACAAAATCAAAATCAGTAATACAATAATAATTAAAAAAATATTTAAAAGCAAACAAAAAGATTAAATTAACAGAAACCACATTTTAACCAGGGATAAACCTCTGGTTGAATCATGGCAAGCAATTAATGCTGATGAGCCGGAGACCACTAGTTTGAACAGGAACCCAGTGAAGGAAGTCTGGGGTCCCCAATTCTGGTAAGTAAGGATAAGCGGTCAGAGTGAAAGGTAAGAAGAATCCACTTCTTAAATCAGAAATAAAAACTTGAAGTCACCATCCACGGTGAGTGGTTTATTTCACAGTCTCTGTTTCCAATAGTAGATCTGTTTATATTTATTTTTAATTATTACGAGCACCCAAGGGAAGCAGTCATGGCCCAAAGTGTTCTCACACATACACATCTCCTTTGACACTCCCTTTCCACCCATCAATTTGAATTTGAAGCAAAAGGGACTTCTTACTTGATAGGCAGGAATGATTTTTTGCTTCGGTCAGACTGAGACTGCTCAATCATCACGATGTGACTTGGTGTGTCCGCCTGGGATGAAATACATTAAAAAAAAAAAAAAGAAGATGTGCACAGTTAGTCCTTCAAAGCAGAGTCATTGGGTGTAGTGCCACTAGGTGGTACCAGAGGCACATTAACAGTTTTTTCCAGGATGAAAATGCTAAACGGGACAGCTGGTCCAATGAGTTGGACATGTGCCTTGACATGCGACCATCAGGTCAATCATCCTCCAAGACACAACAACAAATGGAAGAACAATGAACAGACTTGCCTTGATGCCGAAGACGTTTATGTAGAATGCATCAATCGGAGTGAATCCCTTAGGGGTCTTTAATGTCATGGGGTTTCCCATCATGCCGATGTGTACTGTCACCTGGAAGTGGTTCTTCTTCTGACACACGAAGGCCTCATCACAGAGGGAGTAATTGAAGCCTTTGTCAGCATCCACTTGGTAGCCTGGAGTTGGCCTATGAGAGAGAGACAAGGATGAAATAATGTTCTTGGTGGGGGGCAGCTTGGGGTATTGGTATTTTTTCCAATGTGAAACTGGGGCGGGATGTGACAGATCTTGCTATATTGGTGGTAGACCATCAGGTGCCTTCCATACAACTTTCCATGCTGCTTTTTTCTTCCAACACATAAAGCTAAAGTAAGATGGTGCAGTCAATAATACAAAATGGTTCCTGGTGTTGTGATTTATGAAACCTTAAAAATGCTTTTCTCTGCAGATAATTGTTTTTTTCATTATCTTCAAAGGTTGCTTTGAGAATCGGAGAACATCCCTGCCGCTTTTAAAGAACTTATTTTACATTTTGGTTGTACTACAACATCTTTTTTGTTCTGAGTAGGGTGTTGCCATTTTGTTGGAATGTGTAGATCCAACTTCTGAAGGTCATGCATCAGTATGTTGTGTCACTGATGATATAAAAGCTTAGATTGTGAATAGTTTTAAAATCATTTTCAAGTCTTGTTTTCAATTTCTTGGCTACTGATTGTAATGCTTCATTTGCTACCTTTGTCTGCTCTTAGTAATTTTATGTTGTCACCAGTAATTTTCTTTCCTGGTTTTGACTATGTTTCTCTCCTGGTTTTTTCTCACTTGCTCTTTTGGCGTGCCATATAATAAACACCATGGCAGAACTCCTGGAGGACCACCCAGCTGCCCTACTCTTCTATCTCAGCACTGGGTCTTCTTCTACCAGCACCTATGCAGCTGCTCCCGATCTCCAGAGATTCATCAAAAGGCCTCTGACATCAAGCACAATATGAGAAAAGTGAAGTTAAGGTATGGTGGCTAGACATTGGCATACCAACCATCTATAACATTTCCTCATTGGGAGAGGTCCATCAGTCCAAATCCTGAAATGGTAGATCTACAATATCTGAGGCTGGGCATCTGGAGATCACCCAGCACTAAACTACATCACTGGCCATAGTCTGGTACAATTTGTCTTATGTGCTTATCTTGTGTAGTTACCTATTGAGGGTACCAGTTTTCCTTATTATCCTTTTCAGCCCTTTCCCTCTTAACTATTACCATTAAGGTCGCAGTACAGTGGAGCTTTGTGGTAGGACACAACTGCTTAGATTTTTCCTTTCAAATTTAAAAGTCTTCCCATAGCAATTTATATTGCAAGTCAAGGATGCTTCTTTGAAGGCCAAATGGCACAAATAAACCAGTCAGGATTGTGGTTTGTTTCACTTGAGAGTCAGAGATGGACACTTAAACAGAAGGGGAAACTACAAGGGTGAAAATCATAATCTGAAACTGTCTTCAGATTGGGTGGTCAAGAAGTAATCTCTTTTATCTTAAAGACTATGGCCTCCATAATATCACATGTGGCATTGCACCAGGCCTGGACATAGCACAGCATCACAGCAACAGTAGCTGTTAACGTTGCTGGGAAGCGAAGTTCAATGAAAAATTGTAGACGTGAATAGCAGCAAAGTGTGTGACTTCATGATTACATGTGATATGTAAGATGGTGGCACAGCAAGTCAAAACCAGTGACACGTGCAGGCTAGTGATTTAGTGAAAGGATATTTCCACAATTGAAATTCTTGCATTTGTTTTCTACTTTGATGATCAATTTTTTTGACTTCCTGCTGTTGAACCTTTCTAATTTACATTATCAGTCACCTAATTGTTTTTTGCTATGAAAACGTTGCTTTTGGGTCTGCTAAAGAAATTAGCACTTTATGGGTGAGCATTTTATTCACTTTAATTGTAACTCCCAATATTATGTTCAGATCCTAACATATTGCCGAGTCATAAGAGTTTCTCCATGCTGCCTACAGAGGGCAGTGGGGAGTCAAGCACCAGACTCTGCTTTATTCAGACAGCACTCAGTCCAGGTGCAAGTTGCAGACAAACCCTTGATGTCAAAATTGAACCCCTGGTAAAGTTTTGATGACTTCTGCTTGCCAGGGATTACTGATTATTGACATCCACCAGTCACTAGTGTCCCTTGTTGGTGCAGATGCATGATGGACACATAGGTTTTAACTACCCTAGGATTACTCCCCCATAGATGTTGTGCTCCTTTAAATCCCACAATTCGAATTCCCTCTTTTTTCAACAGAGGTTTTTCTTTAGTCTCTAGTCTATCCTTAAAGCAGATCATGTAGCTATGCTCGTCACCCTTTGGGCATTCGTTTATAGGGCAATCCCTATTTGATTGTTGTCTCACTCACAACCTCCACAACAATTGAGATGTCAAGCTGGAGAGTAGATTAATCTCTTACAAACTGTTGCTTCTGGAGTCGAACAGAGGAGTCCACTGGTGTGACTGGTATGGGCTCCAGGTTAAAGACTGGTACCATCCTGACCCACACTGCGCATTCTGTCCATCACTCTCATAGCCCAGACCATCCCCACAATAGACAGCATTCCCTGAAATGAAAACAGTCACATTTAGAGATACATAGAGGCATAATGTCTGCCATGCCAGGACAGCATCCCATGTTGCTCCCCAACTAGGCCTGCTTTGGCCTTCCATCTTTGAGCCTCTCCATCATGTCAAGACCAGGTGAGACCAGGCAGTGAGTACTGTCACTTCATTCTATATTGTTCGGCTCAGTGGACAGTGCAACAGATGGAGTGCAGGCCTCACAGATAAGCACTGACCCCCTGCATCAGGAATCCCCATCCTCCCATGGATATTGGTTATCTCTAACAGTAAAGCTCATGTCCGGTTCACCAATACCTGTGGCAGGTAGGAAGTCACCTATCACCTGATCAATGATCTGTCAAGTGGACACTTGGTGGTCTCTACTTTGAGAGCATTTCATAATATGACTGTGTCTTTCTTATAGGTGGTCACTTACCCAGAGTGGTTGAGCATAAGCTGGTGGAGTTTGACACACTTGGATTGACGCCACCTTCACCAGAGTCACAGCGCTTTCTCTTTTTTGGAAGTTGGATCGGACCCCTGTACAGAGAGAGAGAGAAGATGCATTAAAATTAATGAAGTATCTACCTTGGTCCTGAGTAATTCACAATAGATTCAGATTTTCAATTGAGTCAACATTTTAATGAGCATACAGAAGCCACAGCGGATAAATATAGAGGTCCAAGTAACCAATATGGTACCAACAGAAAAAGACAAAAACTAGTGGCAAAGGCTTAGGCCGTACATCCCTGAGCAACCATAGCCATCAGAAGAAGTGTAAAGCAGTTAGCATAATGGGTGGACAACGTGTTAAATGATCAGTGAATGAACCAATGGGAGTGCTTGCATATCATGGAATCATAAAGTATCATGATATATCATAATGTGTATAAAGTACAGTGATGTACCATGGTGTATCATAATGTGCATCAAGTATAGTGAAGTTATTATAATGTATCATGAAGTACTGTGGAGTATCATGATGTGTCATAATGCATCATAATATATTGTGAAGTATCATGATGTCTATGAAGTATTGCAAAGTAGAATGATGCATGGTAAAGTACTGAAATGCATCAAAATGTATGTGAAGTATAGTTGAGTATCATGATGTATCGAGAAATATTGTATTGTATCATGATATGCATGAAGAGACGAGCAGAATCAGAAGATGGCATCATAATGGGCAAATGCTCATCAGTACATACAAAGTTGTGTGGTTAAGGGTTACGTCAAAGAGTATTGGAGGCTGGGAAATGTGTCTGTAAAAGATGGTGTGAAAAAAGAATTATGAGCACCAGGGAATTTTGGGTACTGATATAACAAATCTAGAGTCATTATACAGAAATCTTGTGTATGCACCACTCCAAAGATAAGAAGATGGAACTGAATTTTACCTAATTGAGAGTTATTTCTGAGAAGTGGGTCCATGTTCCCTATTTTACTTACCCGGTACTCACGGTGGCACTCATAGGTGCATAAGGGAAAGCTGAAGCCACAGTGCAAGAAGATGTAGCACCACACATGGGCAGTGGAGTGGCACCGGAGGCTCCTGGAAATTCCACACATCTGTAAGGTGGCTCTCCACTGCATCCCTTGGTCACAATGGGGTTGATGGCTGGAGTAAATGGAGGTTCCAACAGAGCAGCGGGAGGCCAGGGGGTGCCACAACTCACTTCTACAAGGGAAGCTAAGTAGAAATGTTAAAATATACCTACTGATTGGTGTCTTGATGGGCAAGAGGACGGAAAATTAGAGGCACATACCTGTTGTCTGAGGAGGAGAACAGGGGTCTGAGCTTGAGTCAGGAGGGGATTCTGGGAGCAAGCTGACAAGAGTGAAACAGAGGAAATGAAATTGTTCAGCAGGAGTTCTCTTTAAAAAGGGAGGGGAGATATGATGGGCATTGACAAGAAGGGACTACCTACTGGGCAGCACCATCCACTGATCAAACTGTGGTGCACCTTTCATGGAATGAATGCAAGCAACAAGACAAACAGGTTCAACTTCAAATCCAAGCTCGCTAGCCTCTGAGTGTGCCAGTCACTAAAGCATGCACACATGAGCTAAAGGTTCAGGTCAGGGTTAATGGACGGTAGGAGCAGACATGTAAAACACCCAAAACCTGACTGGGCATCATGTAATAATAAAGTGCAGCACTGTGAGTCTGTTCACTGAGATTTTTTGAACTGACATATAGGTGGCCTCCCTTCCATTAACTGGTAACCTGCCCTGCCCTAAGAACATACATAAGAAGACAAGAAATATGGCAAATGAGAGGAGACCATTTAGTCCATCAAGCCTGTTTGTTTAGGTAATAGCTCACCCAGCCGGTACTCTTCTTTCTTGCCTCCCTCTTCCATCGTGTGGATTTTTCTTTTTCCTGAATGCCTAATGGTTAACAAATCTGGCCTGTCTATTTGGAGATGAGTGAGATTCATTTTTGATTTTCACTTTTGTTTTGGCACTAAAGGAGCAGGTCACATGATCTTTGCACAATGTATTCTCACAAGGAGACCCATCAAGGTTACTACAGGTCCACTCAACAGTGGCCATGCTGTCACCTTTACACCAAATGCTAGTAATGCACCAATAAAACACCCATGAATCAGGTTTGGGGACAATAAGGACAGTGCAGGCCACCACAAAGACCAGACCAGTTATTTTCATGAGGAATTTTATATAGCACCATTCCCATACAGCATTTTAGAAAATTTCAAAAATATGAACATGGTCACCATGTTCAGGGTGACCCATTCATGTGGCCCAGCTTAGACACCATCTATTGGTGTAGCGAATGCAATGAAGGAGCTGTGCACACATGGGCAAAATTGTCCTAAATAAATTTCAAGAGATGAAAGGTAATTTTAAGAGCAGGAGAGTGGAGGTTATGGAGCAGGTGTGGGTCAAGGTACTGTGGAGGTAGTCAAAAAACAAGCTTAAAAACAAAGCAAGAATTAAAGTTAAAAAGCAAAGCAAGTGGCCCTAAACTTGTACATTAGTGTGTTAGTTTGATTTTTAGAGTTGTTTTATCCAAAACCTGAAGATATATTATAACTAATGATTACATTATCTCATTTGAGAACAAACAATGCTTTTTTTATGAATGATCTGGTTGTAGCAAAGAAAAAAATACAACAAAAATGGTACAACAATGATGTCACAAACAAGATGATAAATAATAAGAAATTCCCAGTATGATGAAACAAAATGGCTCAAATTCAAGAACCAGAAATCGTAATAAAACTTAGTTGTGGTAGAGTTTATTACCCTGCTATAAGTCTTCATTAGCTACTATATAAGAAAATGCTAAGGTCTGTGTGTGTCCAGTCCCTTAGAGCACTCTAATTGGCCAGTTTCACTTTGCTAATAATTTTGAAAGAGCAAGTGCGAGTACGAGACACATGAGGAGGAGTAAAGACGTAGGAGTCATGCTGAGAGAGTCGCCTTCAAACTTTGAAGTTCAAATGCAGGAAGTATAAAAGTGGACAGGTAGCGAGAAAGGTGCCTCAAAATGACAGAGTCTGAAAACAGACTTTATAGGAATGCAGTTGAGAGAGGGAGTGCCGGTCAGAGAGCTTCAGTCTCAGGTGGATACTGAGGCAACGGGACTGAAGGTACACATAGGGCAAGAAATATCAAATACACATCAAATTCTATTAGAAAGAATTTCTCATGACTGAAAAAACAATTTGTTAAAATGGGAATTTTGTTATAATGGAATTTTCACCTGGCACAGTCGTTCAGCACGCATAGCTGACGAAGCTGAGTGCAGAATATGAAACTTAATGACAATACCTTTTTTTCCTTTTTGCATCAATGGCAGTGAGACATTCCAATTTTTTCCTGTAAAACAAATTGCTGCTGTCACTGCCTATTGAAACCCAAAACCCTAAGGTTTTTTCCCCTTATTGTCCATAGGACAGCAGACAGAATTATTAGACTTTAAGTTTAGTGGTCCTACTCAGTGTTTAGAACACATGATCCTTTAGATACAAAGCGCAATCGCTGTGTGAGTTACAGAAACAGTGGTCCTCAGTGTCTGGAGCGTGCACCTCTTAACTGTCATAAATGACACCGCAGCCAATCCCCCTACTCTGATGATCATGCCTTCACTGAAGCAGCATTGCAGGTGATTGCTCTGATGATCAAGCTTTTGTAGGTTGACCACAGCCAATCCCAAAAAACCTCAAACCCCTGGGATGATCTTTAATTATGTTGACAGGGCATGGCCACTAAGGTCACACCCACTCCAGGACAGTCCCTAGTAACGGCAATCAACAATAGCTCCATCAGAATGGCCCAAATCACAAATCAAAATTAAACTATATTCCAAAATGAATCCAGTGAATACCTTAGAGTACGAAATCCCCCAACAGATGCAAATGATATTCAAAACTGCAGTATCTGACAAAAACCACATCTGAATTTAATGCATATCTCTCTATTATAAAAGGAAATCTTGACGAGATTTTATGCCAAGAGATTTTTTCAAGTCCCGGGAGACGAGACTATTGCAAAGAGATGTTGTCAAGTCCACCATTTTCAAACACGATCTTGGTCCACTCAGCTCTCATTTGTGAGGTAGTGGAGCAACGCTTGCGGTAGGAAGAAACATTTCTGGAAAGGTTTGTGATGACATATGTGAGAGGATTTGATTAATAAATTAACCTTTATTTGAACCCTGGACTTTGCATGTGTGCCCAGGTGTCCATCACAGTAGATATGTTTCACTGCTCATCCAAGCAGCTTCTTCAGTCTGAGGAATGTTGTTAAAGACCACAAATTTATCCTCCAGGTTAGTTTCACTTCATACCTGCCCTAAATATGCTCATTGAGTAAAAAAAGGAAGGGGGAGGTGTGGGTAGATGTAACAGTCACACCTTTTGACAGCCCCTCCTACCCCCATAGAGTGGATCATTAAGAGTGGTCTACCTGATGGAAGAATGAATTGGGCCTGATTTTCCTGGGGATGGATGAAAGGGCAGCATGATAAATTGAAGATAGGTTATGCCTAAGGCCTCCACCTCTGTTGAGTGAGGGGTTGTTGATTTGCACATACAAAGCTTCCCTCGCCCCTCTCTCAAACCACGGGTCTTCTCTATCCAATATCTGGACATTAATGTCCTCAAATAAAGATACACAAGGAAGGAGCCCCCCCTCAGACCCATAGTCAGCACCATTAACTCTGTAACTTGCAACACTGCCAAATACCTAGCCACAATCCTGGTGCCTTTAGTTGGACACACAGACCACCACATCCACAATTCAGAGGAGTTTGCTTCCAAGGTCAGGGAGCTGAAACTGGATACCGATGAAACCATGGGGTCCTTTGACATCACAGATACATGAGAAAAGCTTCTCAATCGTGGCCAAATACTCGTGAGTGTGTGCTATCAGCACAGCTTCTGAAAGCCTGTTCAATACGGCAGGTTATGATATGATATGCTTAAGAATTATTTGTGAATTGATTACATTTTTCTCAGACTCCAGAAATAGTTCTTCTGAAAAACAGATAATCTAATTATATCTGGTTTTCCTTACTTAATTTTTCCAAGAATAGTCTAATATTTCTTATCATTATGTTGTGTATTTTTAGTGGGCGCCGTCATTTTTATTGCACTGTTCCTAGAAAGCAATAGTTAGTTGGTAGAAGCCTATTTCCCAGAAGTCAGTCTATGTAATGTCTAATATGGGATAATTTAAAAGTCAACTCCTCGGTCTGTATGGTACCCAAGACTGTGAATATGTACTAAAACAAAAAGAACTTGCTGAATGATATTAATGTTTGATTGTTCGATTTTAGTCTTGGATTCACCTTTTGATTTTTTAACTGTAAATCTTTTGTCTACTTGGTTTATGACTAGCGCTCATTAAACAGACAATGTGTCATCTTCTGGTCTGTTTTCACAACAATTCTGCTAACTGCCTTCTCTGGCATTAGACCTTGTTGTTGTCTTCTTTTCATTGAACACTCAAAATGGTCTCTGATTACGTTGTCAATTTAACTCAAATAAGTGTTGCTTTTCACATTTTGTTTTTGTCCAGGATATGCATGAGGGAGTGAGGACTTGAGTTACATGCAGTTTTGGAATAACAGACAAGATCCCAGATAGACAAGGTCTTCTTTAAGTCCTTACCTCTGTGATCTGGTTATGGATTTGTTGAGTCATGGGATTAAATATTAATCCTTTTGGTACAGGCTTATTGCCGATGAGTTGTGTAGCCACAGAAAAGAAGAAATGGAGATGAAGTTGAAAGAATGGAGAAGTGCAATGGAAGATATGGGATAGAAGGTAAATTGGAAAAACACAGAATAACTGAGGTTTAATTGTGACCAGGATTTAGAAGTTAGCCTGCAGGGAGAGCTATTGAAAAGAGAACATTTAAATTTAAATATCTAGGATCAGTGGTAGCCTAAGGTAAAGAATGAGATGCAGAGATAACCAATAGAATGCAGTGTGGAATGAAACAATTGGAAGAAGGTATCTGGAGTATTGTGTGAAGGTTAAAGGTCAGGTTTTTAAGACAGTGGTAAGACCAGCAATGATGTGTGGTGCAGCAAATGACAGAATAAGAAATGAGGCAGTCAGAGGTACAACAAAAGTGGGAGAGATAGCTAAGAAAGTACAGGAGAGTAGGTTGATGTGGTGTGGACATGTGATAAGGAGAGACAAGGAATATGCGGGCAAAAGAGGGATGGGTATATAAATACAAGGGAAGAGAAAGTGGAGGTGGATGGGTAAAGTAAAAGAAGTTCTGAAGTAAGAGGACTTGACTAGTGAGGAGGTGCAGGACCAAGATTTTTGGAGAAGGTTGATCAAGCACATTGACCATACAGAAGTTGGAAAACATAAAGAAGAAGAAGAAGAAGAAGAAGAAGAACCAGCAGAAAAAAGACTCTTTTGTGTCAAAGTGAAAAGAGATAACTGCAAAGATAATTGATCACGTATGTATTCAAACATTTTTAATTGTCACCCTTAAATCATACAGTTAGTTTTAGAAGTCACAGAACAAGTTCAATGGAGATCACCCATCAGGGGTTTCATTTCATTGTGGTATAAATGAACCTGGAACTGGAGTCAGTATGTTGGTCTAACCTACACCACGTAGACAAAAGAACACTCCAAACAACTCCAATTGGGAAGGGGATTGGAAAGCGCAAGTCAGGGGATGAATATAAGAAAATATCCAAGATCACTAAGAAATGGGAAGAGTATGGCATAGCTGTAAATCAGCATAGAGCCAGTGGTCCACAATAACTGAGTGATCATGCGATACGAAGAATAGTGACAGAAGTCACCAAGATGCATATAAGAACTTTAAAGGTGTTACAAGCTACGATGGATGAGATTGGAGAGACTGTGTAGACAACAACTGCGACTGGGTGCTTCTTCAGTTGCCGCCTTCTTGGAGACTAGCAAAGAGAAAAGAATGTGAGACATCTTGGCTGTTGTTGGACAGGAGGAACATCAGAGACACTGACATTGGCTGAGAAAAGGCTTTATGGTGTGATGAGATCAAAATTGCGCTTTTTGGCCCTTATGTTTGAACACTACAGATTATCTAAACACACTCTCTTTGCTGTGAAGCATTGTGGTGGCAGCACATTGACAAATGACGGCAGCCAAATCGAGTCATGTCATGTCATTTACCAACCTGCTTAATCCAGACCAGGGTGACAGAGGGTGCTGGAGCTTATTGCAGGTAACATAAGATATAAATCAGGAACACACCCCACAGAAGGCGCCAGTCCATCGCAGGGCAAACACAAACACACACACACACACACACCAAACACACATTAGGGCCAATTCCCCTGCATGTCTTTGGGCTGAGCACCTGGAGGAAACCCACACAGACAGCGGAGAACATATGCAAACTACATGAAAGGAGGTCAATGGATGTGAACTCTGGTCTCCTTACTGCGTACCAGCAGCACTACCATTGCACCACCGTGCCACCCCACAGACAAATCAAAGATAATAAAAAGGCATTGCATAATAATAGTAAATAACAGCAATCATTTTTTTTAACAATTCAGATATTGCAAGAGACTAGTAGAACATAACACATAACATTCAGAAAAAGCACATTCACAACAATGAGATCATCAGCCACACTTTGACTTCTACCACCATTGTTGAAGGAGTATGAAGACAGTTAAAAAACGCAATTGTGGCATGAGAGAGGTCATAGCAGCTCACTGGATCTAAGAGGTGCCATCTCAGAGAGGAATAAAAAATCAAAGAAATGACTCACAAGGAGGCAGGGTCAAAGTCACTTGAGAGGTACTGCTCCAGGACACTGGTGTCCAACACCGGGTTCTCCAGGACGCCGCTGACATCATGTCCTAAAGGGAGGTAAAAAAGAGGGGAGTGAGTGACAAACCTGGTGACATGGTGATGCCTAGTCAAATCAGACGTTGAATGTCACAACTCATTTCAACATTTGAACGCCCATCATGATTAATTCAAATAAGCCCACGTGCCTTTCTCTGCACCTCTCACCAGCAAATATAATTAGCTAGCTGCACACTGATGCTGTTAACTGTATTTACTGGATATTTACACTTTTGCTTGTTTTTGAATTTTTGTGTTTTTTAACCTAACCGAGTGGTAAGATCCTTCACAACTTTTAAGTGCATTACGTCGAGATGACAGGTTAACTCAGTGGAATAAGTCGACTCAGGGAGATCGTCTGTCATGAACAAGCTAGGCACTTTATCTTCGACTCTTTGGTTTGAGATCAGATACTATGTGTGAAATATGGATTTTGCCATAAAAGTTCCTAATATTAATAATTCCTCGAGATTTTAAATCACTATTTTGTTGAAATGATTATTGATGAGGGAAGAAGGAAGCTTAAAATGTAACTTAACAGCAGGAACCTTATTCAATTCAAGACATTTGTGAACCCTTTTGATAATTTCCTACAAAGTACATACCAACATTGAAATAACCGTAACATGAAAAAAGACAGAAGCAAAGAAGTCCAAATCCAAAACGTTTAACTAATAATATTTAAAAAATGACTTGCTAGATTGGCCAAAAAACCTCTTTACCTTACATAGAAGGAAGATTAACCAAGAAAAATGGAGTCAAGGCAGCAAGAAGAACTCAGCTGATTAAGGATGGCTTAAATAGTCATTGTCCAACCTGCTATATCCTAACACAGGGGTACGGGGGTCTGCTGGAGCCAATCCCAGCCAGCACAGGGTACAAAGCAGGAACAAACCCAGGCAGGGCACACACACACACCAAGGACAATTTAGGATTTTGGACTGTGGTAGGAAACCCACACAGACACGGGGAGAACATGCAAACTCCACATAGGGAGGACCCGAGAAGCGAACCCAGATCTGATTACTGCGAGGCAGCAGTGCTACCACTGCGTCACCGTGCCGCCCAATTCAAGATGTTGACCAACATAATTTGTGGCTTAAAAATAGTAAATAATAATAATAATAATAATTCTTTACATTTATATAGTAAACATGTAATCAGCAAGTTGACAATAAAGAAAAAAAACATTTAAGAAATATTAACTAATAAAACAAAACTAATTAGTGATAATTTGGAAAATGGTAAAGAATACAAAAGAATACCGTTGTGAATAGGCGACACAAACCAGGTGAAAAGGCCTCCTTAAAAGACCCACAAACCAGGCCAGGACCACCATTGGCCTGCCTACAGATCGGGCCCACCCTTGGCAGCATGACTCCAGACTCCACAGGCTGGCTCCGGCCAACACAGGCCCAAAATGGGGCAAGGGGTTTTAATGTTCAAAAAGAACTTTAAATGTTCAAAAAACATTCACCAAAAGAAAAAAAAAATAAATAAGGGAAGGGGTAAACCTTAAAACATCTTCCTTGAGATACAAGCGTGGCAGACGACCAGGGACCTTACTCCACCGGGACGCCTGGAGAAGGGAAAGACCGAGAGAAGGGTAATATCTTCCCCGGGGCGCAAGAGGGCAGCCCCCCTGTATTACAATACAATACAATACTATTTATTTTTTTGTATAGCCCAAAATCACTCAAGAAGTGCCGCAATGGGCTTTAACAGGCCCTGCCTCCTGACAGCCCCCCAGCCTTGAATTTTTAGGAAGACAAGAAAAAACTCCCAAAAAAACTCTTGTAGGGAAAAAAATGGAAGAAACCTTGGGAAAGGCAGTTCAAAGAAAGACCCCTTTCCAGGTAGGTTGGGCGTGCAGTGGGTGTCAAAAAGAAGGGGGTCAATACAATACAGTACAATATTACATCAGGGACCCTGTTGGGGTCCGTGGCCATGGCCTGGACAATTCCAGAGCCCTGGATGGCAGCACTTCCGCCACACCAGGAAGCGCTGCTGGAAGAGGAACCCGAGTACAACCTGGAATGCTACCGGGTGCCCATACAGTACTTCCACTACACCAGGAAGTGCTGCGGGAGGTTCATCAGAGTGCACCCGGAGCACATTCGGGTGCAACATAAAAGGGGCCGCCTCACTCCATTCGGAGAGCCGGAGTCGGGTGGAAGAGGACGGAGCTTGCGAAAGAGGAGCAGAGGTGGCAGAAGGAGAGAAAGAGAGGACTCTGAGTCTTTACTGGTAATTGATGCAATGTGTGTTGTGCAAGAAAAAAATAAACGTGTGTGTTTTGGGACATTTGGCATCCATGTCCGTCTGTGTTCGGGTTCAAGTTCACACAAGACATGCAATAACTGTTACAAATTATTTACTTCTATAACATACACAATGAAGTAGTATGAGGCAAACAGCGGAAAAGGAAAAAATAGGAAAAAAGGGGCTTGTCTAAAAAGCCAATCCAATAATTCAATATGATATCCAATATGAAGACCAAGCAAAAGTAATAAAAAAGCGACAACAAGAAAATCCAAAGAACAAGATACATCACAAGAAACACACTCCATGACAATAAATTAACCTCTGAGCTCATAAATATGTACACCGAAGATGGTCCTTCAGAAATATAAAAATACACAGTACATACTGTAAGTACAATATAACACATAAACATGACAATATTAACAAAACTGAAATAATAGCAAGAAAGAAGAAAAAACAGCTAACAATAAAAAGGATGGTAAACATCAGCCAGAGAACAACCTCTGGCTGTAACATACAGTAAATTGCAAACATTGCAATAATCAGCATAACACAATGGTGAAAGTAATAAACATAAAATAAAAGATAGGGATGGAGCTCCAGCAAGGACCTAACAGCAATGGGACTAAGAGTTTTATCTCATCTTTCATTTTCCACGATTATAATAATAATAAATACTGGGAATAGTTGATTTCTTTAAAGCGTGATTCACAATAGCATAGTCAGCAGGATAATAATAATTCTTTATAATTATATAGTGCTTTCTCACAGTGAGTGGGGAGCCACTTTAGAAAGTCTTCATTGTCCCACCATCAAAGTGTATTTTGGACACTTCCGCATTTTGGTTATGTGTGAATGCTTATCAATAAGCAAATCATTTTTTTGTTCATTTTTTATATACAAGTTGGCCCACCGGGCATATTGTTCCTCGAGTGCCCCCCCCCCCAAAATTGATGTGCAAAAACAATGGATGCTGAGGACTTATATAAAAGCATAAAGATGATTACAGACATGAAGGGCTAAAACAGCAGGTGGGACAGGCTTGGGTACGCCGTGCCTCAGCACCATCAGCCTGAGTATCTTTTTTCTTCTCCGTATTTAGAGTGCATTCTTTTTCAAGAATAATTTGGATTATTTTTTTTAATTTTGACTCACAGTGGGTCAAAACTGTTGATAAAGTAGGCCAGCTGTAATAACTTTTATGTTTTTAGTCACCATTGCTGTTTACCATTTCCTTAGCACCTTTGTCATGCTGTCATGATTGACAATTATGTTTAAGGTAGTTGCATGCAGAAATTCTCGACCAGAGGGGAAATTTTCTTTTCAGGAGTGATTTTCAGGTTAAAGGCCTTACTCAAGGGCCCAACAGAGTAGGATCCTTTCTGGCAGTAGCAGGATTTGTTTTTATTTATCTGTTTAGTTATTTATTGTTTCATTGATTTTATCTAAAGTAAATAACATTTCATACAATCAGGTCAAACTTAACAAAACAAAATTTAACTCCCACCCAAGAGAAAGAGAGGAGTGCCAACAAGCGAATCTTTAAAAGCAGCAAGGAAAGAAGAGTATCCTTTTTCCCGAAACAGATGCTTATTCTAAAATGTTATTGTTTCGATCCTGCCATATTTAAAAAAAAAAAAAAAGTTTTAAACAGATCCTTTAAGTGAGAATTTGATTTTCTCCAATTTCAAATGGTATAGAACAGGGGTGTGTAAGACCGACCCTGGGGGGCCGGAGTTGCTGCAGGTTTCCATTCTAACCCTAACCCTAATCAGTGACCAGTTTTCACTGCTCATTAACTCCTTTTCCCTTCATTCTAACTCTTTGAGGGCTGAATATTTCTTTCCAAAAACCTCCATTTTCTGAAAAGCACACAAAGCAATGGTTTCACACATAAATCAACATAAAACGTCTGTTGTTATGTGCTGTGGCTGCTGTGGCTGCATGTTCAGCATCTCTGGCAGCAGTGGCTGTGCGGGGGCACCTTGATGGTCAGCAGGAATGCACAGTGGGCCGGCTACCTCAGTGTGTTTGGACAGCATATGGGCGGCGATGGCAGTGTGACGCAATATGGTCTTGTCATCATAAGTGGTGGTCCTTCAAAGGCGAACGCTGCTGTAGGTGCATTCAGCTACACGAAAGTGTTCAGCACCACAATCGGCTGGAGATCGATGAGATGATGCTGGCACCTCACTTTCGTTTTTGATCTCCATCTCCAGATCACTTGCATTAAACTCTGAGTCTTATTCAACGAAATTACGTAAAATGTCCATGGAGTATTTAACTTTGTACATTCGCGTTGGTCTCTCGCCAGATGTGGATGCCATTTTGGAGGTTGTTTGCTCTTCGCTGCTCATGCACGCGTAGGGAATCGAGGTTGAATAAAAAAAAGCTATGTCATTTTCTTTCTAGCAAGGAGAGTCCAACTAAAATCTAAGTTTACAGCTGATTACTGTCCTCTACCCCTGAATTTTGACAAAAGTCGACATAAGCCCTGAAAGAGTTAATAGCCCTGTTTAAGGATTCAGTCCTCTGAGTTGATTCTTTTCTTCATTAAATGGCAGCCAAACAGAAATTTAGATGTGAGAGGAGCCAACAGATGACCAGTTAAACTGGGATTTCAAACTCCAAAATATTTCACTCCAACCAGTTTCATAATTAGAATCAGGACTCATGTTGTTAATTAAACCCGTTATTTGTTGCTGCTCCTCTCATTCTGCTACAGCAGACATTTCCAAAACTGTTGATTTTTCTGTTTTTTCTTTGAACATCGTCAAAATGTTTTGGTGACCTGAGAGTTCAACCTTACCGAGACCGTCACCTTTCTTTATTTTCAGATATTGTGCGATGGGCACAGGTGAGCTGGTCATGTGGCAGCTTGTTTTGTGTCTTATTATTGTTTGGCTGCTAATTAAAGAAAAATTAAGAGACAATTAAGGGGACTGAGTCAACTAAGGCAAAAGAAGTTAATTAGCAGCAAGACCTAATAAAGGAAATGGTTGGAATGAAAACCTGCAGCCACTGCGGTTCTCCAGGATTGGAGTTTACACCCTGGTATAAAACATCAGTTACCCACTGACTTGAAAGAGGTGAGGTAGGATTCTTCCAGTTGAGCAAAACAAGTCTATGTGCCGATAGTGTAGTAAAGGCAATGACAGTTTGTTTGTCCTTCTCCACTTTAAGACCATCCGGGGGTCCACCAAACACAGCTATTAATGGATTAGGAGGGACTGTGACACCAAGGCTGTCTGAGAGGTATTTAAAGATTTTGGTCCAGAATGATGCTAATTTGGTGCCTGCCCAGTAACGAGATTTGAACTGGCAACTTTTGAGATACCAGCGCAGATCCTTATTCACAGAGCCACCACTCTGCCTTTTGGCTGAAACCTTTTTGATCAATAACTAATATTCCTCCTGCACTTATTATCTTTCAGTCAGAGTAGTATCATGACTTAATATGAACATCATGTTCTAAATCCTGCTTAATTCAGGGTCACCAAAAGTTTGACTTAGAAACACCGAAACATCACAGTGCCCACATATTCACACCAGGTCAGACTTTGGGAGGAAAACCAAAGTACTGGAAACAAACCCACTCAGATACGAGTTCAACATCCACAATCTACTCAGACGGCAATTGAAGTTGATTTCAAATCCATAATGCAGAAAATGTTACCATTATGAGATTAAACACATCTACAATACAAGAAATACATCTGTTAAGAAAAAGTTGGGAGACTACTCTTGTGGTGATTTAGGGGAGATAATCTGAGCCATGCTTGACAATGCCTGACCGCACTTTCCTTCTCAGTGCGAGAACATCTCTCCTCTGTTAGACAGTAGCGGGTGGGACTTTTATCAAACACCAGCAAAATGAGAGACAGGAATTTAAGGATAAATAATTCATGGTGTGTCACGGTGTTCCATGAAACATCTCCTGTAATCCCCAACCAAATTGCCTAGGCCATTCATGAACCTCAACGGACTCCTTGTCAGTAGTCATCTTGTATCTTATCTGAGCAAAATATTTTCCATGTTCTGCTCTGTCATTCACCCCAGACGTGTGTGTGTGTGTGTGTGTGTGCGTGTGTGTGGCAACTTCATATTTCATGTTCTGCAGACGACTGAAGGCCTATGTTATATAATTTGGCCTTGAGTCTGTGGCAATAAATGTTTTTTCTTTATTTCACAATCAGTGCCCACAGTGGTTGAGCGGAGCGTGTTGGCACAGGCTGATTAGTCTGCTCTCTCACACACATACACCTTCAGAAGCTGTGGTTTATGAAAGCATCAGGGGTGTTAATAATTAAGTACCCCCACCTCTTTGCTGGTAACATCAGAGTTATGTGTACTGAGACATTGGGACTTCTTAGGGTGTCAAGGCTAGGGAGGCTGTCAGAAAACAGGGTCTATTAAAGCCCATTGAGCTCTCCTTGTGTGCTTTTGGGCTATACAAGAAATACACTGTTGTTGTTTATTATTATTGTATGTTGGAGCACAGAACTGCATGTAAGAGTGTTCACTTAATATAGTGTATTTTATAGTGAGCAGTCCCACAAAACACTTGATTTCAAGGTAACCGACTGGACCGGAATTTGTATGTTAGTGAGATGAACTTCATATGGGATTCAGTACTCCTTTCACTCCGCCTCGTTCTTCACCTCTGTTTCGTTCTGCCTGACTATTGCTCCAGTTTCTCTTTCAAACCATTTATTTCACTCCTGTCTTTGTGACCGCACAGTACTGGATGCAGACCAACTGACTGCAGAGTTTCTAACTTAGCAATGGCTTCATAATCGCAAAACTAATCGGGAGATCATTTCTGTCAATCGTAAAGTTCTGATAAATGCTAACTCTGAGCTAAGATTTATCAGTAAGCCAGTGACAATGTGCCTCTCAGTTTCTTCTATCAGAATCTATAGGGTGGTCCAGATCTAATTATGCAATTTTAATTACGCTGTAACTTATTAAGTTTATTACATAGAGAATTCACAATTTGTTTTTGTTGCCGATAGATGGCAGCACCTACCCTGCATTCCGAAATGGCGGGGAGACGGTTGTCAGTCGAGCAGCGGGTGTGATGTGTTTGCCTTTTCATAATTGCATAATTAGATCTGGACCACCCTGTACACTGTCCCAGCCTCCATAGGGCAATATAGAGGAGACAGCTGCAGACTTGTCCATAATGGTGATGTAACATTTTCAAACTAGCCTGCTCCAGTTCAGAGTAAAGCCGGAGTCTTTGTTATGTTTAGTCAGGATGTGTTCTCTGGCTTATATTTATTTTCTTTCAGGTGCATTCCTTGTTCATTCTCATGCTTTAATTTCCATGTATATATATATATATATATATATATAAAGTATATAGTAAGCTGTGATCTGCTATCCTCCTTGTATTTTGTGGGTGGGTACCAGGGGGCGGGGCCACCTTATATCACTGCCAAGGACCACCTCCAGCCTTTAAAAGCAGGCTGGGAAAGTGAGTTGCTTTGTGGTTGATTGAATTTGTTTGCCAGTGTTTCGTAAGTGTTGTGTTTATTCTTCTGATGTAGACCTGCTGTATTTAATTACTTTCTGCTCCATCTTCTGATAATGTATTGGGGAAGCACGGTGGCGCAGTGGGTAGCATTGCTGCGTTGCACTTAGGAGCCCCGGGTTCACTTCCTGGGTCCTCTCTGCATGGAGTGGGTTTCCTCCCTCAGTCCAAAGACATGCAGGTTAGGTGCATTGGCAATTCTAACTTGTGCTTGGTGTGTGTGTGTGTGAGTGTGCGTGCGTGCATGCTCTGAGGTGGGCTGGCACCCTTTGTTTCCTGCCTTGCACCTTGTGTTGGATGGGATTGGCTCCAGCAGACCCCCGTGACCCTGTAGTTAGGATACAGCGGGTTGGATAATGGATATATGGATAATGTATTGGGACTTTTTCACTTTAGCGTTGTTTTTTCTTCTTGCTCTTTTGAGCATTTTCTTGCATTTGTCTATTTTTATGAATAAATTGTGATTTTTGTTTTTTATAAAGATTCCTGTGGGACTTCTCTCTATACAAGAGTGAGTCTTACAGTTCTGTCGCTTGTGGGACATTTTTGACATATCTGTGACTCTCTTGTTATTTTTTTGAACTTTAAAAGCTTGTTTCCATTCTGTGACCTGCACAGGCCTGAAGTCCTCCATTGGCTTAGGGTCAGGCATCCTTGGGTGAGCCCTATATTGGTACAGGCCAGTGAGGATTCTGGCCTGTTTTTGTGGTTCTTTTTGAACGCCTTACCCATTTCACGATTTTGTGATGCCAGAATCACAACTCTTTTGTTTTATTGCATGTGTATCTCCAGTGTTAATCACTGGCTGCCTACTTTTGACGACATGGATTGAGTGGGTCAGTTCTGCCATACCTACATTTTCAGCTATTTCATTTTTCATACATTTGAAATATGGAGAGTTGTTAGTAAACCCCTTTACATGTTGCTGCATCTGTCGATGATGTTCTAACTACAAACCTAACCTTAAGGCATCCCACAGTTGTACTCCTTTAGTTTCCTCGTCTCTGTGTCATAGCTGACTAGTGGGTTTGGTGAAGCCATGCTAAATGTATCCAATATGTGAGCAGACTTCTCTCATGTAAACATTAACTTATCTAACTTATAATGTTTGCCTTCCTTCGGGTAATGACTAGTGAAACATGAAAGTTCATACACCTTCTACGTCATAAAATAACAATCAAACAATGGGATGTCTTCATTGAGTTCAGAACATCATGCTACCCACTGACATTGTCATTATCTTACAAAAACCAAGCCATGTGGATTTAAAGCAAAGTAAAGTGTGAGCCTCGCAACCGCCTGCTGCTCAGGAAAATCTCATGGATATGAACTCACTGAATTGAAACAGCAGCACCTCAAGCTTAGAAGTGACCGGCTTTAAGGTGGAAAGGACAGACAACAATAACATGGAAAGAGCACGCACACTACATGACTACACGTCCAGAAGGAGGGCATGCAGTCAGGTCTTTGTTGGTCACTGCGAGGTCAGCCAACGAAAAATAATTTAAGCTGTGGCGGAATGGAAGGACTGGGCGTGATGGAAGGATGGGGGGGGGGGACAAATTCAGGGCAATACCTCCCTCGGAACACAAGAGGGCAAAGCCATCTGACTTACACCATGGCCACAAGTTTGGAGTTTAGAAGCTCAACCCTGCTGGGGCCTGTGGCCTCCACCAGGGGGGTGCCTGGACAATTCCAGAGCCCTAGACTGCAGCACTTCCACCACACTTAGAAGAGGATCAGAGAGCAACTGGAGTACTTCCACGAAGCAC
This sequence comes from Polypterus senegalus, assembly GCF_016835505.1. Classification (NCBI taxonomy): domain Eukaryota; kingdom Metazoa; phylum Chordata; class Cladistia; order Polypteriformes; family Polypteridae; genus Polypterus; species Polypterus senegalus. The sequence goes on from NC_053161.1 coordinate 158,540,307, forward strand.
TATAAAAGGAGCCACCTCACTCCGTTCTAGGAGCCAGAGTCGGGAGGTGAAGGACAAAGCTTGCTGGGAGAGGAGTGGAGGTGACAGAGAAAAGAAAGAAAGAAAGAAAGAAAGAAAGAAAGAAAGAAAGAAAGAAAGAAAGAAAGAAAGAAAGAATTAATTGAGCAGTGTTGTGCTAGATAATTGTGTACTGTACTCTGAAGTGGGGAGCGGAAAATAGAGCTTCCCCAGGAAGAAATAAACTGTGTGGTGTTTTGCACTTGTGTGTCTCTGTGTCCGGGTTTTGGGATTTGTACGTCCCCGTGGCTTTCCCAATGCCTACTGAACAGGATTCTGTTCTTCTTTGAAACAGAAGCATCAAACTGCTGTTTTAATTTCCACAAAACAAAAAGAACATATGTGGGCTTTCGTTCCCAATTTAGAGGGGCCCTCCTCAGCATTGAATGAAAATTAATTCAATTAAATTGAATTCAGTTTATTTTTCTATAGTGCTCTATCACAGGTAGATATAAATATAAACTTAACAAATCACTAATTACAGAATGAGTGAACATTGTGACCACCAGGAGGCACAGCAGCACCCCAAACCCGTACACACAACTACACAACCCAGTCCTGGGCTCACATATAAGGCCTCTGTCTATTCTACATGGTACCTCCACACGGATCCCATTTTCTCTTCTTCAGACTGCACAACATTTTTCCTTCTCCTTCCACATCTCCAATGTAGTCTCATCCACCTCTTCCCAACTTTGACCACTCATGCAGAAAACCTGGCTTCTTTCAGTTTGAACGCAGGAGTACTTCCGATGCCACAGCAGTACACACTGGAAGCATTTCTGAGTCAGGTGGAAGCCCTTCAAAGAGGGTACAGTCCCCTGCAGCTCCCACTTGTGGCGCCCAAGGACCCTGACAGGGTTAACCCGTGGGACTGCAATTCCCAGCTTGACCTTCGAGTATCTATACGGGTGTTCTACCACTTCAAGGCTGCTACTGTGTGTATGGGAAAACACGCCCCTGGGAAGCAGTCACCCTCTATTTTTCAGCATAGGTCTACTATCCGGCTTACTTGTCTGAACCTATCATGACTTACAAACCAGAGTGCACATTAAGATCTCAAGATGCTGGTCTGCTTATGATTCCAAGGATTAATAAAATAACAGTGGGAGGTTGAGCTTTTAGTTTCAGGGCCCCTTAAACTGTGGAATGGTCTGCCTGCTTCCATAAGAGATGCCCCTTCGGTCTCAGCTTTTAAATCCCGGCTGAAGACTCACTACTTCAGTTTAGCACACCCTGACTAGAGCTGATGATTAACTGTACAGACTGCATCTCTGTTGTCAGTCATTAGCACTAAAACATAAGTAGCATGATAGTTATAATTTGTTACTAACCCTCACCTATTCTGTTTCTCTTCTCAGTTCTCAAATGCGGCACTCGGTGCCACAGCCCACCTGCCAAGTTGTTTGCCTGCCTAAGGTAAAGTCATCTCTGATGGAGGATCACAGGAATCGTGGGAAAGAGGGGTCCTTTCATCAGATTGGCTGGCCCAGCACTGTTTCAGCTGTGGAATGGCCAAATGGTGGAGGCAGCTTGATGGCTGAGGTCTCCAGGACTCTAAACAAATCCAAATCTCATTATGTGATATCACCTAATGTTAAATTCTGCTACATACTTCTAAAATGTTTATTTGTATACTGTATTGAGGATTTGTTCTGTTCTGCGTATTGTACTGTATTGACCCCCTTCTTTTTCACACCCACTGCATGCCCAGCCTAACTGGAAAGGACTCTCTCTTTGAACTGCCTTTCCCAAGGTTTATTCCATTTTTTCCCTACAAGAGTTTTTTTTTGGGAGTTTTTCCTTGACTTCTTAGAGAGTCGAGGCTGGGGGGCTGTCAAGAGGCAGGGCCTGTTAAAGCCCATTGTGGCACTTCTTGTGTGATTTTGGGCTATACAAAAATAAATTGTATTGTACTATCCAGGAAAAGGCACCCACATTACCCTAGTTGGGATGCCAGTCCATCCCCGTCCATCAACAACAGCAACATTTATTTCTATAACTCGTTTTCATACAAATGATGTACAGTAGCTCAAAGTGCTTTAAAGGATGAAGAAAGAAAAAATGTAAAAATAAGACTAGGCAATACTAAGTAACAAAGAATAAAGTAAGGTCTGATGGTCAGAGAGGACAGAAAAAGCAAAACAAAAAACTCTAGAGGGCTTGAGAAAAAAAAATAAATCTGCAGGGGTTCCAAGGCCACAAGACCACCAAGCCACCACTAGGCATCCTTTCCTGGCATTGAACCAGCTTCCATCATAGTCAGGATGACAGTCTTTCCCTGTCTTTCTATTGTGGCCTCCCTTCCCAGCAAGGAGCCAGCTCCCATCCTGGGCAGGATGCCAGTCCATCCAGCATCTCAATCATAAAATAAAGACACAGACAGGATATCACAATAGTTTGAAACCGATTATGGGAAATGGAAATATCTGTGAGCATTAATTAATTGTTGAACAATGGCCAGTTACATCAAGATGCAGCCAAATATCTAAGGAATGATCCATTTCTGATATCAGTTTTCTTTGCCTTATTTAAGATTACTGATTACTGAAATGGTTCTTGAATTTTGACTCCTCTTTGCTACAGAGTCCTGCATGCACTGTGCTAGGAAAAGCTCAAACCTAAAGTGCAAATGCATAATAAGGGGAAAAAAACAACAATAGGTAGTTATCATTTTAATATGGACAATGACCTTCAGTCCATCGATAAAATGAAAAGTTCAGGCAGGACAAGTTAACATACATCCAGGAGTTTAGAGAACACTGCAGGGCCAATTGGTCCATCACTCAGGCTTGCAGCACCTGGCATGAACACAGCTACTACAAGAAATAATATTTGTTTAGATAATTACATTGAGCATATATATATATATATATATATATATATATATATATATATATATATATATATATATATATATATATATATATATATATATATATATATATATATAAATTTAATAATAAGTAAAATGACTGAGGGAAGCTTATTAGGAATTTTGCAGAACTTCTAGTGGGACTCTGTCACATGGAACCTTTAATGCTAAATGTAAGTGTAAACCACTGCCACTTTTATAAATTAACATTTATGTGTAATAGATAATCAGCATCTTTTGGCTAAAAGCAGTAAAGCCAAATCTGACGTAATTATGGTTAACCCAGAGAATAGTTGAGGAGTGGACTGACCTTCAAAGAACTGCTGCAGAGCTTCATTTTCCCCCAAGACGTCCATCGGCATGACAGGGCAGAGCTGCTACCTGAAAAAGAAATCCGCCGAGTGTTAGTATGTTCCTGGAGTTGGCTGCAACTCTTTGGGTGTGACAGATGGCAAATATTTAAGTCAGTACTGAGGAGTGAATCAGACTGCAAGGAGAGAAATAGCAATGTTATAGTTTGGAGGGGTGGTGGTATGTGCCAGCTATGGTGTGTTCCCTGCCCTCTGTTTACCTTGCTTTCTTATGTTTTCTTTTTTATTTATTTATTTGTGTTTTTTAATGTTATTGTAATTATGCATTTTGTTTTAATAGAATTATTTTTTATTATTTGATTTAGATGTGTAATGTGATGTTCTCCCATGTCCCTTGTGCTTTGTGTTGGGGATGTGGTACACCAAGAGGCAGAGCCTCCATGACATCACTACTCCTGAGACTTCCCTCTGCTTTGTTTAAGCCCAGGAACAAGGGAGCACAGTGTGGTGTGTTGTATTTAGAAGAAATCTTTGCTAAATTTTAATTGTTTTAGAGTTTGATTTTTTGGAGATATCTATTTGTTTCTCTATTTACTGGTGGGCAACTCCTTTTTGCTCTTATTGAGAATTTCTCATTATTTTTCCTATTTTTAGATAGATAGATAGATAGATAGATAAAAGTCACTATATCAGATAGATAGATGAAAGGCACTATATAAGATAGATGATAGATAGATAGATAGATAGATAGATAGATAGATAGATAGATAGATAGATAGATAGATAGATAGATAGATAGATAGATAGATAGATAGATAGATAGATGGATGTGAAAGGCACTATATAATAGATAGATTGTGTTAGTACGCAAGCTGTTGTTGAGAAACAGGCATAATCCACCCCCCGTTTCTCTTACCGGAGTCTCCGGTCCCGTCCTGAACTGTGTACTGTGCGGCCTGCTAACTCTATAGCTGTGTCTGAAATGAGTGAATGAAGCCAGGACTCAATAATTAGCAGAATGCAACCATCCTTAATGATTTTATTTACTGCACCCTGTGGCATCATTTTGTCAATCTTATTTGCGAGGGACCTTGTGTTGGTGAGAAAAATACTAGGAAGAGACCACTGTAGCCTCGCCAGTACTCCAGCCCTGCTCCCCCTGCACCACCTCTCTCTTGTACCTGTGGAGACGGTAATCCACAGGGAGCCCTGATACCGGGCTATGTCCACTGGGATATCGTGGAAGCAGAGAAACTCTGTTGTAACAGTCTGCTCACTGCATAGTCCTATTTTTAGGAGACTGTGCTGGCTGTAGATGTTATTCACCCAGCAAAATGTCATTATGACGAACAGCAATACATACACAAAAGGACAAAGAAAATGCTGAAAGGAAGAGCACTTAGCCACTGCCATACATTTAATTTTATTATACAGTATTTACATATTGTATTTATTGTTTTCATGTTTTAATCAATTATTTAGAGCAATTAATTGTGTTATTTTTACCTTAAATTATGTGTATTTGCTGTTAAAGTTTATCAAAATGGGTATTGTTTAGGGTCTGGGAACAGATTGATTAAATTTCAGTTATTTCTAATAGGGAAAAATTTTTTAGACTTCAAACAATTCAGAGTTCAAATGGCCTTCTGAAAAGAATTAAGTTCGAAGTATGAGGCACCATTGCGTATATATACATGTACAGGAAGGTGACAGGGATTTTAAGGGGGCCGAAGTGAAAGAGAGGGTCAGAGCCAGAGGCGGGAGAGACAATCTATCTATCTATCTATCTATCTATCTATCTATCTATCTATCTATCTATCTATCTATCTATCTATCTATCTATCTATCTATCTATCTATCAAAAAAATAGGAAGCATAACAAGAAATTCTCAATAAGAGTAAAAAGGGAGTTTTCCACCAGTAAACAGTGAAACAAATAGATAACTCCAAAAAACCAAACTAAAAAATAATGTAAACATTTCCAAAGATTTCTTCTAAATACAACACACCACACTGTGCTCCCTTGTTCCTGGGCTTAAGCAAAGCAGAAGGAAGTCTCAGGAGTGGTGATGTCATGGAGGCTCCGCCTTTTGGGGTAAAACACAAAGCACAAGGGACATGGGAGAACATCTCATCGTTTCGGTTTGACCTCAAATTTTTCTGACCTTGTTATTCATCTCCCAGTCTCTTTGGCACTCATTAAAATCCTTGATCTACTTCACTGAGTCTTTAACACCTCTAAGTCCATATCTGAATTTGGTGTCAGTTCTCATCTCCTAAAACATCCTTCAGATACCATCTATTATAAAATCTATTTTAATGACCGACGTTTACAAAACTGCTAATCACCAACACACTATTTTCTGTCCACAGATTATTCCCTAATTCTCCCAGATATCCCATTTCATGGGTTCAGATCCAGACCCCCTCTGTCACTTCTGCCCCCTTAAACTCCCTCCCACATTCCTCTGCATGTTCTGGTTAACATTCTCTTGCTGTTGCCCCTCTCCATATGTAGCCAAATCCCCCTCCATAATCTCTTTCCCCCATCAAATCTTATTCCTCCTGGATATTTCTTCTCATTCTTCAGTTTTAATTTCTCTCACCTAATGGAGGCTTCTTATGAATGTTTCCATTGTACTGCTTTTAACTTCCCCTGGCCTTAATAATACTCAGGTCTGGAAGTCATCAAACTGTAATCTCACCTTTCTAAACCTCTATGCATCCCAGATCAACAGCTCCTTCAGCTCTGCCATCTAAAACTGGTCTCACACTTTGCAGTTTGTCGAGGGCTGGTTGGGAGTTGGTCGGTGAGTAAATTTTTTTTTTCCTTTTTCAAACTTTTTTTCCCTTCTGTTTTATGCCTTGCTGCTGGCTCCCTTATATGGGGTTCAAGTTCCAGTTCTCCTCTCAACTCCATGTTTCCTTTTTTTCTCTGTTTCAGGGTAGGAAAGGCTGTTTTCATTTCTGATTTTTAATAACATTTCAAAAAAATGTGTTGCTACTCCAATTTTCATGTACCTAATTTTTTAATTAATCTTGAATTAATTGTCTTCAACACGGTACTCATGATTGGCAAAGTGGGGGGTGTACTACCAGAACAAGTACAAGGGATATCCATAAAAAAAGGGTTACAAGTGCCCTGGAGGGTGCAGGGAATTTTTTTTTTCGAAGGCTGGCATACGTGCGTGTAGGGGAGTCCTAACGGTCAAAATAAGTCCGGGACCGCGTCAGTCAGTTGTGAAATGTCATCACAGCAAGCGAGTTCGTCAACCTCTGCTGAGGCCGTTTGCTCCACCTACCGCCGATGCGAGATTCGCTCGGTCATCAAGTTCCTCACTTTACGTCGCAAATCTGCGGCCGAGATCCATCGTCAGCTTGTGGAAACTTATGGACCTGAGGTAATGTCACGTCAGCATGTTTACAAGTGGGTTAGGTCATTCAAAGAAGGTCGCACTGACACTCATGACGAAGAAAGGAGTGGGAGGCCGTCTCTTGTTTCAGAAGAGCTTCTGCAACAAGTTGATGAAAAAATTCACAGTGATCGTCATGTGACGATTGACACCCTTCATGAAATGTTCCCACACATCTCACGAAGTCTCATGGGTGAAATTGTCTCAGAAAAACTTGATTACAGGAAGCTGAGTGCAAGATGGGTGCCAAAAATGTTGACTCCAGAACATCACCAAATTCGCGTTTTGGCTGCACATGAATTTCTTCAGCATTATGAAATCGAGGGTGAGGTGTTCCTTGACTCTATTGTGACTGAAGACGAAACTTGGGTATGTCACTATACTCCTGAGTCCAAAAGGCAGTCCCAACAATGGCGCCATACCCATTCCCAATCAGCCAAAAAATTCAAAGTTCAGTTTTCAGAGCGGAAGATTATGGCATCTGTCTTTTGGGACAGAAAACGGGTTTTGTTGGTGGATTTCATGGCCAAAGGGACCACCATCAATGCTGAAACATATTGTGAGACCCCAAAAAAATTGAAAAAAAGATTAAAGACAATAGGAGGGGAATGCTGACTCGTGGTGTGTCCCTCCTTCATGACAACGCCAGACCCCATACCGCTCGTGTGACTCAGGATCTGCTTGTGTCCTTTGGATGGGATATTGTTACCCACCCACCCTATTCCCCGGACCTTGCTCCCTCAGATTTTCACCTTTTCACCAAACTGAAAGAATTCTTCAGTGGGAAACGTTTTTCCAACAATGAGGTGAAGGAGACAGTGAAGAAGTGGCTTTCGGAGGTGGAGTGGAGCGTATTCGACGAGGGTATAAAAAAGCTGGTGCCCAGGCTGAAGAAGTGCATCGAAGTTGACGGCGATTATGTTGAGAAATAAACACATATTTTGGAACATACCCTGTAAATTTGGTTGAAATATATTCATTTTTCGATTTTTAACAGCTGTTGTAACCTTTTTTTCTGGATATCCCTCGTATAACTGCTCAAAAATATATCTAAACGTAACAAGAAATTAGTCTGGTGATCTTTGTTTTTTTTTTCCATGGGAGATTTTTATTTAAAAACTAAATTACAGGGACATGTATGCAGAGTTAATGGATGTAATTTGCCGAGACAGGGCTAAACAACTTCCTAACTGCATTCTAAGCAAAATGCTGCTTGTTTCACTGTATTTTATGGGGAGGAGAAACACAGAGTTATGCTACAAATTCAGTTTTGCTCATCGCTAGTCACCATGATAACATTTAGATAATCAACAAAGAGAAAATAAATGTTTCACATATAAAAATTGTACAATTCAGATTCCTGACACATAAATAAAGAAAATTCAATAGTAGCAAAATATAAATGTAGACTTACTTATACTGTAGATGAGAAGAACCTACTCAGGTAAGGGAAGTATAAAAGAGAGAGAGTGTAGGATAACATCAGGTGACTGCATATTTGTGTAACTAGGGGCCCCGCCACCCCCGGCTCCACACCAACAGTGTAGTATAAGAAACAATATAAGTAATACAATACAGCAATATAAGAACATCATTTCAAAACTATAAAAACAATAGGAAGACAAATGATGAACAACAATTAAACTAAAAAAAAAAGAAGAAAGAATCCAGCATTAGGCATAAATACAAACTATAGACAATCAGGACAAGAAAGGAAAGTAATTCATGAAAATTAAATAAGAAAAGCTGTGGATGGAGTGTCAATAAGATCCTAACAGTGGCACATCTCACGTCTCATCAGTTTGTCCAATGTCGTTCAATTGAAGTGGACCACCTGAATGAATGAAATGTTGGCACACTAGGATACGTGCAGCACTTAATCAATATAACCTACATCTCCTCTTTATTAAGAATTCAGAAATCAAATTAAAAACAAAACTAAAGAAAGGGTTTCTCCATCCAACTGTGGGTTTCCACCCTTTTAAATTTAGAGTACACATTGCACTGTAACAATGTCCACAGAGCAATTGAAATTCCACACTGAGAAATGTGCAGAGCTATCTGTGCTGGCCTGTATTTCTACTCACTTCCACGACACAGGTATGACAACCAGATGAGTGAATGTAATGTGACACGCTGGGATATGTGCAGCACTTTAATCCATCCATTCCACATCTCATTTTCATTATCCTTAGATGCCCTGTACAAATGCAACATTTGAATGAACACAATGTGGCATGGACAGCACGGTGGTGCAGTGGTAGCACTGCTGCCTTGCAGTTATGAGACCTGGGTTCGCTTCCTGGGTCCTCCCTGCGTGGAGTTTACATGTTCTCCCCATGTCTGCGTGGGTTTCCTCCCACAGTCCAAAGACATGCAGGTTAGGTGCATTGGCGATCCTAGTGTGTGCTTGGTGTGTGTGGGTGTGTGTCCTGCGGTGGGATGGTACCCTGCCCGGGATTTGTTCCTGCCTTGCGCCCTTTGTTAAATATGGATTGGCTCCAGCAGACCCACCATGACCCTGTGCTAGGATATAGTGGGTTGGACAATGACTGATTAACTGACAATATGGCATACTAGGATATGGCTGCAGTTTCACCCATCAATCTAACATTCTATTCATTTTTCACACATCAAATTAATATGAACTAACTTCATGAATGAAATGGACTGCTCTGGGATATGTGAAGCCCTTTAATCCATGAATTCCATACCTTATATTTATCTTTATCTGATAACTGATCTAATATATATGGCTTAATGGAGGAAGTGAAGCACCTTACTCTATCTATCGCACATCTCATCTTCATCAAGTCCTCAAATGTCCTTTAGAAATGAATGGTTTGAGTGAAGGAATGTGGTGAAATGACATACAACACATAACCAATTTACTATGTATCTCATCACCATCTCAAATGACTTGTTGAACTGGATCACGTGAGCAAAAGAAATGTGGCAAAATTGGATACATGAAGTCCCTTAATCTATCCATCCCACATCTCATCTTCATCAAGACCTCCAATGTCCCATACAAACGGACCATTTGAGTAAATGAAATGTGGCACACCAGAATGCTGGAAGCTTTTTACCCCTAATTTTATCAACAACTCAATCATTCTAGGGAACTGGAAAAAAAGGACAAATGGCACTGGGACCATGGGATCAAAAGAGTAAATGTAAGGGTAAAGAACTGTCAAATAACTACCAGGAGCTTATTAACAGAAAGTCAAAAAGTACAAAGATCATTGAAACCAAAACGAGTCAAAAATAACCTTGTCAAAGTTCGTATTTCTTGTTAATAAGTTTTCTAACAAGCTAAGTTCTCTAAGCTAATACGTTCTCTAATGATAAAATAAAGCAGAAATTATTACTTATTTAGTAAAGTGATAAGCTTGGATGCTAGCACACCCTCATCTCTTATATATATTTTTCTTCTGGTTCGTCCTGCTTCCACTTCAAAACCAGTCTCGCCCACACGCAGCCAACACGGCATTTCTAAATTCCTTTTCATCCTCTTCCAAACCCTTCCCCACGCTGTCTGCAGCTCCTCTTCAAAACCGGTGCTCCCCTCAGATTATCAATGAGGAATACATTTAGTATTTTGCACTCCAGTGGCAAACTATTCCAACAGTACGTCGTAGATGTGTATGTTAAAACAGAGGGCGCACATCTCAACTATCTCAGATTACATCAACAAGATCTGCACGGGGAACAATACAAATTGCTATCAGACGCACTGCAAGCAAATGCTATATAAATAACAATGTACGTGTAGGCAAAATGATCATATTACCGTCCACATTTCCAGGAAGTCCAAGATACATGCAACAAAACTATTGCAGCACGTGGCTTTTTCTAGGGTTAGATCTTTTGATTCATTATCTGTCGTCTTCAGCAAAACACCTATTTACAACTGCGTCTTTCATGAAGTATTTCTTTCTTCTTGATTTCTGAATTCCTTTCTCACCATTTTCCATTCCTATTCTTACACCGCCATATGCTACGGCGGGCGTCGGCTAGTATACAGTAAACTCATATGTTTGTTAGCAAACCACCATGTTTAATACTTAAAGTGGCAAGGTGTTATGTGACATGAGTTAGATGGTCAACAACCCAGCCTAGCAAGAAAAGAGATGCCACTCGTGCCACTTTCAAAAATGGTATTTCAAAAATTAATCAGTAGCACAAAAAACAACCATAAAGTGCAAAGTATAAAATGAACACAAGAAAGCCCCGCAGATTATGACAGCATATTAGGATACTGTGTTGGTCCTGACAAATGAGCAAGTGTCCAGTTTGGAGAGAATTGACAGAGAGATGACAGCATAAATATGAAGAGACAGAAACAAGGTCATAAGATGGGCAAAAGATTTTTACTCTAGGAAATCAATACACCTGAGAACCCAAATATAAAGTGACAAGGAAACAAAGCAACAGGTCTTAACATTAAATTCATCCTGGAAAAGTCTTAGGTTTCCTCTAACACTAGATGGCGTGAAGAAGATCTTGTTTTTTAATCCAATAATAAGATACCGGAAGTTGTGTGTCACCCTATTAAATGATGGCGTTGCAATAACATAACATGTACCCAGCATAAGCTGGTAGTAACCTGAGGCTGTGGCTAACATCAAGATGACCATGGCCATTAGAAAACACTGCTAACACCCATAGACGAAACAGTGTTGTGGTGATGTAAATTGTAATTACAAATAAGAATTAAACAAACAGAACTATTGACAATTGTAGTTTTCCAAATACCCAGAAAGCAATTATGACACCCATCTCGTCTCCATCAACATCTTACAAGTTCTTTTGAAATGGATCAAGTTAATGAATAAAATATGTGATATGTTAACTCATCCAGTATCATGTCCTGTATAAAGGACCGTTGGAGTGTATAAAATGTGGCACACTGGGATATGTGCAGCACTTCACCCATACAGTCTCACGCCTCACCATCATCAACATCTCAGATGTTCATTTGAATATAAACTACAAGAAAGGGTGTATCTCCTCTATCCAGCTAAAGGCCTCCCTGCATCATGAAGTCTCATGACCACCTTAACAATATAGACTCATCACTGAGAATGTTGTAGAGCGCTCTCATGCCCATCAAGTGTACCCACTTCCACGAAACACCTCCGGCACATCATCTGGAGCAGTCAACCCAAGATCTGGAGGCTTAAACTGAGCTATTCCACGATGTCATATTCACAAGTGTCATTTGCCAGAACAACGGCTCAAGGGTAGGAGACAACTTCCACAGTGGTCAGCTGAGCCACCACATGAAGAGGCATCACAATAGGCACTGCTGACCTCAGTTGAACAGAACAGACCCACTTCCATTAAAGGGTTAATGTGGCACTTATTTCAGTTTCAGTAAATTGTCATTTACAATAAAAAATTTGACAAAAGTGCTCCAAGAACAGAGGCGGGTAGCAGCATACTAATACATTTTATTCTGTTTTCACGTCATATAGGGTCTTTTACTCTGATAATGAAATAAAAAGCACTGCTCACCGGCCAGTGAAGGAGAAGCAGGTTTCAAGACCGGCAACGTCTTTAGGACACAAGGCAAATGTCACTTAGTAATGAAGGCTTTTGGCTCAAAGGCTACCAGGTTAAATCCCACTGCTGGCTCCCATTTACACAGATGTTCATGTAAGGTAACAACCGTGAAAGGTGTGATACAAACCAGCAGTGTGACTCCAAGTGAAAATTGAACCCACCAGTGTCACCCAGCCACATACCTCTTCCCAAGCTGCTTTTCTGTGCCACAGTCTCCGGCAGCGTCTTATTTCCAGTCTGTGGAGTCTTCTAGGTGTCATCCATGGTGAGAGGCTCCGGCCTTCTCGTTTTGGTGTCCCCTCCTCCCCCGTCGTCAGATCATTTCTGGAACTCCAGGGGTTCACAAGCCTCTTTTATTTCCTATTTCTCTCTTCTTTCAGTATGAAGAAGACAACAACAAAAAAAAAAGAGAAATGCCAAAGCCAAGCCTAGTTTACTTTTCTGGAGACCTTTGTCCCCTGAACGCGCTTCCTCTTCTGCAACACAACAGGCACCCACGCAAGCGTGCAGGGAGGTGTGAATCCAGCTTTATTGTCCTTAGTCCTTGGGCGCAGGGTCATGGAGCGAGCAAGGAGTTGCGTAATGGGAAGGCACAGGCGCCTGTCATGCTGCGGGCACAGAAGCCACCTTCATAAGTGGGAGGATTTAGAGGAAAGCAGCTCACCTGAAGCAGAATCCGTCCATCCCTCTGTGTCCTTCTCTTGTTGTCAGGGGCAGACTTAGAACACCCTGCTGTAACATGGTTCTCAGTCAATTCAAATGATTCACTACAATTCCAGCAGAAGGCATTCCACTCTTACTGCAGGGTCCCTTTGATTCAGGGTGGGCAGCAGGCCTGTGTTGGAGAGTAGGCCCACCTGCCCAGTGGAGAAAGTGTATTCTTGCTGTTCACACAGGTAGCTAATCTTACTTTTAATACATTCAGAGGATACAGAGATCCACAGTTTCAGCACCGCAGTGAGTTGCAGTGACCTTCACAGCCCTACAAATGGCACCCTGCCCACAGAGTCCTCCTCCTCCTCTCATGTGAAGTTACTCAGGACCCAGATTCCTTGAAAGGAGAAGCAGTCATAAATGCCATTTAGTCAAAATTCAAAGGTTAGGCTCTCAACTCTACCAGGTTCCAACCTGTGCTCCTCTGTGAGATGAACAGTCTCCAGAATTCATCTGCTTTATGTGTCCTAGTTGAAGAAAGACAGCTAGACTCCATTTATTCATTTTGCAGCTTAAACCCCATGTCTTAATAATCCACTAGGATACCAAAACCCTTTTAATAAAAACTCATCCATCTATTGTTGACCCATTCTATATTATTAAACATCAAGATGGGCTTACCCTATCACAGCAGCATGATGTAACCAACAGGAACCAAACCTTGGATTATTAAATTACATATTGATATTTTTAAGATCTTTTCTGTAAAAGCAAGAACAATTACTACACAGTGAGGGATGTGGAGTGGCACAGCAGTTATAGCCTAACAATTCTAGAGGTCCTGACTGCCTACATGGACTTTACTTTGCATAGTGCAGCTGAACTGGCATGTGAAGGCAATGGAGATCTGGTAGTTGTGTGTCTAGACCTTGCCAGCGCTTACAAGTCAATCCTGCAAAGGCCGGTGGAAACCGCATTGAATTGGCAGCACGTCCCAGGCAGATATGGGGACCTCATTTTCAACTATTACAACTGCTTCAGTCTGAGAAATCACCTCCGGAGCCTCAACTAGTGCACGGCATTGGTTAGAGAAGGGAATTATTATTGGTAGCACCCTGTCAGTGACCCTGTTTGCTTTGGCCATGACCATGCTGATGAAGTCAGCAGAGTTGGAGTGAAAAGGCCCCACATCCAAGTCAGGAGGGGATGACTTGACAGGAACAGTGACATCTGTACCAAACTGCAGATGGATCCTGCAAGGCCTGGAGCAACTCATCCTAGTTGTGATGAAGGGGGAAAGTGACAGACAAGTTTTGCTTCTCTTTATGAGGTGATCAAAATGTATATGTCACAAAGAGGCCAGTCAAGAACCTGGGTAAGCTCTTTGACTACAACCTGAGGAATGAAGCAGCAATTGGGGCAACCAGTAGTGAGTTTGCCAACATGGCTCACTGCATTGGACAAGTCAGGGATATTCAAGGCCTGGATTTATCTCCATAGTACTCTATCACGACTTATTTGGCCCCTGTTCATCTATGATGTTTCACTGTCTACTTTTGAGGGCTTTGGAGGAAGGTATCTAACCTGGAGGAAGCTGGTCCTACCATAAAGCCTTAGCAGTATCATCTTATACAGACGCAGGAGCAAACTGCCACTCATTTTCAGCAGTCTGACAGAGGAGTTCATGGTTACCTATCCAAGATATACTGTATGCTGCCATACCAACACTCTAATGACTTCAGAGTTGCTTTAGTGGTCAATGAAGTGAGAACTGGTAGGAAGTGGAGGATGAAGCATGGCAGCAGCACAGGGTGTTAGCGGGAGCAGTTATGGCAGGACAAGCAAGGCTTGGTAGCATCTCAAGATCTGGCTTTGAGAAGGCTCAGTGGAAAGTCCTGGTGGAGGTTCTAGCAAAGATGGAGTAGACCCGCACCAGCAGGATATTAGTAATGAAGCAACAAGGGGTGTGGAACTGATGGTAGCGGGCTATGGTCATAAATATCTCACGGTCAGCAGCAATGCAGAGAATTCACTCGAGCTCCATATGCGCAAAGCATACAATTATACAACTCGACTCAAACTCTCCAAAATGTTTCCAGGGCATGATCCAACCTGCGAACGTTGCAACCAAGTCCCAGCCTCAACAGGTCACATGTTCTGGGCCTGCACCAAATTAACATTATTCTGGACTAAAATTTTAATTACCTTTCAAAGGCCTTGGACTCACAATCCCTCCTAACCCATTAACAGCTGTGTTTGGGGTTCTTCCAGAGGGGCTTAAAGTGGAGAAAGACAAACAAATTGTGATTGCATTCACTACACTGTTGGCACGCAGACTTATTCTGATAAACTGGAAGAACCCAAACTCTCCTCTTTTAAGTCAGTGGGAAACCGATGTGGTATATTATTTGAAACTGGAAAAAAATCAAATACTCAGTTAGAGGATCTGTGCAGACCTTTTTCAAAACAAGGCAGGATCTAATCAGTAATATTTTAAAATAAGTTCATAAAGCACAAAGAATTTTTTTTTTTTTTAAATTAGGTATGTTTACAAGCCTTAAATTTAACGTTATTTGGCTTGCTCTCTCTCTCAGGGGTGGGGATCGATCTGTTCTTAACTCAATTTTTCTTTTTGTAAAATCTTGATTGCTTTGTATGGATTGTAATAAAATTAATAAAAATAAAAAAAAATAATAATAAATATCTCACGGTCAGAGCTGCAAAGGATTAAGTTCTTTAATCAGTCAGTCTATGACGTCCTCCTTTGCCCATTGAATCTCTACTGCTGGGGCCTGTACAGAAACATCTCCATGTGCACTGTTCCAGCAATGAGGGTTCCTGAAGCCATATATTGAGTCATTTCTTAAAAACCTTGTGGAGAAGGGTGCTATGATCGGGTGGCTGAGGATTATAGCAGTTCTCATCAACACATGGTTGCTGATAGAAAACAGCAACAACCAGTGAGGAAGTACATCACCTTTGTGAGGGCTGGAGAGGGGCTGCAGGAGTAACAAAAAGACACCAGGATGACAACTTGCTACAGCACAAGACTGGCAGCTGATGGTTGACCTAAGGAAACAGCTCAGATTCCCAGACACCTTTGCAGAGACCACACTCAGGCCAGACATTGTCCTGGTGACAGAGACAACTAAAAAAGTGGTCCTCCTGAAACTGTTTTCCATAGGAAGACCAGATGGATGAAGCCTTCAAGAGGAAGAGGAGCATATGGACGAATGCTGCAGCAGGGGATGCAGGTCCTGATTTGATTCCATTGAGGTCAGGTGTATGGGCTTTGCAGGGAACTAAAGCTCCTTGGAATCGTGGAACTGCACAGAAGCTGAGCCATCCTGAAAATCATAGACATCACAAATAAAATATCAAGATGGCTGTGGTTCAAGAGGGGGAGGGGGGTGGTGGGGGGATTGGTGGGATCTGTGGACTACACAAGTTTCTTACCTAGTAAAGGCTGGTTGATGTTGAAAGACCCAAAACACCCGATGACCCCAGGCACCATCACTGACAATGTGTCCAAGTCAGAAGTTGTGTTGCACGGTGTGTGCTAAATCAACAAAGGCCCCGTGCCAACCATAAAAACAGAGACACATTTTGTTCAGGTAAGTATTTGAGTTAATTAACTTGTGTAGAACGCATAATAACACAAACACACAGACACACAAATGCTTCATACTATTATATTGGGTAAAATCCCAAGACATCATCAAAAATCGAACTTCTAAAAAGCGTTCTAAAAAGCACACGTTTTTAATAATTTAAAAAAACGCAAGCATGATCAGTATTGTATAAAACCGCTAGCAGGGAATGTGCAGCGTGACGTGAAAAAATTCACATTCTGTTTAAACAATAATCCTTTGTTATACTGACATGATCCATTTTGGAGACGTGGGTGACCTGCGCATGTAATTCAGGAGCCAATCCTGGGGCGGGCCGCAAATTACAAAAACCGTGCGCTTAAAAGTGGGCGTGTGCTAGCGGGCGTGGTTATGGGCGGGATGGAGTTATTAATAGACAGGCATCATTATATTTAATGACACTTCCATTTCATCTGTTAACCAAATGTTACTATGCTCCTGTTGCTCACCGCACTGTCATTTCCATATACAGTATACAAAAAGCATGGGATTGTACACGATTTCATATCCTAAATTTTAAAACGCTTTGAGACGGTGCCAACCGAGAAAGGCGCTGTATAAAATAAAGTTGGGTTTTGGACTAGTGCATATTCCAAGGCCGTGTACTGCTTTGCACCCTGTCTAGGGTGGGATTAAACGTGTTTGAAAATGAAAGTACGTATGTATGTACTATAGCAGTACAGCTATTGTTTTAAGACTTTTCGCCATTTAGTAATTCAATCCAGTGATACTTTATGCAGTTCTTTAGAGCGCCTTCTCTTCCTGAAAGGAGGCAGATTGCGGAAAAACGTCAAGCAAAATGACGTGCGCAACCCGCTTGCCGTTGCTGCTTTTCTATTACTGTACTTTTTTTTTCGGCTCGGCTCGGCTCGGGCATTTCTTTTTTTTTGTCATGCAGTGCCATTGTGTGGTACAATAAAGGAACTGCATCACTGAAACTGGTTCGGAGCCAGCGAAGCTTTTTAGCGTCATGAACAAGCAAGCAATCCATTGATCGTCGAGATAATTTACGACAATGCGGAATGCGACCATGATTTAAATAAGCACAAGGCACATACGCTTCTATTATTTCTGGTTAATTTTCAGGATTTATGGAAAATGACAGCTTCACATAAATCCAGAATGATCAGTAAATAGATATCCGTTATATCTTCTAGATCGGGGTGCCCAATGCGTCAATCGCGATCGACCGGTAGATTGCAAAGGAAGTGCAGGTAGATCGCGTTGCATTCAAAAAACACTTTTTTTAAACTTTAGTCTATCATATATCCTCCCTATGGCATTTGCCACTTGATTGACATACAGGGTGGCCAGTCTGAGATCTCATTTCTTCTAATACACTGGTCACTCGCAGGCACGATCAAACGCGCAAGCTACTGCTAAACCCCGGCTGTGATCTACTGTAGTTAGCCTTCCAATTTATATCGACTAAAGAAGGGATTAAAAAAAAATTGCTTGGGGAGGGTATGGGCTAGATGTGGAATTAGAAGAGGATTTGTCTCTTACAATGTCACAATCGAAGTGCGTTTGTCTGATCTGTCAGTCTATCATTGTTATTCCAAAGAAGGAAAATGTGGAAACGCACTTTTGATCTGTTCATAAAAACTACGAAACTGACGTCCTTCCAAAAAGCGATCTGAGAAAGAGAAAGGAGAGGGAACTAAAATCGCAGTTAATCGGACAACAGTCATGTTTCACTTGGCTGAATTCAAAAGCTCCTTGACTGCATTATTCGGCACTACTTATTTATGCGAGTCAGGCTTTTCCCACATGAAGATTATTAAATCCAAATACTGTAATGACCATAAATGTATTGAATTGTTATTGTGCCATAAATGTTATTCAGTTATGCAAGATACGACAACATATATTTTACGTATAAAGTGTGGGCACCCCTTTTCTAGATGAACGTAATGGGGTTCGACTCCACAGTGAAGTTCTATCCATTATTTCAGTGGAGTCCTAAAGAATCGACAGAAGTTCCAGCTTTGTGATGGTTGTTTAAACACGTAAGTAGTTGAGGTTGGTAGGGAGAAGACCAGGTTTAGAACTTCACATGAAGATACGAATAGTAGTGTGAAACAGACATACAAGGTAAATGTGAAAATTCTAGCCCCAGCTCAAAAATTCAAAGTAAGATAAGTAACACATTAAAAAGTCTTTGTTTTAATGCTAAGAGTATCAAAGTAAAACGAATGAGGTGGATTTGTATGTAGTTGTGCATAATTATGATTTATAAAAATAACAGAGGGCGGCACGGTGGCGCAGTGGTAGCGCTGCTGCCTCGTAGTTAGGGGACCCAGTGTGTGCTTGGTGTGTGGGTGTGTTTGTGTGTGTCCTGCGGTGGGTTGGCACCCTGCCCTGGATTGGTTCCTGCCTTGTGCCCTGTGTTGGCTGGGATTGGCTCCAGCAGACCCCCGTGACCCTGTATTCGGATTTAGCGGGTTAGACAATGGATGGATGGATGGATGGAAAAATAACAGAAGCCTGGTTATATAACAAAGACAAGGATGAGTATATCATAGATGCTTATACATTTTTAAGAAAGATAAACAGAATAGAAGAGGCTGGGTGTGGCCATTTATCAAAAACAGATCTTAGTGAGGACGTCTCAATTAGACTAGAATGAGACTATTGGGAGTGTGCAATACAGATAGTAGTTTCATTGCGTACCTTTTCATTTGGGATTTTATAGTCACGGGGGCCTTCAATTACCTAAATATTAACTGGGCCTGCCTTACAAATACACTGTTTTTTTAAATGGTACTTCATGATTCTTTACTGGGTTATGTGGTTCTGTGGAACCTTTGCTTGACAAAGCACCATCTTATTCTAGGAAGGATTCTTTGTATATGAGGTTGGTTCTTTCTGCTTTGAAAACCACCCTAACAGCCACACTACCTGCACTTCAGAGCAGGTCATCCCCCCTGAAGCTAAACGGACCTGGCCAGTACTTGGATGGGAGACCATTTAGAAAAAGCTTGGGTTGCTGCTGTAAGAGGTGTTGGCGAGGCCAGCAGGGGGCACTTACCCTGTGATCTGAATGTGGATTCCAATGCCCCAGTACAGTGATGGGTACATTATACTGTAAAAATGGTGCCATCCTTCAGATGACACG
Organism: Polypterus senegalus; assembly: GCF_016835505.1. Taxonomy (NCBI): domain Eukaryota; kingdom Metazoa; phylum Chordata; class Cladistia; order Polypteriformes; family Polypteridae; genus Polypterus; species Polypterus senegalus. The sequence goes on from NC_053161.1 coordinate 158,559,953, forward strand.
TAAAACTGAGGACCTGACTCTCTATGGTCATTAAGGATCCCTGGGCATCTTTCAAGAAGAGTTTATCTGGATTGGCTGCTATAACACCTCTGATGTCACTTTCGGTGTCTTTTCACATGAACCCGTCTCTTCTTGCTGGAAGAACTCAAAACTGGAGCCTCCGCATTCTTTGCCAGGTCTTTTGCTAACATACATTTGTAAAGAATTCTCCACAATTATTGTGAGTCTTTCTTTGTTTTCTACAATCTGATTATATGGGGTGACCAGGCTGGTACCCCAAATCTTTGTCACTGTTCTCTCATTCTCTTACACTATCTATCTATTATATAGTGCTTTTCCTATCTATCTATCTATCTATCTATTATATAGATACCACAGACCAGGAGAAGGATGGAGCGGAGGATGCCATCATCTATATGCTACACCGATCCCTCTCCCACTTGGACAGAGGCAGTGGTGCTGTAAGAATTATGTTTCTGGACTTCTCTAGCGCCTTCAACACCTTCCAGCCTCTACTCCTTAGGGACAAGCTGACAGAGATGGGAGTAGACTCATACCTGGTGGCATGGATCGTGGACTATCTTACAGACAGACCTCAGTATGTGCATCTTGGGAACTGTAGGTCTGACATTGTGGCCAGCAACACAGGAACGCCGCAGGAGACTGTACTTTCTCCGGTCCTGTTCAGCCTATATACATCAGACTTCCAATACGACTCAGAGTCCTGCCACGTGCAAAAGTTCAATGACGACACTGCTATCGTGGGCTGCATCAGGAGTGGGCAGGAGGAGGAGTACAGAAAGTTAATCAAAGACTTTGTTAAATGGTGCAACTCAAACCACTTACACCTGAACACCAGTAAAACCAAGGAATTGGTGGTGGATTTTAGGAGGACCAGGCCCCTCATGGACCCCGTGATTATCAGAGGTGACTGTGTGCAGAGGGTACAGACCTATAAATACCTGCGAGTGCAGCTGGATGATAAATTGGACTGGACTGTCAATACTGATGCTCTGTGCAAGAGAGGACAGAGCCGACTATACTTCCTTAGAAGACTGGCGTCCTTCAACATCTGCCATAAGATGCTGCAGATGTTCTCTCAGACGGTTGTGATGAACGCCCTCTTCTACGCGGTGGTGTGCTGGGGAGGCAGCATAAAGAAGAGGGACGCTTCACGCCTGGACAAATTGGTGAAGAAGGCAGGGTCTATTGTAGACACGGAGCTGGACAGTTTGACATCCGTGGCAGAACGATGGGCGCTGAGCAGGCTCCTGTCAATCATGGAGAATCCACAACATCCACTGAACAGGATCATCACCAGACAGAGGAGCAACTTCAGCGACTGACTGCTGTCACCGTCCTGCTCCACTGACAGGCTGAGGAGATCTTTCCTCCCCCACACTATGCGACTCTTCAGTTCCACCTGGACTGGGAAAACGTTAACATTATTCAAAGTTATTGTCTGTTTTTACCTGCATTTTTATTACTCTTTAATTTAATATTGTTCTTGTATCAGTATGCTGCTGCTGGAGTATGTGAATTTCCCCTTGGGATGAATAAAGTATCTATCTATCTATTATATAGTGCTTTTCCTTCCTATCTATCTATCTATCTATCTATCTATCATCACGTACGATGACTCGCGACGCTGCATACCGCAACTCCTCCCACTCCAGCACTCCTGCAGAGAACTGACAGACACGCTCATCTCGTGCCACGCGCACGTTCGCAGTGAGGCGGGAACAATTTGTGTTCGACGCGCTCGTACACGATGCGACTCGTGTCCGCGGTAACGGCACAGGTTCGCGCACGTAGACACACGCACGCAGGCGCGCATCAGAGCGGGGCGGTCCGGCTTACTGACCGCTGTGAGCTCTGTATTTGGTTGCCGTTGCTGAATGATCTGCGTGAGTCAAGAGTTGTGTTTCTTGCTGTTTTCCAAGGCTGAGGCAGCAGGTAAGACGGCTGTCGTTACGTCTGTTGCAGATGCGAGAATGCCGCAGGTTTTGCCTGCATGTGTCCTAACTGATGTGTTGGTCTAGGCTTTTGTGAACGTGTTAAAATAACATGACCCGTTCTGCGAAGGAAGGCACTACTTATGCTTTGTGTGCTTATAATTGAAGGTTCAGCCGTCCTGTTATCCGCAATGACATCCATTGAAAAGACTGCGGGCAAGCCTTTCGGGAGACGTGGCGCGCGGTCCGCGGTAGCAGAGGCCTGACCGGCCGGTTTGTCGGTTGCACCTGAGCGGCCGGAAAGAGCAGTCAGTTTCATCGGCTGCTCGTCAGTCAGTCAGTAAGTAATGGGCCAGACTGTGCATTCGCAGGGTGACAGCTCATCAGATGTCAGGGACGCAGGTATGCCTTCCCAGTGGGCAGTATGGCTCCATTTATCTTGGATTAGAAGTACGTGTACTGTATTACATATTTGGCTGGTGATAATCTGGACGACAATAGGAACTCGGATATCGACTCGAGGATTAACAAAAAGAGCTCATTATAAATCCTTAAGTATGGGAGTTAATCTTGAGGCCATTTGTACAGGCTGGGTTTTGAGAAATAAGAAAACTAATTTTGAGGTTTCTAAAAGCTGTACTCTAGGTGAACAGGAATAATTTGTACAACACTCCACGGAGCATTCAAAATATTGGCCTCACATCCAACAGGCTTTCACCCCCAGGCCTTTCCTTCTAAATTACCCCTAAACCAGACCTCATAATGGTGCTCCTTAACACAGCAGGTTGAGAGAAGTGACCAGGATTGACCTAAAAGGTTCAGTCTGGAAATGCGTTATGACACATAATTTGCAATAAAACCGTAAACTGGAACATTATATTTTTAAATTATTCATTTTAATTAAATAAAGTTTATGCAATTTTAGATTTTAATCCCCTTAAAATAAACAGCACATGTGTACTGGACAAAGAGGTGGTGGTGTGCCACACTCCAAATATAGAAAAATGTCCCTAAAAATGTCACAGTTACAAAGTGTGACCTTTTTGCTTTTTCTTTGTTATCTTTCTTGTTTCAGCATAACATTCTTAAACCTTAAACTTCATCCATTTCATCATGGAGTCTATCCTGGCAGCACTAGGCTCCGGATCCACACACCCACATGGGGCCATTTTGGAATCAACACTTAACCTGACATACATCTGTGGGGATGTGGGTGGCATAGCCGAGGTGCTCAAAGTTATGAATGGAATTAGTACGGTAAATCCCATCTTATTTTTTAAAATGAGTTTTCCACTTAAACATTGGGTTATAGGTGGAAAACTAAAGTCCTCAGATTCTGGCAATCTTGTTGTGCCCCACACTAATCTGCACTCCATGGGTGACAGCAGGGCCTTCAGCTGTATAGCGCCCAGACTCTGGAATGACCTACCGAAATAAATCGGATGAGCTGACTCCATGAATTCTTTTAAAAAACAACTCAAAACTCATCTGTTCAGAATGGCGTTTAGCTCTACTTGACTTTACTAACCTTCTCTCAGTTTACCTCTGTGTCATGATGCTTATGTAACCTGTGTGTGTGTGTGTGTGCTAGACCATCAATTATGTTGTCTGTTAGGCTTTTCTCTGAATTTACTGTCTTACTCTTCTTTATTTATTTATTTGGTTTGTACAATGCTTATATACTGTATACCCAGCCGTTCTTTCTTATATTCTGTAAGTGCCTTGAGCATGGGAAAGGCGCTATATAAATAAAATGTATTATTTTTAATATTATGTGCTTAGGGTAAATTTGCAGTAATACTCTGTGGACCTGTCCAAAGACATGCAGGTTAGGTACATTGGCGATCCTAAATTGTTTCTAGTGTGTGTCCTGCGGTGGGCTGGCGCCCTACCCGGGATTTGTTCCTGCCTTGTGCCCTGTGTTGGCTGGGATTGCCTTCAGCAGACAACCCGTGACCATGTGTTATGATATAGCGGGTTGGACAATGACTGACTCTGTGGACCTTCAAAACTTGAATGATAAGGTATTTTGGAAAAATTATGGGATTGGGGTGCCGTATTTGGCTGAATGGCTGGTTCACATTGAAAGTGTTCTAATGTGGGAAGAAAACTGGAGTAGCAAGAGGAAAACGCATACAAAGAGACAGAGAAACCATGCAGTCTGTGTGATTTAATCCAAGACTGTTGGATCTGTGAGGCAATAGCACTAATCGCTGCCCTCCTTCTCTTTTTCTCTTATGTTTAGACAAAATGTTTTGTTATATTGTAAAACACTTTAGCAAAGCGAGCCTCTAGATGTTAGATATCTAGAGTTGTTATTTAGTTTGGGTTTCACTAAACTATATGTTGACCAGTGAGGAGGTTTAAGTTTTGACAATAATTGACAAGTCAGGGGTGGTGTAGAAGGTTATTTCCAGGCTGAAACTGAACGAAGGTTAAGGACGCAATGTTTCGGCTGTATAGCCTTCATCAGGTGTATTTACAATTTGCGCTGGAGCAGAAAGTGTGATGAAAGGTGTTGGGTAGTCTGCAGGTGCTGAGTGTCACCATAAATCAAGTTATTTTTATTTAGGCTTTCATAAGAGCGATATACCTTTTGGAAGTTTTATTCTGTAAAATGCTCTTATTCATTTTTTAGTACACAAATTAAGGTGTGTGATTGCAGCTAAAGCCGATGGCACATTACACAACTTTGGGGATGTCAAGGTACTGTAGTAGATGTATCTCATCACCTTGAGGATGTCGGATTACATGACTAGGAATTGCAGGGGATGAGAAGTTACACACCATACCGTGACGGCTTTCCAGCAGAGTTTCAGATTTTCAACGTGTCGTAAGCTTTGCTACATGCTGTCGGCTAAAATGGGCTGCCAGACAGAGCAGGTGCCTTGTTGGGTATGGCAAGTTAAACTGTAATCGTGGCCTTTTTTTTTTCTTCTTTTTCCATGCTTTTCATTCTGTGACAAATAGAAGACGTTAGACAGACAAGTCTCCCTTTTGTTTGTGCAGTCCAAAACTTCTGTGTTCCTTATTCCCTGTGGCCTCTTTCTGGCACTGTACGTCTGCTTTGAGTGCTCATTGGTTCTCGGCTCTCGTACACACTGACTCCCCGCACCTCTGAGTTTTGACAAAGTCAGATCTGTTTGATTTACTTGGAGCAAGGCACTGATCGGTCTGACGGAATTACTAGGAATGACAAATTCTGTGATCGCTGGTCATGGGCACACGTCGTAAGTTCCCCTTACTTCTGTGGATAGAAGTCGCTGGAAAAAGCCTCCTTCTCCATCCCTCAACATCTGCAAAGGACAGGGTAAAATACGAAAATAAATGTGCGGCCTGTCACAGTATCTGTTACCAGGGGCCTCCTGTATAAACGGTGCGTACGCACAGAAATGTTGCGTAAGAACTTTTCCACGTTCAAATCGCGATGTATAAAACCTACACTTGGCGTAAAGCCACGCACTTGTCGTATGCAAGTTCTCCGCTCGGTTTTGCAGACTGGCGGCACCCAGCGTCAAAGCACTGCTACTGTTCCTGTGTGGTTACTCTTTATTTTCCTGACGTGGCTTTATAAATACACTGAAACTAACCGCATATTGTTTATTAGTGTAATGCATCTGATTGTACTTAACTTGTAACAATATAATGGTCCAGGGAATAGCCATAGTATTCCAAATACCATAACTGCTTTAGCATTGTTACTCTCACTGCACCTTCTTCTTCTTCTTTCAGCTTGCCCCGTTAGGAGTTGCCACAGCAGATCATCTTTTTCCATATTACTCTCAGTGCACCACTCGGAGTATTTATATCACTGTATCTTCAAACTGTATGTTTTGAAGAATCAGCGCTCTAAGCTTACAGATGGCTTAATGTCTATTACAGAGCTGATTGTGTGGGGATGGGTTACTTGGAGAAAGAAAAGCAAGGACTGCAGGGGCGGCCACACCAATATATATTGAATATAAAACAGAAAGAGAAAATAACAACACAGCTAAAAACGCAGCGGCAAATTTCGACAAAAGTTAAATGCTTGTGTTATGAGCACGAGGCGGCTATGCAGTGTTCGCAAAGCATGTGGCCATCCATCGTGCATAAGATACCATATTGACATTGGACTTTCTCTATTGGACAGAGCCGCCGATGAGTACTGCTGCAATAAATAATTTCATCGAAGGTCGCACACAATCAATAACATGCTTTAACTATCATCATGAAAATAATATCACGTATACATCTCAGTATTTTAGTTATTCAGAGAACTGTAATATCACGAATGTAATGAATTCTGTGTCCAGTTGGAGGAAGAGAGCCGGTTTAAGAAGCAAGTAGTGATTCACAAACATAGAGCACATAGAAGATCAAATACAAAATAAAGCATTTAACGTGCTACTTTAATTGTGATGTGATTTGAGAAACTGGTTAAACGATTTTAAGATTAAGTTTATAATGTTCTACTAAATGACAAAATAAACTACGTGATTGAAGTGGAAATGTCGAGATTGAAGTTGACATTTCGTGCTTTTTCCCCACCGTGTGGCTTTTTTCTCTGTACCCTAATAAACTTTCATGTGACACTCTGACAGTGGGGTTACAACTCGCCTTTTCACGGCAGCTTTGATATGTGACTTCTTTTTTATTTCTGGCACGGTGCGATTTTGTGAACGTGAGCTTTCAAGTTTCTCCAACACGCTATGTCACTCGATCAACTTCCTTTTGTTGATTATACCACGGTTGATTTGAACAAATAGTATGTTTTTCCTTTGCCTCCACTTGGTATTCGCTGAAATTCTTATGTATCCCCTGTGCTTTTCCCATTGTCTTTTCACAGAAGGCTGCGCTTAAGGGCGATTTATATTGATTTGCATATTCAAAGAGGCGTAATTCTGGGAGGATTTGGAGCGTTACATAATGCGTGTGCACGAGCGTTAGTTTTCACGCTGATCGGGATTTATGTAGCGGAAGAACGTGGAAGTTGGAGTACGCACAGATTCCTGCATCTGGATTTTTCTGTGCGTAAGCACATTTCGGCTTTTGTGCTTACGCCATGTTATAGTGCGAGTTCTACGCACGGCGTTATACATGAGGCCCCAGGTCCGAGAATTGTCTGACTAAGGAGTGTGGAGCCAGGGTTGTGAAGTTGGGGTTGGAAAGAATTTTTGGGCTGCAGGAATAGGTAAAGATGTGCTGGCCCTGACTAGAAATTGTGCTAAAATTTCCAGTTTTGCATGTAGTAATTTTATTTTTTTCAGGATACATTTTAATTTGCATTGAAGGTTGATTTCTAGATTTTTTGTAATTTTCAGAATATGACGTATCTATGGTAGTTTTAAACCCGAAACACAAATTCACAGTGGCATTAAGAGTCTTACTAGAGTCAGTAGTTTTTGAACACTTTACACCAGGGGTGTCCACCTCCGGTTCTTGTGAGCCGCAGTAGCTGCAGGTTTTCATTCTAACCTCCTTCTTAATTAGTGAGCCGCTTTTGCTGCTGATTGACTTGTTTTGCCTTATTTTTAATTGACGTGACTCAGACCCCTTAGTTATCTCTTTTTCCTTAATGAGCAGGCAAACAATAATGAGACACAAAACAAGCCGCCACCTGACCATCCATCCATCCATCCATTTTCCAACCCGCTGAATCCGAACACAGGGGTCTGCTGGAGCCAATCCCAGCCAACACAGGGCACAAGGCAGGAACCAATCCCGGGCAGGGTGCCAACCCACCGCAGGACACGCACACACACCTACGCACCAAGCACACACTAGGGCCAATTTAGAATCGCCAATCCACCTAACCTGCATGTCTTTGGACTGTGGGAGTAAACCGGAGCACCCGCAGGAAATCCACGCAGACACGGGGAGAACATGCAACATTCAATCATGAAAAAGTGTGGGATGCAAAAATCTGTAGTATTCAGAATTGTGGAGGCACTCTAACCACTGCACCACCCACAACACAAAGAGACTGAAGTAATAAGTGATTGACTCGCTTGGCTTCATTTGATTTGAAAATGAAACGAGCAGAGTTGGCACGACTTCTTGACGAAACCACAGGCACTCGCAGCTTACCGACAGAAATGTTGCATGGAGAAACACAGTTTCTTTTCTAGCCCTGGAGCTTGTGGTTTAGGTCAACTGGTAAGTCCTCATCTGTGTGAGTCAGTGATTTGTGTGTGTGTGTCTCTTTGTGTTGTGGTGCACCTTCAATAGCACTGACGTTTCCCTGCCTTGGGCCTGATTCTGCTGCATTTGGCTTGAGTACCATATGTGACAGTAAAGAATAACTGGGTTCAGAAAATGGATGTGGTCATTTAATGAGTGTTTTTAGAATGTTAATGCAGAAGAAATAATGAAGCTGTTTGTGAATTTGATTGTTGGATTATAACAAGCAGACAATGATTACCAACGTCCACTTGTGAATCAATTCGTATGTCCGGTGATGTTACCTTCTAATGTGTACTCTCACGTGAAAAAGTACCCCATATAACCCATGGAATGTTTTTCTTTTAAATCTATGGAGATACATCCATCCATCCATTTTCTAACCCGCTGAATCCGAATACAGGATCACGGGGGTCTGCTGGAGCCAATCCCAGCCAACACAGGGCACAAGGCAGGAACCAATCCTGGGCAGGGTGCCAACCCACCGCAGGACACACACAAACACACCAACACACCAGGGCCAATATAGAATCGGCAATCCACCTAACCTGCATGTCTTTGGATTGTGGGAGGAAACCGGAGCGCCCGGAGGAAACCCACGCAGACACGGGGAGAACATGCAAACTCCACGCAGGGAGGACCCAGGAAGCGAACCCAGGTCTCCTTACTGCAAGGCAGCAGTGCTACCACTGCGCCACCGTGCCGCCTCTGGAGATACATTATCAAGAAACTGACTTTGCAATCATTTATTTCGTGAAAAATGAACAGGTATGGTACTTCCATCTGTCTAACATTACACAAAAAGACAAATAGCCCTCAGAGTAATATAGTGTACCAAATGCCAAAAAAAAATAATAAAAATTAGGTCCATTGGCTCTGATAGCAGGCATTGCACCTGTTGGCAGAAACAGTCTCAGGTGGGCATGTCCTATAGCTGTCTACCAATCTGTGACATCAACTGGGAGAATGTTTTTCCCCATTCCTCCGTGTAGAATCCTTTTACCTGTGCGATGTTTGAGGGGTGACTTGCATGTTTCAAATCACCCCACACCATCTTGATGGGTTTCAGATCTGGGCTTTGACTTGGCAATCCAAGAACCTTCCATTTCTTGCTTTTCAGCCATTCAACCTGGTAGATTACTGGTATGTTTAGCTTCACTGCCATGCGGCAATGTACACTTTTTGCTCAGTCTTCTATTAGATGGTCTGACATTATCCTTAAGCACCCTCTGTTACAATGAAGACTTCATAATGGAGCTGCCCCAGGACCTGATAGAGCAGAGGAGCCCCAAACAATAACATTTCCACCATCATTCTTTACAGTTGGTGTCGGTTCTTGTGGTCAAATGCTGTCTGTAGTTTTTTGCCAAAATGTCTTCTGCTACTATGGCCCAATAACATCTTTGCCTCATTTGTCCAGAGCAGTTATTTCCAGCAAGTCTTAGCTCAGGTGTTCTCTTTGTACAGTAAAGTTTTCCTCTTGGCACACCTCCCATGTACATCTAACTTGCGCGGTCTCTTTCTAACGGTAGGCTCATGCTTTTTGAAATCAACAGTGGTAACGGCAACCTGTAGGTCCCATGATGAATTTCTGGGATTCTTGGAGACTTTTGTCAGCATCTTGCATTCTGCTCTCGGGCCAAACATCTTTGGACAAATTGAAAGTCTGAAATCTTCTCCACTTGTAAATTCTTTTCCAGACAGTGCAATGGTTGATTTCTGATTTGTATGAGGATCTTTTTAAAATCCCTTCACAGACTTGTGGAACCTTATTTTCGAAGGCATCAGAGAGCTCTTTTGGTCTTGGCATGGTGATAATACACACTTCAATATCATGAGCAAACCTGAGTAAATGTCTGAGAATTTCATAAGATGGGTTCCTCTGAGATCCTTTCTAATGATGGTCTCTTCATTTGCCCCGATCTGATTTTAGGTATTGGTCTGTCAGTCATTTTCTAATCCGCTTATTCCTGAACAGGGTTGTGGGGCTCTGCTGGAGCTTATCTCAGGTAGCATACGGTGCAAGGCAGGAACAAACCCTGGACAAGGTGCCAGTCCATCGCAAGGCACACACACATCCACTTACACAACCCAAGCACACACAAGACAATTTAGTGTCGCCAATGCACCTAACCTGCATGTCTTTGGACTGTGGGAGAAAACCGGAGCATCCGAAGGAAACACACACAGACACAGGGAGAACATGCAAACTCCATGCAGGGAGTAGCCAGGACACAAACCCTGGTCTCTTTTTGTTAGTGACAAATCTAGGAAATTTATATAAATTATGAACTATAAAATGTAAGTGTAACATGATATTTGCTATATTAAATCACTGTTATCTATAGATACTCTTTAAATGCTGTTCAACTCTTCATTTGTCTGTGAATGTTCAAAAGGGGTGTACTTAATTTTTCACAGGACTGTAGAGAGGCAGCATATCAAAGATCTGGGGTCATCAGTGCTGTAGGACCCAAAGCAAAAGTGATGGCCCCATCCCAGTTGTTTTTCCAGGCCTAGCAGTAACTTTGAAGGCAGAGTGATTGGTAGCTTGGTAACATCATGGGGACATCAGACATATTTGATGTATATTTTAGTATAGCAGTCCACCAAAATACAAGGATTTGAGTTACAAGTTTTAACAATTACAAGGGATTGCATTTAATACCCTTTATTAAGTTGCACGGTGTCTTGCCTGAAGCAGGGGCTTGAGCTGCCACGAAGGCTTGCATATGGAAATCTTTTTAGTTTGCCAATAAAAGGGGTCATATTGCTCCACTTCTCATTACACTTATGAGCAAATAAGGTCTCATTTATACTTCACGCTCAAAACGCGTATGCATCATGGCTGCCACGTGTCCCCAGCGTTCATTTGACGCGTCCTCTGAGCAGGTCCTCAGAAATTAACGCGACGTGTGTGTGAGTTGCAGTACCAGCCAAAAGTCAGGGAGCGCAGTGTAATCAAGTTGGAACGTGATGTCAGAGTCTCTGTTTCCTATCTACATGTTACAGAAAGACGCTCTGCAGATCCAACAAGCTCGATGTGCATGGTTCGATTTTTTTTTTTTTTTGATGAATTTTTCGATGTGGTGAAGCAAAATGCCGACATACAAATGCATTTCTGGTGTTTTTATATTCAAGTGTCGCATATTCCCTAACACAATGACACGATACATTTTAAAAGTCTCACATACCGTAGATCCCGTTATATAAGCCGAGAATTTCGTCCTAGATTTTTGGCTTGGAGTTTGGGGGTCGGTTTATACAACGAGTATCGTTTCAGATTCAAGATTTCCAGCGCAATGCCGGTTTTGCCGATGAATACGGAAGTAAATAATGACGAAACCACAGAGCCATCTTTCAGATGAAGAAGTAACTTTGCATGCCGGTACTTTAAATTAAATAAATAATTTATTTAAAAAAGTGTTCTAGTTGTTGATTTTATTAATAAAATTTATAATAAATTATCGGGAAGTTTAAAATGAAATTTTTTGTTTTGATTTACGATCAACATCTTGCGTTTTAAACGGATGCGGTCACGTGTATCCGCTTGCGCGATTGTAAACAAACAACTGAGAGCGTTAGTAGCGTCAGTCGGAGCCCAGATACATGTGTTTGTGGATGTAATTTCCGTCATTGCAGTGATTTACCTATATATATATATATATAATTCATTAAGACCATGCAAGCAAGACACATAATTGCTAAGGAAGGAAGAGAAGGTAAAAGAAAGCGATCGCAATCGAAACGAAGATGGACATTGTGTGGAAATATCTCCTCCCTTCCTGCAGCCCAAAGATGTCAAATTAAATGGTGAGTACAGTATGAAATTGTTTCTAGAATAGAATGCCTTTTATTGTCACTATACGCATCTACAATGAAATTAAAAGCAGCTCTTTCAGTGCAGAAAAAAGTTCTGTATAGGGCTTGTATGGTTGTTTTTAGCTTTAACATAACGCCGGATCTGCGGCCCCGCTTCTGCTTTCTTTCCCTACTCCGTCTGTGTCGTCTCCTAGACCTGACAACAATCCACGGAGAGCCCGCTGGTCTCGTTATGTTGTCTGGGATGTTGTGCATGTGATGAAAAACACTCGAAACAGATGTCTGGCTCTGGACACCGATGTCTATAAGGTTCTGAATGGTGTAGCGGATGTTCGCCGAACCGATCGTGCACAAACAAGGACAAAAAAAAAAGTACAAAAACAACAAAAAAGTGCACTGAAAAGGAGAGCCCTGAGCCGCTGCGACCATGCGTGCCGCCATGCTCCTAGCTTAATCGAAGTAGGCTAGGCACTTTTATAACTTTTTAGTTAGTACATTAGAAAAATTATTGGTGTTTTGGTAAATTATGCACATTATATTATATATCAAAAATGCCGTCAGTCTCAAATTCTCGCCGATAAACATTATAAATATACCCGAAGAGACACTTTTAAGGAAATTTAGAAAATTTTGCTTGGAGAATGGGGTCGGCTTAAATACCGGTCATCAGCAAATACATGTAATTTAGTAGGTAGAGAAGGGGTTCGGCTAATATACTGGGTCGGCCTGTATTCCGGGATCTACGGTACCATTTTCTGTCCTGTTTTTTTTTGTTCTGCGCACTTAAACATCAGCATCAGAATTTACAGCGCTCTATAGGGTGGTCCAGATCTAATTATGCAATTTACATTATGCTATGCTATATACATAGAAAATCACCCGAAAAATTCTGGACCATCAAGTAGTGTGCGAACTGACGACATGAAGAATCGTCTTTGTGCCGAACTGGAATCGGCCCCGCATAAATCAAAGTCATCCAGATTATCTGGATCTGCATAATTAGATCTGGACCACCCTGTATTTGAGCCTCAGAGAAATAAAGTAAGTTATGTATTTTGTCATTATTAGTATGCTGCTGCTGGAGTATGCAAATTTCCCCTTGGGGATTAATAAAGTACCTAACTAACCTAACCTAACCTAACCACCTACTTACCTACACTTTAATCTTGTACTTTACTTCATCATTAAAATGTCATCTTAAAACTGACCCAGTTGTTAATCAGTACGTTCTTCCGGGGCTTCCTCCTGACCTGACAGCAGTAATCGCCACACAGAACACATTCAATTTATAATATTCCAGCTCCCTGCACATTTGGAATCCTTAGATTTATACTTGATATCACTTTCATGATGAAACACATTAAAATATGTATGTTACATTATACAGATAAGTCGTTAACTTTGTTTAAATAATGAACACTGTTAATAATTACACATGTGGGAGCAGCATGGTGGCAAAGTGGTAGCGCTGCTATCTCGCAGGGAGTCACGTCTCTGATGTTCCCTGCCTGGAGTTTGCATGTTTTCCTGCTGGGTTTCCACAGTGTGCTCCAGTTTCCTTCCAAAGATATGAAAGTTTGGGGATTTGGTGACGCTAAAATGATTCTAGTGTATGTGAGTGCTTGTATTCACCTTACGATGAGCTGATGCTCCACCTAGGGATTGTTTCTGTCTCACGCCTGATGCCTGCTGGAATGGGTGCATCCCTAGATTGCTGGATTTAATCATTAAACATCCTGTTCAGAGATATTGTGGCAAGGTGTCCTCGGAATTTAATGGATGTTTCAGGCAATTCACAACACACACAAAGCTGAACATTTTCTCATCGTGCTGATATCTCACACTGCCACCTTCCAGATTTACTGTACGTAAAGAACATGCGCAAGTATTAACGGTGCGTTTATGTAGCAATCGTGTCGCATGAAGTATAAACCTGGCCTAAGAGTGGCATTTTTGCAAGGCGGCATTCCGTTTTTGGTGCAAAACAGCACCATTCTCGTTGTTCATGAGTGTGGAGTACATTATACATTTCTCACTTGGGCGCAGTTGTGTCACAGTACTATTCTTGTCAGGGATATGCACCAGTGTCTGGACACTCCTGTTGAAGTTGCAGAGAAAGGCAGAAGATGAGGATGATTCAGAAATGGAGTTTGAACAACTTACTCACCTCTTCATCTTTTCCTTTTCCATCACCATCTTACCCACCCCTGCAAATGCTAAGGAGCCCACAACAATGATGTTGCTCCCATCTTTGTTTTAAATTTGATCAGTGAGTGGGATATTGATGCTGTTTTTTTTCTTTGTTGTCTTTACTGCAGTTTTAATTTTTTTGCCATTGAAATTACTGTCAATTGGTTTCCAGTTGCAAGGGTTTTCCTTACGAGTGGTTTTCAGGAATTCATGATGCTCAAAAAAGGGGGAAAACTGTACTTAGCATTACTGCAGATAATAGAAATTGCTGAGTGCTGCCAGGTTTTCTTTGGTACTGTGTATCATATCCCTTTTTCGTCTTCTCAGATATTCTTCCCACGTGCATTGTTGTGATCAATCAAAGTTTAAAAGTCACCTTAAGAATTAGTCTGTGATTCCATTGCACTCTATTATTGAGTGTCAGACAAAAAAGATCAGTCCATACACCTAAATCGAGGGTCACAACATGACAACTAGAGCTTGAGTGCTTTGACCGCAGTCTTTTTGTCTGCATTGCAACAAGCTTTTGTGCTGCTCTTGAAAAAGCTGAATGCGCATCATAGGCTGAACATGTGGCTCACTTCAGTAATACAGCAAAGATGTGGAGTTTGCTTTAGCTTTCTTTCTTTCTGCAGGAACAGTCTTCAGGCAGCGGGGCTTTATTTAACTAAAGGAGCCTTCTGTACGTGGTGAGTGATGTCCGGACACCTTTTAAGAAGTTATTAACCAACTGATTACACATGCCAGTAAACGTCATCAGTGTTCTTCATTTGATGTGCTCATTCAGGTTTCTCATAAGACACCTTAATTCACATGTTGGTCAGAAAGTTCCACTTTTCTTTCACACCACGCAGCTCATTACCACATAGGTGTTGTGACCAGTAGGGGGCTGAACAGCAAAACACAAACTCACAGACACAGTCCCAGGTTCGAACACTGGCTTTTATTTTACAAAGTACCTTTAACAGGCTTCTTCATTCACAGCATAGCAAACCTTTTCTCTTCTTTCTCCTCGACTCTTCCCAGGTGAGTGTTGTCCTACTCTTCTCCTGACTCTGCCTGCCTGATGAAGATGAGGCAGCTTCTTCTATGCGGGGCCCTGGAGTTCCTCCAGTGCCACAAAACTGCAAGCACTTTCAGATCAAGCAAAAGCCCGCCCCAAGGTAGCGACATCACCCATCACAGGTGCCCCTGGTGGCCTCAAAATACCCCAACTGGGATGAACATTTGGACTACAACTCCCAGCATGCCCTACAGGTGTATCAGTGAGAGCTCTGCCAGGGGTGTGATTCCACCCAGTGTAAATGGGAAATATGTAACTCTGGGAAGCAGACATCCTCTCTCTTTCTGCTATGGCCTCCCGCCAGGGAAAGATTAGCCATATCCAACCCGGCCAGAATGCCCGTCCATCCAGTTTCTCTCATTATGGCTTACCAGCCAGACAAGGAATCGCCCACCGTTCAAGTTGGGATTCCAGTCCATTCATTGTGGTATTCATAATGTGTAGTCTATTTGTTTTTTTTTTTTTGTTATTACTTTTTTGTCCACATGTGATATTTATGATTATTCTTAACTCCCTAACCCACAGGTCTGCTTTATTGTGAATTTCCCCTTGGGATTAATAAAGTAAGTGTGTGTGTGTCTGTCTGTCTGTCTATCTATCTATCTATCTATCTAATGAATGAAACATTGATGTTACATTGACATTTTCACAAGTCTTCAAAAATGTAGTGTTTGTTTTCAACTTTCTTGTATACACAGTATAGGGAAAGTATTGTAATCATCCAAAAATTTGACCTTGAGATTTTGATGAATCTCGACATTTTAGACCTCCCTGAGTCCGAAAATTATGGAATTATGTCTGTGTGTGTGTAAACACGAGAACTTTAGTACGCTTTCACTTAGGTCAAGCAAATTTTGCATACAAGTATTAGGTACAAAACGTAGACGTCTATTAACTTTTGAGCTATTTCCGCTAACCAGAAGCTATACTTTTTATTCATGCAGCTGCAGAATTTGATTTATTCAACTTTACTTTTATAATAATTGTTTAATGTATTATTAATTTGATTTGATTTGTTATTGATGGTTCTTAATGTACATGATATAATATATGAACATGAGGTTTACTCCTCAAATATCCATCCTCATATCTGAGTATACGAGAAAGTCTAGGTGGGACCACTCCAGGTTTGTTTTTTTTTTTCCTTAACTGTTCTAGAATTTTCCTAAGCATTTGGATGAATGTGGTTTGGAAATCCCTGCCATATCAAGTTTTGCTAAATTTGGCATATAAAAACTTTAACATTTTAATATACTGTAGATGGCCAGTTACATTGCTGGCAAATTCTAAGCTGTGATGTGTTATTTAAAGTTGTCTAATAATAATTTAATTTCAGGTCACAGCAGTGTTAAAATTTGATATCAGTAGTGGTCACAAGCAAAAACAGTGAAATGTGCTGTTAAAAATAAATAACTTGCGTAAGTAAGTGAGCAGTCTGTGATACCTGAAGAAATAAGGGTTTTATCTTGTATAATCGGAGATTATGGTTAATGGTTTAACAGTCTGTTACTGTCTTCTTCAAGCAAGCTTCTCTTTCACCACGTCCTGCTTTGTGTTCTTCCTTATTATAAGAGATATAAATGTGGGGACAAGAACAGCTCATTTAATCTTATTCAAATAATTATTATTATTTTTTTTTTCCCAAAATATCGTGTTAAGATTTGAAAGTCCCCAATGTACTCCTACTGTATTTGGTCCTCATTTCGATAACCAGTGCACATGGTGGTGAATCAGTTTTGACATGATAAACATGAGTCAATTCACAAACTGTTAACCTATGGCTTTTAAAATGCTTTTTAAAAATGTGTAGTACATAATGAAATCAAATATTGATGAATTGGCAAGTACAGAGTGTGCAAGTAAGCTGCATGTAGCAAATACATCCTGTTAAGTGCTGCTGTAATTTCGGGGAGGAAATGAAAGTTGGACTCGTGTGCCTGTTAGTGTCAGACAGGGACTTTCACTTTGTGTTTTAGGAAGTATGCAGTCTGTTCACAATTTGCCTGTACTGCAGGAAAAGCAAGTGTTTTAGGTTTTCTGGAACATATTTTACTGTGGCGCGTTGGTTAGCACTGCTGCGTTACTGATTCAGTGATCCTGGTTTGGAGTCCTGTGCCTGGTCATTGTGCGTGTCAAGTCTGCACGTTGTCACTGTTTCTGGGGGGTCTCCCTCCCAAATACTCTTAATATTTGCACATCAGGCTAATTGTCCCAAATTTAACCTGACAATGTGGGTGTGTGCATGAGTGGAGGGGGGATGGCCTGGAGACTTGTCTTGGGACGGTACCTCATTGTGACCCTGATCTGGATTAAGCGGATTTGTGTATTTTATAACACCCTTTACTATTAGTACCATTCTTTAGTGCGGAGTTCCTCAAGGTACATCTCGTGTACTGAACCACAGGCACTGTGCTTGGTGCTTGGAAGCATAAACCTCACAAAAGACAGTCTTTTTTTTTTTACGCATGAGAGTTGAATTATCTATGATAGTGTTTCTTTTATGAAATACTAGCCATTAGTATGTAGTAGTGAAACAGGACAGACTTTAAAAATCAATAAACTAAAAGGTATCACTAAGGCCTTGTTCACACGGGCGTTAAGTTTTTGGATAAACGAACTTGCTCTGAACGTCCTAGACGTTTATGTTGCATTTTGTGCTGGCGATCGATTGACTTCTACACCGGCGTTCGTTTGTCTCTGTCTAACGCCAGCCTGCAGCCCGAATTGTAGTTTGTGTGTTAACCTCTGGAGGCAGTGTCGGGAACTGGATATGAAAGCCCTTGTCGTTTTATTTGAGGTGCCTCCTTTCAATATGGACCATTTTGCTATGTTAGATATTAATCTTCTTGTTTTAAAAATATTCGTAATACGGCGTAGGGAGAGAAAAATCGCCGCTACTGGGTTCATCCTCTGACTGCACAACGTCGGGTTAAAGGAAGCTTTTTTGTGCTTTCTGAAGAAATGCGAAAATTTCCGCACAAGTTTTTTAATTACTGTTGGATGTCGGTTTCCACTTTTGATTGTCTGCTGCAGCTGGTGCAATGCCACATTGCACGCCGATCAACCAATATGCGACTTGGTGTTAGCCCCGAAGAGAGAATACTTGTCACTTTGAGGTAAGGAAACAGTAGTCGAGTGTGTGCTTACACCGGTATTATGCACTGAAATGCCCCCCGAAGCGTAAAATAAATGCGCAGAAAACGAACTAGAAGCGGTTTCCTTGCGTTTGTTGGCTTTTGAACGCCAAGAAAAAGCTGCATGCAACGTTTTTTTGATGCCGTGTAAACGCGCTGCCGGACAAACGCAAGTCACCAAAGCCCGTGTGAACACTCTCATTGACTCCTACGTGTAGAAAACACTCGCCGCTTGATCCGCGCTCACCGGACGCTACGAACGCAAAAAAAACGCTCGATTTTAACGCCCGTGTGAACAAGGCCTAACTAAGCGGAGACAAGTTGCACTCCAAAATACAGAGGTAGACCGAATCCCCACTCCTGACATCACGTTTCCCCCTCCCCTTGGCTCACAGGCTCTGTCTGGGATTAGCGCGAATATATCGCTCCAGCAAGCGATCTATGATTCTTAGCACGATGAGACAAGTCGCAAAATCAACCGGAATGTTCAAGCAAATTCTAGAATAAAAAACAGATCTAAATCCATTAAGTACAACAACAACATTTAGTTATATAGCACATTTTCATACAAACAGTAGCTCAAAGTGCTTTACATAATAAAGAATAGAAAAATAAAAGACATAGTAAGAAAATAAAATAAGTCAACATTTATTAACATAGAATAAGAGTAAGGTACAATGACCAGGGTGGACAGAAAAAAACAAAAAAACAAAAAAAATCTCCAGACTGCTGGAGAAAAAAATAAAATCTGTAGGAATTCCAGACCATTAGACTGCCCAGTCCCCTCTGTAGTAGTAGTTCTCTCATGAAAGCGGACAGGCATACAGACGTTAGATGCAGATTTATTAAGGTCTGGCTTTGTGGCAGTTTGCTATGCTTTAAAGTAGAATCTCAACTTGACATGAATTCAGCTTTATGCAAACTGGCAATGGAGCAGTGAGGGGAAAAATGCAAAGATGAAATGTGGCCTTGCATGCTGTGACTTACTTTTTTCTTATGTGGTGCAAGTCAAGTCAATGCTATTCATGGAGCACATTTAAAAACAACACAGCTAGACCTGTATTAAGAACTGTATAGCTTCCATTAATGCACCAGTACACACCTACCTGTTTATCTGTCTGTATATATGAATCTATCTCAATATATGAGGGGGTACCCAAAAATAACCGGAATTGGAAAAAAAAAAAAAGTTTTAATAATTATTACTTACTGAAATTTACCTATAAAGTACTCTCCATGTGAACGAATGCACTTGTCCCAACGGTTTTCTCACTGGTGGAAACATTTTTGGAATCGCTGAAGAAGAACATTGTCCAATGCCAGCAGCGATTTCTCTTTGACTTTCTCCACGGTACAAAAACGCTTTCCTTCGAGTTCTTTTTCCATATCCGGGAAGAAGAAAAAGTCACATGGAGCAAAGATCAGGTGAGTAGGGAAGGCGGCAAGAACTCCAAGACACACAAGTCAATTCGGAAATCTCTTAAGTAGTCCGACGAAGATCTTCGTAAATTGCATTGTAAACTTTTTCAAGATGCTCGTCATTCCTATTTGTGGAAGGTTGGCCAGATCTTGGTTGGTCTTTCAAGTGACATTTCCCCTCATTTGAAACACGAAAACCATTTGTAGACCTGTGTTTTACTTAAAGCTTCCTCTTTAAAAGCAGTTTCAAGCATCACTGCAGTTTCAGCAGCTGTTTTCCCTAAGAGGAAACAATATTTAACCCAGACTTGCTGTTCTTTATGATCACCCATCACAAAAATCGCAGAACATGTTTAATAAGCACCAAGAATAACCGACACGGAATGTCGTATGAACAATACAGAGCAATGCCACTTGTCAGACTGCCTCAAAATACTGAACGCGTGCTACACCGAGTGGCGACATTCACAACTAAGTCAAGATTGTGTGCCAGGTATAGATTCCGGTTATTTTTGGGTACCCCCTTGTATTTATCTGTCTTGCTCACTCTCTCTTTATTTATTTATATATACTGTGTGTGTGTATGTATGTATGTATGTATGTATGTGTGTGTGTATATGTATATATATATATATATATATATATAGTGGAACATGACACAGACAGACAGGCACGTCTAAATCACCCCACACACGTTTATTTACAAAATGCATATTTACAATAAAGTGCTCCAAAGTCCTGGCCACAACAACACAATGCCTTCTCTCTTCAGGCCACCTCTTTGCCTCCTCCCAGACCTCGTCCGTCTTCCACCCGACTCAAGCCATTGTATGAAGGGAGGCGGCCCCTTTTATGCTTCCCCGGATGTGCTCCAGGTGTGTCCCAGCAATCTTCCAGCGACACGCCCCAGTGTTGCAGAAGTGCCGGCTGCATCCCCGGAAGCACTCTGGGTGTCTCTGCTCCTCTCTCCCCAAGCATTTCCGGGTGTGGCGGAAGTGCTGAGGTCCAGGGCTCCAAAGGCATAGGGGTGACCACGGGCCCCTACAGGGTTGAGCTTCAAAGCTCTGTACCCATGGCCCCCAAAGGTACCAGGGCGGTCACCCCCACATGGTCTGGGGAAGGCGCAAGCCCTCCTCCGGTCCTCCTGGGCATCCCGGCCAGGTCGCCACCCCAGCCATCTCAGACAATATAAATATATAATATAAAATACCTACACAGTAAATAAATCTACCAAAAATAAATGCACATATACAAGTTATAAAAGCTAAGGCAAAAATATAGGCTTTCAAGTGATTTAAAGTGCCCCAAATCAGTTCTGTCCTAATACAAAAATGCAGATACTGCAAAAGAACAGTCCCCTCTAAGCTTAAGACTAGAACACAGAATGACCAATAACTTCTGGTCAGAGGACCTCCATGATCGTGAGGGAGAGTAACGGTGTAAGAGGTCATTAAGCTAAAACAGGGCTAAACCTCACTCCTATAGCGAACAGGAAGCCAGTGATGAGAAGCTAAGACTGGTGTGATGTGGTTCTGTTTTCGTGTGCCTCTCAGAAGCCTGGCAGCAGCGTTCTGGGCTAGCTAAAGACAAACAAGGGATGACTGATTAGCTCTAATGTATAATGAGTTGCAACAGTCAAGCCGAGAAGAGCCAAACACATGAATTAGTGTTTCCAAATCATGAACAGAAAGGAAAGGCCTTGACCTTAGCCAATACCCTGAGCTGACAGAAACAGGCTTTAACAAAGGATATGGGGGTCTCTGGTATTTTTTCCTGTTTTGCTATCACTGTGGCATGCAGTGGTGCAAGAAAGAAGCACACATGCTCTTCCCATGCAAGGAGAGGTGCTGATAAAAGTGTTATTTTCATGTGTACAGAGTACAGTAAAATTCTTTTTTGCATGTCTGTCCAATATGCAGCACATCCACACACTGGGGCCGTGATAATTACCAATGTATTAAAATGAAGAAGTTATTTTTTTTCCCCCCTAGTAAACACAAGTCACTCTTACTTGATACTCTCCTTATCCTGCAGGAAAGGGGACAAAATCGTTAGGACAGACTGTCCAAATGTAAATCCTGCAAATGTACTGTATTTTAATAATTTGCAAGGGATATAGTGGGTGAAGATTTAAAAAAAAAAGCATAAGGGGAACCCCCCTTTGTTTTCATGCCATCTCACTCGCTCTTGTGTGTGTCGGCATGAGAAAGACTGAGGTGTATTCCTCCCAGTTCCTTCTGATATTGTCTGGAGCCCCTTGCTGTCACTCATTTACACTTCTAAAAGTAAAGAGACACACCATTCCTGTACTCTCGCTTCATGTCATCCATAACAGCAAGAGAAGAAAGAGGTTCTCCTCCTTGTACTCTCATTCTCTCACCATTGCCTTTAGTGAAATAAGAAGCGGGGAGACGTGTGCCTCTTATGCTGTCACTCTTCATCATCACTACTGCATGAAAATGAATGAAATGTGCGCTCGTGTCTCAGTCACTGTATGTGTCTTTTCAGGTATGTGCATTTCTGCTGGCTAATGTTATTTTTTTATTAAATAGCACTCTTTTCTAACTCCTGCTATATCTGACTTAAACACATTTAGCTGTGCTCTCCAGAATTTTTGGAGCAAAGACACATTCTTCCTTGACTTACTCCTCCACTCAAATAATTCAGACGTGACTAAAGTGCACATTGCAGACTTTCATTTAAGGGCATTTGCATACATTTCTGTCACAGCATGTAGGAATGACAACACTTTTTTCACAAGGTCCCCCAATTTCGGGGCGCCATAATATTTGGACAAAGCAATGGCAGGTCTATTGAAGCTGTCATATTTACTACTTTGTAACATTTCCCTTGAATACAATGACTGTTTGAAGTGTGTGATTCATCGATATGATCAGGTCCTTTGGATCTGGTGATGCTCTGCCGAGACTCTCATGCAGCCATCTTCTGCTCCTGCTTGTTTTGTGGCTTGTCACCTTACGTTTTCCCTTCAGCATTTGGAAGTCCTGCTTATTTGAATTTAAATCAGGTGACTGGCATGGCCATTCAAGAATTGTCCATTTTTTAGGTTTGAAAACCTCCTGTGTTGCCTTAGCAGTGTGTTTGGATCATTATCTTGTGGTGGGATGAAGTGCCGTCCAATAAGTTTGGAGGCATTTACTAAACTTGAGCAGATCAGATGTTTCTGTACATCTCAGAATTTATTCATTTAGGGGGAAATCAAAGAAAAATACACCTTTATCCCACACATAATGGAGGGCACTGCGTATGGCTGCCTGACCTATAAAGCTTTGTGTGTGGAGCTTGAGTCACCCTAAAAATGAAGTAAGTGTACACGTGTGTGTTACATTTAAAGCTCTTGCTGTTCTTTTATAGGTAAAGCAATTATATATAAATGGTTACTTGAAAAATCAAGTTCCCTGTATTTTAGAAGGTAATGTTAAGGATATATCATTTTGACATTTTCCACTATTTGCAGTGCTTTGAAACATAACCAACACTTTAGACAAGGTCACAGTGTACAAAAAACTTTTTGATATATGAGATCTGAATTGGCTATGAAAATTATTTTGAATCTGAAATTTTTTGTCATGCCATGACCTTTATAGATATATTTTATTCTTATTATAATGAATAGTGGTGAAGTAGATGGTCATGTATTAGAATGCATAAGGAGACAGAGCTGGAGGTGGCAGAGTTGCATTTGGTGTGACGAGGATGGACAGGATTCGAAATGAGCACATTAGAGGATCAGCTCAAGTTGGACGGTTAGGAGACAAAGTCAGAGAGGTGAGATTGTGTTGGTTTGGACATGTGCAGAGGAGAGATACTGAGTATATTGGGAAAAGGATGTTAAGGATAGAGCTGTCAGGGAAGAGGAAAAGAGGAAGGCCTAAGAGGAGGCTTATGGATGTGGTGAGAGAGGACATGCAGGTGATGGGTGGGGAGCAGTGGGGTGCTGAGAAGCGTCAGTGCCAGTCACTGTGCAGAGTTCGGCATCTTGACAGCTTGATGGAAGAAGCCATTTCTGAGTCTGCTGGCCCAGGACCTGATGCTAAGGTGTTGTCTGCCTGAAGTTAATAATGTGAACACTTCTTGACTCGGATGACTGGGGGTCATTGATTATCTCCCTGGTTTTTCTTAGAAAGTGCCTAACATATGTCTTGTAGGTTAGGAAAGTCATCCTCGATGATTTGTTGGGTAGAATTCACTCGCCCATCTGCAAGGCGGTTGAGGTCAATGCTATTCTCATAACAGGCTGTGATATATCCAGTTGGGATGCTTTCTGTGGTGCAGGTGTCGAATGGGTTGCCAAACCTCTTCATCTACCTGAGATAGGAGTGGTCTCCCCTAGACTTTCTCATATACTCAGATATGGGGACGGGTATTTGAGGAGTAAACCACAAGACAATGATTATATTTTTATACATATATATATATTTTTTTTTAATATTTTTTTGTACATTAAAGAACCATCAGCATCAAATCAAATTAATAATATATTGAACAAATACTACAAAAGTAAAGTTGAATAAATCGGACTCTGCAGCTGCATGAATAAAAAAGTACCACTTCTGCTAAGAGGAAATAGCCCAAAGGTTGATAGAAATCGTTTTGTACCTAAAACCTGTATGCAAAATTTGGTTAAATTAACTGAAAGCGTACTCGAGTTATCGTGTTTGCATACAGACACACAGACAGACAGTTCCAAGAATGGTATTTTTCGGACTCTGGGAGGTCTAAAACATCGAGATTCCTCAAAATCTCGAAATCAAATTTTTGGAAGATTATTATACTTTCCCTACAAGAAAGTAAATTGGACTTGGGGAGGTCTAAAACGTCGAGATTCATCAAAATCTTAAGGTCGAATTTTTGGATGATTACAATACTTTCCATGTACTTCGTTTACAAGAAAGTTAAAAAAGGCCACATTCTGCCTTCTTCACCACTTTTTTGGTGTAAACAGTCCAAGTGAGGTGTTCGGTGATATGCACACTGAGTAACTTTAAATTAATATGTTAGCCCCATTAGATGGTGATATGGGAGTGTACACCTCACTGCTTCTTGAAGTCCACTATGATCTTTTTGCGCATTATCTGTTGTGAACCCCAAACCTAAGACCCAACACAATCCCAGGTTCAAATGACAGATTATATTTGCACAAATAAATCACCACATGCGCACAAGCAACCAGACCATAATATAATCGTGTCTCTCCTTTCATGCCTTCCGCTCTTCTTGCTGAGTGTTTCCCACTGCCTCCCGACTCTGGCTCATCCAGGTGAGGCTGTGGACTTCTTTAAGTGGGTGTCAAGGATGCTTCTGGTGCCACAGTGCATCCTCTTGGAAACACTTCTGGTTTATATTGGAACCTGTGAGGTCCTCCCCTTACAGCGGCCTCTAACAGCTCCCAGGGACCCCCCCAGAGGGCTGTGCTTCCAGACTCCAATTCCCATGTACCCCTGCAAGTGTCCAAACTGGGAATCCTTGGGAAGATCACTGCCACCTCTTGCACTGGGGGGAGATGTAACTGCTCCTGGCCTCCGACTTCCGCTGGTCCATCCTTTCAACTAGTCAAGAAGCGGTTTCCTCGTTCTCCATGGCACTTAGACTGTGTTTAATACGCTGTAAGTCTAGTTCAGAGGACACAGCTTGTGTCTCCAGTTTTGGGAACCAAGCAGGGCAGGCATCCATCAGTGATGGCAACATTCACATCCACACTCAAATCTGACCAACTTTTAACCCTAAAATACATCTCTTGAGGGCAAAGTGACAAATTCGTTGGATCGGAATCCCATGCCCATGCGTTCATCAGCGTGCAGTTTATATTTTTTTTCTCATCTGGATGAGTTTTCTTCTTCCTCTTTTTCTTCCACACCCCAAGGATGTGCGGTTAGTTTATTTAGTAATTCCAAGTGGGCCTTGCAATGAACCCGGGGCCCTGTTCTGAGCTGTTTCCTGTCTGACACCCAGTGCAGTCAGAATGACATCTGATCTCTGAACTGGTTAAAGCAGGTTTGAGAATAATAGAAGATGACAGATGAGACATTTCCTGTTACAAATGCATGCTGACGTAGTGAGAACGTGCAGTCTTTCCGAGCAGAAAGTTGGGGTCAGGATTCAGGCCAAGGACGCCATGAGGCAACGGCTCTGACCATTGTTCAAGGAGTGAATATATGTGACTCTTTATGATTCTTAATCTTATGTGTTTTACTTTTTTATTACAGTATGTATAGTCTAGTACAGGGGTGGCAAACTCCAGTCCTGGAGTGCCGCAGTGGCTGCAGGTTTTCATTCTAACCATCTTCTTCATTAGTTTTTGCTGCTAATTAACTTCTTTTGCCTTAATTTTAATTAACTTGATTCAGGCCCTTTAGTTGATTCTTTTTCTTTAATTAGCTGCTAAACAATAATGAGACACACAACAAGCTACCACAATATCTGAAAATAAAGTAAGGTGAAGGTCTCAGTAAGGTTGATCTCTCAGGACACCAAAACGTTTTGACGGTGTTCTTAGGAAAAAACAAAGTCAACAGTTATGGAAATGTCTGCTGTGCCAGAATGAGAGCAACAACAAGCCATAGAATTAAATAACGAGTTGAATTAACAGCAAGAATTGGCTTCTCATTAAGAAACTGGCTGGAGTGAAATTAGTTGGAGTTTGAAGCCCCAATTTAGCTGGTCAACTGTTGACTTGTTTCACATTTGATTTCTGTTTCGCTGTCATTTAATGAAGAAAATAATTAATTCAGAGCACTGAATCCTTAAAAACAGGGCTATTAAAATGAAGGGAAAAAAGTTAATTAGCAGTGAAAACTGGTCACTGATTAGGAAAAGGGTTAGAATGAAAACCTGAAGCCACCGCGGCCCTCCAGACCCGGAGTTTTCCACCTCTGGTTTAGTATGTGTGTCTTCCATGAGAACCCAGAATACAATGAGGACTGAGTGAGGTCATTTATGTTAGGTAGAATGCCTAGAGAGGACTGGGTGGTCTCGTGGCCTGGAACCCCTGCAGATTTTATTTTTTTTTCTCCAGCCGTCTGGAGTTTTATTTTATTTTTTTTATTTTGTTTTTTCTTTCCTCTCTGGCCATCAGACCTTACCTTTATTCTATGTTAATTAGTGTTCCCTAATTTTAATTTATTTTCTTTTTTCTCTTTCTTCATCATGTAAAGAAAGCACTTTGAGCTATATTGTTTGTATGAAAATGTGATATAGAAATAAATGTTGTTGTTATAGAAATCACAGGCTCGGTAAGAGAAGTGAGAGGCAGCTACACCATGAAGCCAAACAGTGAATCGGCAGGGAAGAGGACACAAATGCTAAAGTAGAAAATGATTAATCAGAAAGACTTTTATAGATACCAATGCCTGGCCTTTATTAAGATCGATGCTTGACTAAAGTCCAGAAGCAAACCCTGCCATCTCTATTAGTAGTAGTAATGATACTTTGTTAGAGGAATCCAACGTGAAACAAATTGCTAAAGATTAGACCAGAACTAAAGATAACAATAATATGAATAGTAGTGAATAAAAGAATTAATGATATGGTTTTAGATGGAGATTGCAAAGAAAAGATGAGCAGAATAAAATCTGTTTACTGGTAACTTTGGTGTTTATTTTTGATATTTGTTTATTCAAAGTAGTCAGTGCAACTAAATAAATGGTAGGACAAGAGAGGACGGAAAATGAAAACATTTGAGTAGTAGCAAGCAAAGCAGGCGACTCGAGGATTTTTCCATTTTATCAAACTTACAGCTCCAGCATTGTAGATTATCAATATTTCGTCAAGATGATTGGAGTGTAGATATTGGGTCGATGAAACTTTTCATTTGTGTTTTTTGCTGATAGTCACCACTATTTTTCATTGAACGGTTCACACATTTTATAATATTTCGTAGGTATTAATATGGGAAAGTATAATCAGAATTTCAGGATTTACATTTACTTATTCGGCTGATGCCTTCATCCAAGGCGACTAACAACATTTATGATATAATTGGTTCCATTTCTTTTTAGTGTTCCCAATTGGAGCTCAGGCAGGTCAAGAGACTGACTCAGGGTCACACAGTGACAGTAAATGAAATTCTTCTTTGCATTTATATAGTGCTTTTCTCACTACTCAAAGCGCTCAGCAATTGCAGGTTAAGGGCCTTGCTCAAGGGCCCAACAGGGCAGAGAGAGTCCCTTTTGGCATTTACGGGATTCGAACCGGCAACCTTCCGATTGCCAGTGCAGATCCCTAGCCTCAGAGCCATCACCCCGCCTAGTAGGGGAATTTGAACCCACAACCTCAGGGTCTGAAGTCCAAAGCTTTAACCAGTGTGCCACTGTGTGGTTTAGTATATTTTAGGCATCTTGACCTCCCGTCTGTCCAAGTCCTCAGACGTGATAACTTGAAAACCAATCCCTCAGTCCAAATTAAACTTGCCACTGTTTTTATCATGGTAAAATGTGAGGAACTTGGCATTACAAAGATGATGATGTTGCATTTTGTGTACATATTTGGAGAGGGAGGATATGGATATTTTGTTTAATAAATGGTTATTATTTAATTTAGAATAATAACATATTGGATTGTAATGTTGTACTGGTTTAATAATCAGTTTATGTAGCTTTAATCATGTGCTATAGGCTCTCTGTTGTGTTGTTTTCTTTCTAGTTGTAGGCACTCTGCTCTTAAAATGAATCATCCATTACTTAAAACCAGTTAATCCAGTTCAGGGTGTGACACTAGAGCATCACCCCAAACCTTAGAAACCTCCACCACAGCACAAGTCCTGATACAATAAAAAGGTGTATTTTTACAAATAACCTTACAGAAAGGCTTCTTTAATTGACACCATAACAATGCAGTTCTTCTCCTTCTTTTATCCATTCTCCTTCTGCTTGTCCAGGTAAGCTTTGTGCTTCGTCCACCTGGCTCCAGCTTGCCTGGATGATGTCGAGCGGCTTCTTTTATGTTGGACCCAGGAGTACTATGCTTAGGGCATAGCCTGATGGAAGCTCCAATGGAAGTCTGAACATGTAGGGATGATGGATTCCTGCAGCACCCATGGAGCCCAGCAAGGCTGTCATATGGAACTACAATAACCAGTGTGTCTTGTGGGTATCCACACCGGTAGCGTCACCCAGGGATGCTTCCACCTAGCATATTGGGGTGGGGATGTAGTCTGGCCAGTTTGTCCTTTCACTATACTGGCCTCCCATCCGGGCCAGGATTAGTGTTCCATACCAATTGGGGTGCAGGGCACTTCCAAGGGTCCCAGCAGCCATGAGTGCACCAGTCAATTAATTTAGCATACAGTTTATGTCTTTGGGATGTTTTGAAAGGAAGCCCAGAAATACTGTGCAAAATCCACACAATCAGTGGAGAGCTCAGAAGTCTGGAGACGGTGCTGTTAACCAGTTTGCATCCATCACATCCTAAATTGTGAAGCATCTGAAATGCACCTAGTGTGAAATTGTGGATATTGTTTAAGTGTGTATTACGTAGTAAGCCAATTGTGGCACATTGACAATTTCCTTGGTTACTTTTATAGAATTTTCAAGCTGTATGTTTTATTTTTATAATCTCCATTTGTATTACAAATATCAAGAGGGGACTGGGCGGTCTCGTGGTCTGGAATCCCTACAGATTTTATTTTTTTTCTCCAGCTTTTGGAGTTTTTTTTTGTTTTGTTTTTTCTGTCCACCCTGGCCATGAGACCTTACTTATTCTATGTTAATTAATGTTGACTTATGTTTATTTTTTATTGTGTCTTCTATTTTTCTATTCATTTTGTAAAGCACTTTGAGCTACATTTTTTTGTATGAAAATGTGCTATATAAATAAATGTTGATTGATTGATTGAAAAAGATATGCAGGGCACACCCTTGTAGGATACCCCATCTCAGGCATTCGGTGCTTCCTTGCTAATAAAATTGCAGTCAGTCACAGTAACTGATTAAGATGGACATAGTAATCTGCCAAATATGAAAAGCAGATGACGTGTGTAGAAAGTAGCATTAGGAAAGGTTTTAACTGTTTTTAAAAAATGCAGCAGCATTCTTTTTTCCTACTGTATATTAGACAGATTAGGGTTAGGCTTAGGGTTAGAAATTTTAGAAAGGATGTAGAAACGTATTTGGTATTATGTTGGTGCTGTATAATATAACAGTAATTTTACTCAAACTTTCCATCCATCATTTACCAATTTTCTGTGTTTTTCACAAACGTGTATTACTAAACGTGTAAGATCTACTTGTCTTTCATGGTGATGTTGTGGTTAGCGCTGCTGCCAGACCCAGCATTGTGGTTTCAAATCTCACAGCTGCCCATTGTCTATGTAGAGTTTGCACGTTCTCTCAGTGTTTAAGTGATTTTACTGATTTGCTCCCACATTCCCAAAGATGTGCTGATTAAGTTAATCAGCTTTTCCAAGTTGACCCGTGCAAAAATGGCTGTGTGAGGCAGCAGGCTCTGTAATGGAGTGGCACCCTGCTTTCCCACTTTGCACCCAAGGCTGCCAGGTTAGGCTCTGACCTGTCATGATCCTAAAATGGAATAAATTGGATTTGCTAATGCTATGCAACATTTTCTGTTTTGGCTGTTGGGCTTCCTGTCAGTTATTTTAAATACACAATCTTTTTAAAATATGAGAAAAATTGATCTTAGTCACTCCAGTATATGCATGTTTATATATGATGTTTATATGGCATATTTTGTTTTGTTTTTTTTTTTTTCAACATTGGACTGTTGACCCTAAGCTCTTTGCTAAAACAAGGTTCAATGCTTTTTGATACAATAAGTGTGTTTTATGAAAAAAACAATGTGTTACTGAAAAATCTTGAAGCTTGTCTCCATATGTCTTTGAAGAAAATGAAAAGATTCAACAAGTTGTGTGTCTGGTAAATTGCAAGAAAGGTCATTCATTACTGTTGTGGTTGGCAGAGCCTAGAGCCACTTGATCTATGCATGGCAGTGGGCTTTGTTTGTCGAGCACCACAGGAAGTTTTTCAGGGATGTCTTTGGGGGATTTGCCTTGGGATGAATATCAACAACTGTGACGTAAATTCAGTTTTTAGTTAACAGAAATGTCCAAACCATTGCTTTCCATTCCTGGTCCAGAGTGCTTCTGTGGCTACAAATGTCTATGTTTTTGTCAAATGGCCTACTCTTGCTTTTTAACTTTGATGCCTTATCTCTCTATATGTTAAAATCCAGCGACTGTGTGTCTCTGTCTGTATGCCTGTCCGCTTTTCACGAGAGAACTACTAAACGGATTTAGATCGGGTTCTTTGATTTGATTGAACATTCCGTTTGATTTTGCGACTTCTGTCATCGTGCTATGTGTCATATTTCGCTTGTTGGACTCATTTATTTGCACAAATCCGAGAGGCAGGCTGTGGACCGAGGGAGGATGGGGGCGAACCCCTCTTCACTCACACTTCAGCCTCAGGGCGTATCTTACATCTGCTTAACTAGTGAACGAGAGAACTACTTAACGGATTTAGATTGGTTTTTTTTTCTAGAATTTGCTTGAACATTCCGGTTGATTTTGCGACTTCTTTCATCACGCTATGTATCGTAGTTCACTTGCAGTACTGATTTATTTGCGTGAATCCGAGAGATGGGGCCTCCTCACTCGCTCCTCACTCTCTCCTCACTCGCGCTCCAGCCTTAGGGTATACCTTACCTCCGCTTATCTAATGAACGAGAGAACTGCTTAATAGATTTAGATCAGGTTTTTTTCCATAATTTGCTTGAACATTCCGGTTGGTTTTGCGACTTCCCTCATTGCACTATATATCATAGTTCGCTTGCGGTACTGATTTATTTGTGCAAATCCGAGAGACACACAGCGGGCTGAGTGGAGGGGGAAGCGTGACATTAGGAGTGGGGAGCCGGGCAGGGCCCTCCTCACTGTCCTTTTTCACTAATACAGAAACGGTTAGTATCTTTATATATCATTCGAATGAGTGACTTGAGATTTTTATTGATCTTTTTTTATGTCCTTTCCCAGTCTCATGCTATTCAGTGTCAAAACAACTGGCATATCTGCAAAGGAGCAGGTCATTTGGGAGGGTTATGTTGGAAGCACATCACACCTGACCAGCATCCACTTTGAGCAGGCCCGTCAGATGGTTTCCTCATCCACATTTTCTACATTTATTGCAACTCTTAACATGAATCTGATATGAGCTCCTGACTTAAAGAGAATCTTCTGACTGCCACTTGCTTATTAATTAGAAAAAAGAAAAAAAAAAAAAGAGAAGTCTGGATGTGGCTTCCTGCTGGTATATGTCGCATGGCACATTTTGCACAGCTAGCACTCTTGCCTCAAGATGTTTCCCTTCTGTTATCTGAACACAGATCCTGCTCCATCCCTGGAGAGCAAAAAAAAAAAACAGAAGAAAGAAAAACCAAGCTCAAACCCAGAAGGGGTGATTTTTCTTAGCTGAGTGTCTATTCAAGGTTTCGACTGCAGGTGTTCACTTCATCATAACAGGCCCACAGGAAACACGAGCTTAAAAAAAAAAAAAGATGATAGAATAACCGCATATTGGTATGGGATAAATATTAGGTTTGTGAACAAATAATTCATGTCAAAAATGTATTTTAAAATGCCAGATTGTTACTGCAAACTCATTAGTTTCATGTGTTGTAGGTATTTGTATGTGGATATCCTGTATGTGCTTTTACTAGCTGAGAAAAAGAAGGAAACTTGTGTGGTTTGCAGGGCATGCTGGATCATAAGTACAAGGGACGTTCAAAAAGTTTCCACACTTTTTAAAAAATCTATTTATTAAGAATTTCTACCATAAATGACATCACTTTTTGTGATATAATTTTCCCAGTCACATGACACTCTCAGACATTTACGACCAATTGCTACTCCTCCCGCCTTAACCGTTTCCAAAAAAAATATGAAAGTGCGGAAAGTTTTTGAACGTCCCTCGTATTTGCATTTCCATCTAAAGTAAGAACAAGGTTTTCAGTTCTGCACAGCTTGTCTGCTGCAGTTAACTTCATCAAAAATAGTGTTGAGTCAAAATTTGAATGTTCCCAGGGTACAACACTCTGCTGTAATGCTTGCTAACTTATGGGTCTGAGGTTACTCCATCAAACTCATTCTGGGAACTGCACTTCCTTAAAATGACAATGAACATATTGGTCAGATTTTGTGCATATCAAGTTCTGAAGGTAGCATTTGGTTTGGTGAGATTTTGCATTTTAAATTAACTTGTTTTATGCCCATTTCTGTCATTTATGAACATCAATAAGTACATACTTTAAAAAAACAAAAGAAGTACAGTACATAGACATGAGCAAGCGAGCATCCTCGTGTAGTTTAAAAAGTGATACACAAGGATTATGTTTGAGACGCTCATATAATTAAACAAGATGATGTGTTTCATGTGTTTAACACGAAACCTTCAGGTATGCAGAGAAACTTGCATTTTGGATTAGATATATCAACCTGTATTCCTGTCTCTGATGTCAATCAGCCATTTGTGTCAGTAAGTAAATGCAAAGTATTACATATTTGAACTAAAAGTGTTAGATTTAAATACACAATGGGCGGTCTGAAGCTTGAAGATACCCTATATGAGAAGGACCTAGAAGTCATAGTAGGCTCTTCACTAGCTACATAAAGTGTACAGATAAGACCAAGAAAGCTAATAGGATGTTAGGTTATATACTGTAGCACAATATGTGGAATATAAATGAAGGGAGATTATTCTTAAGTCATATAACGCACTATTAATGCCTCACCTTGGAGTATCATGTTCAGTTTTGGTCTCCACATTGCAAAAAATACATAGCAGCACTAGAGAAAGTTCAGAGGAGAGCGATTAGGCTGATTCTGGGACAGTAAGGTGTGAACTATGAGGAGAGACTGGAGGTGCTAAACTGAACCCATGTTGACTGTTCAGCACAATGCTTATTCTTCTCATGTGCTGTTCAATCTTTTTCTTAATAATTCCTTTCATTAATTTACCTGTGATGAAGATTAAGCTTTACTGGCCTACAGGTACATTGGCACAATCACCCTTGTCAGGGTCTTGTATATACATTTATTAGCATCCCTAAGCATTCGAGGAAAAATGTTATCTGATCCTAGTGATTTGTTTGATGATCCTTAACTGTTCCTTTACTTCTAACATACTGGAAGAATCTGTTTGAATCATCTTTGCCATATCTGCAGTATTTTTCTCTGACTCACTTTAGTTTCCCTGATATTCTTCTTAATGGTTATCCTTGTGCTGTCTTACACCCCTATGGTTATCAGTCCTGTACGCATTATACAGCTGCTTTTTTATTTGAAGCTATTTTATCTACTTACTTACCCACTCTGGAGTTTTCTTCTTAATTTCTTAAAAATTCCATAGTTTGGGATAAACGTTTCCTGTATTTAAATGTTTTTAAACCCATTTCCACTTCTCCCTCTTCAAACGTAAAAGCTGTTTGTCCCTTTTATACTTTGCTGCATCTGTTCACAATTTGCAATTCTGCAATTCTGTGATGGGTACTTGAGCCTATGGTTCAGTCACCGTTACCCCTTCAATCCTATCCTGATTATTACCAAATATTAAATCTAGACAGGCTCTTCTCTCCTACACCAAGATCTGAGCCATGTTTTAAGACTTATAATCACTTTAGTGTTACCTGGACTGGTGTGTGGCACAAGCAGAACCTCAGAGAAGACTACCTCATCAGTTCCGCTCCTCACCTTTAGCACTCAGGTCTGACAGCCTGCACTTATGTATGCCATTTGTTCCAACATGGATGATGACAATTGTATCCACCCTCACTCTGGCCAAGAGCCTATCCATCCTTCTAGAGAGGTGTCCCACCTGTGCACCTAGAAGGCAGCACACTGTGCGAGACTCTTTGTCTCCAGAGCAAGCCTGTATCTCAGTCCTCCTAATGACTGAGCAAACCCCTCATTATCACAACCTCTGTCTTTCTTGGGACTGGTTTTGAGGTGACCCAATGGGGCATCTCATGCCTGCCTTCATCCCAGTGTCAAATAACTCGCAGACAGAATCTGGTATTCCTTAAGAATTGCCTCATCTTTAGTGCCATCCATCTTTCCTTTAAACCTGAACAGTTTTCCTGCCTCCACCAATGAAAAATATCCCCACACCAAGATGCTGCCACCACCATGCTTCACTGTGGGAATGGTGTTCTTGGGGTGATGGGAAGTGTTGGGTTTGTGGTACACATGGTATTTCCCATTATTGAGAAAAAGTTTGATTTTACTCTCATCTGTCCA
Source organism: Polypterus senegalus (assembly GCF_016835505.1). Lineage (NCBI taxonomy): Eukaryota > Metazoa > Chordata > Cladistia > Polypteriformes > Polypteridae > Polypterus > Polypterus senegalus. The sequence goes on from NC_053161.1 coordinate 158,594,960, forward strand.
GAGACCCTTCTTCCATGTGTTTGGAGAGTCCACCACATGCTGTTGGGCAAACTCCAAACGTGTTTTCTTATTTTTTTTTTCTTTAAGCAATGACTCTTCCATAAAACCCAGGGTTTTGGGTGGCCAAGACTCGTCAATGTGAGAGGACAATGAAGGCTATCCCATCAGGAATGAGCTAACAGAAGAGGTACCGTGGCACCAATCGCAGATAATTTTAATGATGGCTATGGGAGTAATGCGACACGACACATAACTGCATCAAACCTTACTGCGTATGGGACTGCATAGCTGTAGGCAAATCAGAGTACCAATTTTAACCTCTGTCCACCATTGAAAGTGTCACAATAGACATACAAGTGTCAAAACTGGACCTTGATTCAATGGAAGGTTGTCTGGTCTGATGAATACCATTCTCTGTTACATCATGTGAATGCCCAGTTACGTGTCCATTGTTTAACTAGGCATTAGGGTGCATGGTGGAGAGAATGGGAAACCCTAGGACGGGGTATTCACGTGGACATTAATTTGATGTGTACCACCTAGCTAAGCATAGTTACGGGCCAGGTACACCCCTTCATGCCAATGGTATTCCCTGATGGAAGTGACATCTTTCAGCAAGATAATGCACCCTACCACACTGTACAGAGTGTTTAGGAATGGTTTGAGGACCCTAATGAAGAGTTCAAGTTGTTGTCCTGGTTTCCTAAATTCCCCTATTCTCAATCCGACTAAGCATTTGTGGGATGTGTTGGAAATCCACCTTACAATTTACAAGAGTTCGAAAATCTGCTCCTGACATCCTGCTGCCTTATGAAGTGGGCAACTGGCGGTTAAAAATGTCATTGTCTTGGATTTCATTTTAATCTTCCCTTTATTTTTGCTTTCCCTGTCTACTACACCATAATTGCATAGAGGGAAAATACTGTGCCATATCCAAAATTTCACGTAATTACACTCAGAACTCAAACTTGCATGTGCTTAAAGCAGATCTTGCTTTGAGACTTGGGAAACCTGGGAAGGTTACGCTCCGTAGGATTTTTGTAAAGTCGTTGTTTCCTTTAAATGTTGTCATTTAATCTTGCAGCCACTTCCAATGATGTCTTCCTGTTGAAGCAAAGAATGCACATTAAGAACACAATAAAATGTGTTCATTCAGCACTGTGTGGGAGGAGCTCCCTGTAAACAGCCTTGAAGAGGAGTATAAAGTGTTGCCTACAAAAGAGGCAGTGCTCTATCAGGGCTATAGGGACTCTGGAGTGGTATCAGCAGGCATCAGGTTGCAGATAAGGTAGGAGGTGGAGAGCCTAGGAAGGTCAGGAGCTAGCGGAGTCTCGGCTGAAACACAAAGCTCTGGTTGGAGTTTTGGCATCTGGGTGGGTGGGTTTGTGAGTGATCCCACAACCTTGATACAACAAGGCTGATGGCAAGGACAGATGCCATCTAGTCCTAAGGTGCGGGCAGGTGTGGAGGAGGAGTGATGGGCATGCGGCAGCAGGGCGCATGGACAAGGTGGGAGGGAGTGCTGGAGAGGAAATTATCATGAGATTACATCTGGTAGGCTGAACCACAGCACATCAAGTTCATGGTTCAAGCCATGTATGACATTCTACCCAGCGCAGTAAATCTACACACCTGGGGCAAGAGTGAGTCTCCAGTATGTCCTCTCTGCACCAGAAAGGGCTTACTGGAGCACATTCTCAGTGGATGAACATCCCTCAGTGAGGGCTGCTACCGTTGGCAGAGGTACTCAAGTCATCTCTAAAGCCATGTCTAACAACAGGGTCATCCGCAACCAGAGAAACATCCCCTTTGTCAGGGCAGGAGAGCACCCTCAGTCCACAGCTTACAGTAGCAGCCAGCCCACTCACCTCAGTGTTGGCCTGGGAGCTGCGAGTAGACTTGGCCATGCAGCTCAAGTTCCCAGACCAACTTCTTTGAAGCCAGACATGGTGTTAACATCTGCCTCTTCAAAAGCAGGAGCTCAGGGTGGAGCTGACATTCTCTTGGGAAGGCCGCATTGAAGAGGCTGATGAACGAAAATGGTCCAATTTCTTTGAGCTGGCAGAACAGAGCTGAAGGAGTGGCTGGAATGCTCGTTGTGAGCTCATTGAGGTTGGGTGTAGAGGCTTTTCTGGTCACTTATTATGCAAGGTCTACAACATGCTTGGCATCACAGGAGCTGTGAAAAGGAGAGCCATAAATTAACGCTGGGAGGTATATCGGTTCATACTGAAAACCGTTTTTTATTTTTGTTATGATATGGATTTTTCTTATGCTTCAACACCGCTTTAAATAGCCTAAACAACGTTCGGAATGTGGCGCAGCAGAAAACTATTTAATGGGGGGACCTTTTACACTGCTACACCACTGAACATATACAACAGAGTACATGCGTTAGTGGATGTATTGAGTGGTGAAAATGGACAGAGAACATTCCGAAACTGAAGTTGTAGCAGACGATAAAGTCTGAACATGATGACACTTGCTAAAAAATAGGAGCCGTGTCTGTTGTCTGGAGATACTTTGGTTTTAAAAGGTCGGATGTGGACCAAACAACTATTCACTGCAAATGCTGTTGAGCTAAAGTTGTCGCCAGATGCAGCAACACGAGCAATTTGCTGTACCACCTTAGCCGCAAACATGCTTTGGAGTACCTAAGATTGGCACCCTCCACATCCTCGGGTAAAACTGAAAAGGCTAGAGGACACTCGAGTCAGACGTCACCTGTAGACACGTTTGCTAAAGGTGCTGCCTATGACAAAAAAAAAAGCAAGCGCTGGATCAAGATAACCAACGCCATTACAATCCATATAGCTAACATGTTAGTGGACAGAGATTGTTAACATTAACAGAAAGTGTAGTTGGTTTACAAAAAATATTTACTATTTATTCCTTTTCTAAGACATGTTCAGTGCAATACAACTTTTGACAAGCACCTCTGGATGTCTAAATGCCTCTTTGGATGGTTGAAAATATGTTGTCAAAATTATAGTTTAAGTTGTTTGCAAAATTTGTTCAATAAAAAAGTTCTATATTTTTACTGCAACTGCCATGCAATGCGATTCCTTCTCTTCATTAGTGCCACCCCCTTGAAAACTGTCACTTTATTAATACTTGTGTGCATATTAAAATGTTTTTTTGTACAACTCTCATGACAATGCAATAGGTTATTCTTAGCCAGTCTACAGCAGTAATTGCAGTGGAAAATGTGGTTAACATCCACTCATGCATGGGGAAAAAATACCGTTGAATACCGTGAAACTGGTATAATTTAGAAAAATACTGTGATATAGAATTACAGAGGCTACAGAGAGGTCCTCCAGGTGGCTTTGGATCAGAAGTTCCAAATCATGGGCTGTTGCTGCAGGGGCACAAGTCAGGGCCTGATCAACCCTGGCTGGGTCACCTGAGCAAGGGAGTCTGATGTTGCCAGACCTTAAACACCTGTCCATCCATTTGACATCAGAGTTGTGCCCTAGCAGTGATGCATTTTGTGACAAGCCATTTTCTGTTTAATAGTTGGCTTTCTTTAAATCAGGTTGACTTCCGTGAGAAATAAGGGTGACAATTTTTGCACTTTTACAATGTAAATGGAAAATGACAACAAAAGAGTACAGTATTAAGAAAAGCCTTTACATTTCCTGCCTTTTGCAATCTTGACCTGTCACTGCATCTCTGGCTGTAATTGTGCTTTATTGAGGCCTAATGAACTGCTTGGCTAGCTGACCGCAAAACACTTCACAGCTCATTTGGGTCTCTTATCTCTTCCTAGAAGAAAGAAGTGGCCATTTCCCTTTATCCAGTGCCCTCATTAGGTTACTTCCGGAGCACTCGACCCCCCTGAGCTGAATACTTCACATCCTTCTTGGCTGGTTTTCCAAGTTAATTGTACCACTTTGTTCAAGTATTTGAGACCCAGGGTGTGCTGATTGTCGCGTGTTTAGATGCATTTAGACTTCAAATACAGTATGCCCATTTAGTCTGCTAACTCCACAGGTCAAACTGTCATTGTCCTCCAGCAGTTCAGCTTCAAGTTTCTTTAATGCGCCGAGACCTATCTGTACATGTAAATAGAAACCAGAATAACTGATATTGTGTGTTTTAAAGTGTGCTCCTCTAGCTTTGGATTTTGATTCATTATGATGGATGCCCAAATCTATACACTGCCAAGCCTCTGAAAAAAAAAAAAAGAGGAATCAACTCTTGGAGGTCGTCTTCTGTATTTCCTGGAAAGGAAAAAGTAATAAAATCATGACGTGAGGCCAGAATTTTAAAATGCTTTTATTAAGTCGGCATATCTTTCTTCACACTCAACTTGCACTTCAGGAGGATTTTCCCTTGCTAAATTCGTATTCAGTTATCCACCTGCATAAATGAAAGCTTAGCCTGATATTTGAGCTCAAAAGGTAAAAACAAAAAGGTCCTTGAATTATTAATGATGAGGATGGGTGTCCCAGCAGATATGGGAAAAGGCCTACAGGTTTCTTTTTTGGCTTAGATGTTTAATGACTTGTCTGTAAGCAGCCTGTCTGTGTAATTGGAACAAGAATTCTCCTCCCTGAGCTCCTGCAAAAATGTGGTGTGGCTTGAGAGACTGCTGAACCAGTTTGTCTCGCCTCGAGGCATTTTGCAAAGGCCTTGACTCCACCAAATCTCCTTCTATTATTTCTGCGCCTCTTTTTGTGACCGTGTCTGTCGGGTATATGAAAAGAATGCCATTAAAACGCTTCAATGAGGTGTCAGTCGTCTGATTCTGTGCTTGTGAACATCTCTCCGTGACTGCAGCTCTTTTCTTAATTTGCATGCCATGTGCACCCTTCTGATTTAAATCATAATAATAATGTTAAAACTGAGCTGTGCACACTATAGCCAATAATAGGCAAACAGAAATGAAGTGAGCTCAGCCAGTATCCGGAGGTGCTTTGGGAGGCATTGCATTTCCTTCAGTCATTTATTATTTATTATGTAATTGTGATCTGCCTGCTACCCAGCTGCTCGCTGTTCAGAGGTCCCCAGGGGAGGTTGTCCTTTGCACATGGGAGCCAAAGTAAAGCTACTGTGATGTTGAGGATGCTTAACAGAGTTTTTAATGGAATTGCTGAGTCCCAGTGGGAGCGGTTCCTGAGCTATGCTGTCGAGGGGCCCCGGCCCCATGGGTGCTGCTTTCCATTCCATCTAGCTTCAGGGACCTCTTCCTGTCTTCTAGCTTAATGAAAGCAGCTGTTATTTCCCTAAGCATAGCCTTTGTTTCCCTCAAATGTATACTTTGTGTTGCCTAAAAATTGGAAAGTTTCTATTTTAGTAAAAGCCAAGATGTAATTAAATATTAAACAGTTAAATGTCTGTCTCCTATCCTATTGGTGATTTTCATGGACAGAATATCAAGGGGCAGCCAAGGAGGGAAGAGGGTCTGGTCTAGTTCGGAGGCTTTAGAATTGCCCCACTGCCTTTTTTGTAGACAACGTGGTCCTGTTGGCTTCATCTGGCTGTGAACTCCAGCACACATTGGGATAGTTTGCGACCGAGTGTGAAACAGCAAGGGTAAGGATCAGCACGATTCATATCTGAGGACATGGTCCTCATTAAGAAAAAGGTGGAACCGTCTTCTCCGAGTGGGAGGTGAGTTACTGCCTCGGGGTCTTGTTCATGAGTGAGGGGAAAAGGAATGTTGCGATCGACAGACGATCTGGGGTGGTGAGTGCAGCTATGTGGTCGTTATACCGATCTGTAATGGTTCAGAGGGAGCTGATCCAGAAGGTGAAACTCTTAATTTACCAGTCGATCTGCATCCCTACCCTCACCTATGGTCATGAGTTTTGGGTAACGACCTAAAGAATGAAATTGCGGGTACAAGCGGCCAAAATGACCTTTCTCTGCAGGGTAGCTGGGCTGTCTCTTAAAGATGAGGTGAGAAGCGCTGACATCCAGGAAAGGCTCAGAGTAGAGCTGTACTGACCCTCTGCATTGAGAGGAGCCAATTGAGGGGGTTCAGGCAACTGATACGGATGCCTCCCGGACATCTCCTTGTGGAGGTTTTACAGGCACAACCAGCTAGGAGGAGACCACAGGGAAGACTCAGGATTTACTGAGAGGATTAAACCTCCCAAATGGGCTTGGGATCCCACAGTACGACTTGGCAAGTGTGGCTTGAGAAAAGGACGTATGGGTTCACTGCTAAGACTGTTGCCCTCGCTACCCAGTCGGATAGGTGGTGGTTAATGAAACGTGAAATAAAAATTGGGCACATGAGCAAAATTAAGTTAACCTTCTGTTAGTTTGGGATGCAACATTTACCAGGGTTCCACTGTAAGCTTTTTGCCAAAGAGCACTGGTGGAAACTTGACAAAAGCAGGAGCATACAGACAATTCAACTCACTTGATTTAATAAAACACTTCTCTGTTATTCCTACAAGCTTGGTTTTGCTTTCACGGAGTGCACTGAGCACGAATATGCTCTTCTCTTAACTGGGAAATCTTACCGGTCTTCAGTTAAACCAAACATACATTTCTTGACATTCTTTTGATGTATCCCATGTTTCTGTTTTCATCTAACTACCACAAACTATGTCTTGGCTCCAGCAATTCTTACAGTCTGTCCTGTGAACCTATTATTGCAGGACTGTCTTTGCTGGAGAAAAGTCTTAATACCAGGGTGCTTAAGAGAATCGCACCGTGGCCTCTGTTGTGGAGGTGTCCGGTGTACTGCTGCTGGAGTTCTTAATGAGATTTTGTGCCAAGAAGCCTCTCTGTCATTGTGCATTAATGATGGGGGTGGGAGGATCAGCGTAATTTCTGCTAAATGTAGAGTGTTCTGTGAAAAATACACCACCAGATACATTGATAATTTAGGGTAACTGCACTCTGGTAAGTTGAAATTTACACTTATGACCCGTAACTGTACTCACAATAATAATACAACATAATTATAATACTGGTGAGCAGCCTAGCTCCTATCACTCAGTTAATTGGAGACAAACACCTTAGGATTCTGTCACTCTTCAGGTGTTTTCTCCATGTTACATCTTGATCTACGGACCCCAAATAATGTGAGTGAATATGTGTGATAATGTACTGTGTATAGGTGCATAAAAGACAGAGAGAAAGAGAATGTGTATGCGAGTTTGAGATATTCAATGTATGTCATATCTCTGAAGTTTCTCGTTGTAATTCTTGAGCCTTTATTCTTGTAAATTCTCTTTGTGTTCAGCTGCCAAAGCTGTTCTTCATCACTGTGCTGTATCTGTCAGGTTAGTGCAGTATGCCTGCGTGGCCTTGACTGGTTTTGGTCACAAACAAGTCTGCACAAATGGAACGATGATGAGCTGAGTTGTGCTTCGCTATGTTATCTCACGTAAGTAGTGAGCACTAGGTTGCAATTGTGAAATTCCCCTCTGACTGCAACTGTCTGTCCTCTATCTATTTGATATAGTGCCTTTCGTATCTATCTTTCTATCTATTGTGGAGATCAACCCGGAAACAGACAGAGACCGAGACGCACAAGTCCCAAAAGCACACACTATTTATTTTCCTTTGCACAGTACAGTGCACAAATCACCACCAATGCTCAGTCCTTTCCTTTTCTCTCTCTCTCTTTCTTTCATTCTTCTTTTCTCTGTCCTCTGCCGCCTCCACTCCTCTTCCGCAAGCTCTTTCCTCCACCTCCCGACTCCGGCTCTCCAAGTGGAGTGAGGTGGCCCCTTTTATATTGCACTCGGAAACGCACCAGGTGCTCCCTGACGATCATCCGGCAGCACTTTCATGGTGTGGTGGAAGTGCTGCATGGACAACTGGAAGCACTCCAGGTGCACCCGGATCTTCTTCTGGCAGCAGTTCCGAGTGTGACGTAAGTGCTGCACTCCAGGACCCTGGCATTGACCAGGCACTCCCTGGTGGTGGCCACGGGCCCCAACAGGGTTGAGCTTCCAAGCTCCGATCCTGTGGCCTTGATACAAACCATGGGGGTTGCCCTCTTGTGTTCTAGGAGGGGTATTGCTTTTCTCCTGGTCCTTCCATAATGAAGGCATCAGGGATGGGCAAGGGCCCCAGCCGTCGTCCTATGTGTCTGTCTGTATGATATAGTGCCTTTCCTATCTATCGATCTATCGATCGATCGTGTCTTTTGTATCTAACCATCCTTCCATCCATCTTCCCAGCTCCACAGCACCATTTGCAAAATGTGAGCTTTTTAGCAGGGTCATATTCAAGTCAGGGAAAATTACTCCTATACTGAACTTCTAAGTGGTACGTTTTCTTATTTTTGTGTGCTTTAGCTGCCACCTCATCCTGCACCTGCTGTGTTATTCTCGAGTTTCTTGTCTCCTCCACCTTGTTTTCCTTGCTCTCCAAATCCACTTTCTTGTGATATGTCATTCTTTTTTGTGCATAATAACATATTTAATTTTAATAATATTAATATTTAATATAGTCCAAATTCCGTTTGTATTTTAAAACAAAAATGAAGGATCAAATGGAAATGACATGCAAGCTCTGCGGGACCCTGCTTCAGATACAACTAAATGTCTCCTCCTGCATGTGGCTTCTGAGCGATTTCCACCCACTCTTCCTTAAAACACTGTGTTATAAATCCACCTCTGCACTTTACCACATTTTGATTTGACTGAGACCTAGACTTAGGCTGTTCCAAAACACAAAATGCATTCTTTGATGTATATTTAGTGAATATTTAGGATCATTATCATGTTGGAGGAGGAGTTTTTGCTCTACTTCACCGCACGAATAGAGGCATTTAAATGATACAAACTATATTGTACAGGTGCAACCCAACATTCATGCTTTTTTTCTGATAATCACCATCAGTGCTCTTGAGAACATTTTTGCTCGCTCCAGAGTCCAATGGTGGTGCGTTTACCACCTCTCCATCAAACCCTTGACATTGCACATAGAGAGACCTTAGGCTTGTGTGCAGCTGCTTAGCCATGAAAACCCATTTCATGGAGCTGCTGACGCACAGTCCTTGTGCTGATGTTGCTTCCAGAGGCAGGCTGGAACTCTGTTGTGAGCACTGTAACAGGAGATAGTCAGTCATTTTTATGTGCTGTGTGCTTCAGCACTCTGCTGTACCCCCTCTATGGGTTTGCGTGGTCTAATACTTAATCGGCTGAGCTGTTGTTGGTTCCAGATGCTTCCACTTCACAATCATAGCACTGACAGTTGACCAGGACAGACCTAACAGAGCTGAAATTTCATGTATTGACAAGGGTGGCATCCTATGACAATGCTACGTTTAAAGTCACTAAGCTCTTTAGTACGAACCATTCTATTTGTCAACGTAGATTGCAAGGCTATGTGCTTGACTTTATGTATGTTTTCTGCCCACAACAGCTTGGCCACAGAGAGCTTAAACAACTTGACACATCCACATAAAAACGACAAGGGTGAGCTTTCTTGAAGGCTTTTACTGGACACTCCTCGTTGTAAACTAAAATATGTACAAAGAAAACCTTCAGGTATTTACTGGTGTACAACGAAAAACAAAAAATAAAAAGTAATGATTTACAAAGCGGTACATAGCAGACCTTAAACAGTAAAGCTCTAAGATATAAGACACTTACAAGGCGAGTGATTTCCAGGGTCGGATCGTAACAAGAGATGAGTGTAGACGGCGATTCAGATTGCTTTGTACCACAACAAACCAGGCCCAGGGGTTTATATACCTTAAAGATATGTTTTGGTTGTGACCAAAACAGGAGATAAAGGGGTGCCTACGTGAGACAGAAGGGGAGTGCGTTGTACATTATGGAACCCACGTGCTTTTCGTGAGTGTCGTGGATATTTATATCACCACTGGGAGTGTGGGATGTGACTAACAGGTGTGTTACAAAATGACAAGACTAAGGAGATGCACAGTTCAACAAATAGCAATAGCAGTAACAGCTAACAACTAACATGTGGGGCAGGACAGTACCTGGTACAGCTGAAACTCCAGAACTCAATAATTTGGAGGGGTGTCCATCTACTTATGGCCATATAGTATATTTACATGTTAACTGCATTTATTTTTGGATGTTTCACACTGCACTCATTTCCATATGTTGTGTAGCTTTATTCTGCATGCGCCTTGGGAATGTATGGGAATTAAAAGTGTCATCTTTGAGCCATACATAGATACAAGTAAAATTGAACTTAAGCTTGAACTTCTGCCACATTTTTACTAGCAACCGGAATCAAGGTTAGGTTGGTTTTAGTTTTGCTTCCAGTAAATTTCCTGCAGGTATTGTGAATAACTGACTGTGTATTTGGAATAATTGCCTATATAGACACAATAGACACTTAGAATAAACAACTAAGTAGTGTGGTAGACAGTAAGAATTTAGGGATTTTCAAAACTCAACTTCATGTTATTTTGGCAGAATTAAGTGGATAGGACTAGCGAGCTTTGTTGGGCTGAATGGCCTGTTCTCGTCTGGACTGTTCTAATGGGAATGCCATCAGCGGGGCTTGTAAACATTGCTTACTGATTTTGTTTATCTGTGTCTTCATGAATACTGCAGTCTAGGGCTGTGTGATAAATTAGTTCTGAAAAAGCACACGAACAACCAAGTTTTTAAAATGTTACAGTTGCAGCATTTTGTAATTTCGGTACCAGAAGTAAAAGGTAGTGTTGAAAAGCTGTTTGTTCTTCCAATCACCGATGCACTGTAGACTATGCAGGGGACAATCCCCCCAATGTCTGTTTAGACGCGCTAGAGCAGTGTTTCTTAAATTCATTCATTCAGGTATGAATTTTGTGCCAAGTGATATTTCTGCTCCTATTTATCTCGTGTTTTATTGCAACAGTATGTGAAACATGTCCATTACGCATCACGAGAGCTTTTGTTCCTGTGGTCATGAAACTATAATAAGTTTATATCATCTCCCATTTCACAACCTGTGAAGACTGACAGCAAAGATGTCTCAACGAAAGAGGGAGTAAGGGGGGTATGACAGATGAGCTTGTGAAGTGAAGAGACAGTGATGCCATATTGAAATGTCAAAATAAAAATAACGCGTGCAAGATATATATACACAGCAGGAAAAAGTATTGAATTTGTCAACGTTTTTCTCAAGAAAATGTTTCTAATGGGACTATTGACAAGAAATTTTCACCAGATGTCAATCACAACCCAAATATTCCACACATACAAAGAACTCAGCACAAATAAGTCCATAAATGAAGTTATGTGTAATAATTGGGCGCATTCAGTACTTATTTTTCTTGTTTCTATAAATATCTATATAAATATATATGTGTGTGTATAGTGTTAGGCAAGTGTTTTACGGAAATGTAGTGTCAATGACAATGAAAAACACTTCTGTGGCTGGTTGTGTGTTCGCTGTTGTAGTATACATTGAATTCAAATCTGTAGCAGAGGTGCAAGTAACATTTTGTTTAATATGCCTTGGTGTCTCTCTCGCGTTTGTGTGTGTTTGTGTGACTCTCTCTCGCTGCACAGGGAATGCATAGGGAGAGACTGAACACTTGCGGAAATCATCGTCGAGCACAAACCAAAAGGGAAACTGGATTGTTCGTATTCTGAGTCTGTGTTCGTGAACAGAGGCAAAAGTTTGGCGAATTTTTTGGTTGTAAACCGATTTGGACGTGTTCCGAGACGTTCGTGAACCGATGTTCCACTGTATATATATGGGCCATCCTCACTCACGTGCCAGCCTCTGTTTCGAGTTGCTCTACCTCTTGCCGTGTGTTGGAGTGTACCTTGCCTCCACTTAGCTAGCAATACCTGTTTGTTCAGCAGACATTATCATCTAGAGATTGTTAAAAAGTGACATTTGACTTTTTTGAGAGAAAGAGAGATCACGGCTACGTGTGTTTTAGATGGTAGCTGCTCATAGCAAGAGATATCACTGCCACATGCTCTTCTTCCCACATGGGGGACGCTCTCCTGTAGGAGCTGAACACAATCAGATACAGTGCCAACGTTTGACATTGGTGCATACCCACCTTCCACTCGGCCAGAGATACTATGCCAGCATTTTACATTTTTGGCAAAGAGATCACAGCTTCATTCTTGTCCTTAATAGCAAAACCAAAAATATTGTATATCAAGAGGCCCTCAGATATGAAAGCTATCAATATAAATTATTCTTCTTCTTTAACATTTTTTTTTTATTTGATGAGCCACAGCATGAAGTTATGGGAAAGAGTAGTGGAAGCCTGATTAAGAAGTGAGGTGACGACTAGAGGGCGGAAGTATGGTTTCATGCCAAGAAAGAGCACTATAGATGCAATGTTTGCTCTGAGGATGTTAATGGAGAAGTATAGAGAAGGCCAGAAGGAGTTGCATTGCGTCTTTGTGGACCTGGAGAAAGAATATGATAGGGTGCCTCGAGAGGAGTTTGTGGTATTGTATGAGGAACTCGGTAGTGGCAGAGAAGTACGTAAGAGATGTACAGGATATGTACGAGGGAAGTGTGACAGTGGTGAGGTCTGCGGTAGGAATGACGGATGAATTCAAGTTGGAGGTGGGATTACATCGGCTCTGAGCCCTTTCTTATTTGCAATCGTGATGGACAAGTTGACAGACGAGTTTAGACAGGAGTCCCCGGGGACTATGATGTTTGCTGATGACATTGTGATCTATAGCGATAGAAGGGAGCAGGTTGAGGAGACCCTGGAGAGGTGGAGATATGCTCTATAGAGGAGAGGAATGAAGGTCGGTAGGAACAAGACAGAATACTTGTGTGTAAATGAGAGGGAGGTCAGTGGAATGATGAGGATGCAGGGAGTAGAGTTGGCGAAGGTGGAGGAGTTTAAATACTTGGGAGCAACAGTACAGAGTAATGGGGAATGTGGAAGAGAGGTGAAAAAGAGAGTGCAGGCAGGGTGGAATGGGTTGAGTAGAGGGTCTGGAGTGATTTGTGACAAACGAATATCAGCAAGAGTGAAAGGGAAGGTCTACAGGGCAGTAGTGAGACCAGCTATATTATATGGGTTGGAGATGGTGGGTCTGACCAGAAAGCAGGAGACAGAGCTGAAGGTGGCAGAGTTAAAGATATTAAGATTTGCATTGGGTGTGACGAGGATGGACAGGATTAGAAATGAGTACATTAGAGAGTCAGCTCAGATGGGATGACAGGGAGACCAAGTCAGGCAAGATTGCGTTGGTTTGGTCATGTGCAGAGGAGAGATGCTGGGTATATTGGGAGAAGGATGTTAAAGATAGAGCTGCCAGGCAAGAGGAAAGGAGGAAGGCCTAAGTGAAGGTTTATGGATGTGGTGAGAGAAGACATGCAGGTGATGGGTGTAACAGAACAAGATGGAGAGGACAGGAAAATATGGAAGAGGATGATCCGATGTGGCAACCCGTAATGGGAGCAGCCAAAAGAAGAACAAAAAAGTTTGTCCTGTTTCACTACTACATGGGCAGAGCGGCAGGGGACAGCTATTATATATGTATATGCAAACACTCAGACAATCAAGTAATTGATATTGGCAATTAAACACTGCTTAAATGTAAATATTCACACACTCAAAGGTTATAATCATTTTAAATCATTAATTGTACTATAGCTTTTTATTATTCAAGTATACATTTACTGTATTTATACAGGTATGGTTATTTTTTCTTCATTGTATCAACTAGACTTTCGTAATTCTTGAGGTGTAATAATAAAATATTGATTACCATTTTAATTATGGTAGTACTTGTTTCTTACCAAACCTTCTACGGTATGACACACAGTGACAAATGATAAACAGTACAAATCTTTAAAGAAAAGCCTATCGTTTACTAAGCAGCAATCTCAAGTTCTTCTCTATCTTTTCTTTTTTTCAATTATAAATGTACGCTGCTGCACTTAAAACAAGCTCGCTCTACAAAACTCAAGTGGTGTCCGTTTTAATTTACACGACAAAGTAAAAAGGTTACAATTCTTTCAAGTAGCTGAACAACTTCTTTTTTTCCCCCCAGATTATTACTACACTTTCTTTAACGTAAAGGTTAATTTTCCAGTCGCCATAAAACAAGCCTCCACTCGATTTTCTTTGTTTACAAGTTTGTTAAAAAAAAATAAAATAAAAAAGAGATCTGCATGCTGGCTCAGCTACTGTAATATGTTGCATAAAGGTGCACTAAAGTACCGTAAAGCTTAGAAAAGCAGGGGCTGGCTGATCACTGATCGAGTTTCTCTTTAGAAAAAAATTGGCCGATCTCTCAGAGCATCCCTCCTCCTTTGTGAGTACATGTGAATGAGCGGGCCATGTAGTGGGCTGGTGTCCTAATCAGGGTCTTTCTTGTGTTGCGCCAGTATTATTATTGTGGTCATAAAGGACCCTGAATTGGTTTAAACAGGCTTGTGAATATTCTGTTGTGATAAATTTGTGGAGACTCTTTTGGCATTTTCACGTCACGGGAATGTCCCATTTGTGTCATTTAAAAGTTGATAACTGTATTCTCCACTTCTGTTTGCATTACTGCTGTTGGGTAAGTATTGCTTATTGATTGAGAAGTAGAATGTCATCAGGAAATCCTTAAAAAGGGTACGATATGAAAACCTGTCTTTTCAAATGTTACATGTTGGGAAGTGTTAATAGTCACTAAATGCTTCAGTCCTGTACTGATGCAAACGAAAACAGCAGATGTCCTGAAGCTTCACAAAGTGAGTTGTTAAACCTGCTTTTGTAAGTTGTTACAAAAACAGCTTTACAGAGTTTGAGACGGCAATCACTTGGCAGTGATTTAATAAGGCTAAAGTGTTAATTTTTTTTTTTTTCAGTTTTAAGCACCATTTATTTTCATTTATCAAATAGCAAATGCCACTAAATAAATCTAGTGCACTCCCATGGCAAGGTAAAACTGATAGTTTAGAATTTATTATTATTTATAAAAGTAAAGTGGAAATCCCAACTGTTTGTAGTTGCTCAGAGGCTTTCAGTAGTGGTGGGTGGACCTCACCCTTTGTCCAAGTGGGTGACTTTTTGTTTGGTTAGCTTGGTATCTAATTGTTTTAGCACTTAATTATGCTTATCGTGTTGGCTAAGCAAATAAGCCTTGTGTTTCACTTGCTCTTTCACATGACCTAATCCTTATTTACTCATTTCACTTTCTCTTCAATGCCTCAGTTTCACAAAACAATACTGGGAATCTGTAGATATGGATAGTTGAAACTGATTTCTATTTTAAAACAAAACAAAAAAGGTGAATATCTGACATTTTAAAGACTTGTTACAAGGCTTCCCAGACTTTCAAGCAGCACCGTGTTCTGTATTATAAAGTATAAGTCTCTTTATTTTATTTTAATAGTTGCAGTTGTAATTAACAATAAGATAATAATTCATTTTATTTATATAGCACCTTTTCCATGCCCAAAGCATTGGAATTTAGAAAGAGCAACTGGGCTTGTACAACATTAGATACAAATAATATCTGCATAAAACACTAAATAAAGATAAACACAGGATATACAAAGCATTGAAACAGAATAAATGACAATAAAGCTGAACAAAATACAAAAATATGAATACTGCAAGAGAACCCTGAACAAATAATAATTTGTGGTACAGAGACAGATAGTCCTGAGCTTAGCTGGACAGAGAGGTTAAACTGAAAGAAGGGTCAGAATGTCAGGGGGAGTTCAATGCCTACCTGGACAAGTGAGTTTTAAGTTTTTCTTTGAAAGAATGAGTTTAGTCGGCCAATCTCATTATTTATTTGGTCGTTCCAAAGTCTGGCGCTGTACAGCTGAAGGCCCTGTCACTTAGACAACACGGGTTAGTGTGTGGTTCAACAAGACTGTCAGAGTCAGTGGACCTTAGTAGGTGGACATGCAAGTGCATGGAACGTTTTATAGATTATTAACGGAATTTTTCATTCAATCCTATCAGACGCCACATGCCAGTGGAGGCGAAGCCGGATGGCTGTGATGTGCTCGCTGTTAATGGTCTGTGTAAAGACTCTTGCAGCAGAGTTCTGAACCAACTGTAGCTTTGATATATGGTTAGTGCCAGAAGGGAGTTACACCAATCAATTGGGGCTGTCATAAAAGCATTTCTCTGCATTGGAAAAGGAAAGGTGGAAGTAAGTTTCTTAATGTGATGAATGTGGGTAGAATAAGAAATAGAGGAATCAAAAATGATATCAAGATTCCTAGCAGAAGAGAAAGGTCTGATGACATCAATACCGAGGATGATCGAGAAGGAGCTCTTGTTGTTAGGCTGAGCTTTAGTGCCAGTTAGCATTCCGTTTGGTAAGTTTTTAGTATGCCATCCAAGTTTTAGTTTCACTAAGGCAAGTTGTAAGCTGAGAAAGCTCTGATGAACTTTCACTTTTAACACTGCAATAGATATTTGCATATAATTGATAACCCAGTTTAAAGGTTTGAATGATATCACCAAGGGGTAGCATGTATACAGAGGGCTGAGGACGGAGCCCTGAGGAGCTCTTTGTGTGACTGGCACTGAGCTGGGTCTGCTGTTGCCAAGAATAACATGCTTTTACCTCTCAGTTAGACAGGACTTAAATCACAGGAGGGCAGTACCAGAGATACTCGGCATGTTCTCCATTCTGGACAATAGAATATCGAGCTTTACAGTATCAAATGCTGCTAAAGGAAACTTTCTTAAAATGAAATAAGTGTGAAGTATGTCATGTAACAAGTACAGAGTGACAAGCTGATCGGCCATTTGAAATAATTGTATGTCCAATTTCTAGCAAGTCTGTGCATATGTCCTTGTCTTGGTTTGTAAACAGGCGATTGTTTTGGGAGCCAAGTGTGACTGCTGAAAAGCATGATGAAGCTAAGAAAACCTGGCTTTACTTTTCAATAGGGTTCTCTCACTTTCTCTTTTTCTCTTACTTGATGTAGCACAGCACACTGCTTCAGCATGCTGATTAGAACACACAAAATAAGGCCTATGCAGCACAGCTCTCTCAGCTGTTCAGTACCATACTGGGCTGTGAAAAGGTAATTGCCTCCTTCCTGATATCGTTTTTTTTTTTTTTTAGTACATTTTGTCACTATAGATTGTTGCAGATATTTAGACAAAACGTAATATTAAAGAAAACCATAGTAAACATATAATGTGGTTTATGAATGGCTGCTTAATATATTTATTTTAATAGAGTTAAAAGGTAATTGCCCCCATGACAGTGCGGGTGTGGCTCCATGCTCCCTCTTCCAGTTTTGGGAGCCTCTGGAACCCAGCACCATCGATAACATCACCGAATGAGCTGACAGATGAGGACAAATCACACATAGAGCAAAGGGAAGGTATAAAGTGTGCAGTGATTTTATTAAACAATAAAAAATCTAAACCGTGCCCAAATTGCAGATCTCGAAGTTCAGAAATAAGTAGTCCATAAAAACAGTGAGAAATCCAAATGTTTAAAACCAGGCTAAAAATGAGACTTAAAACCAGCAGCAGTCATTGGGTCATACGAGCCGAGCCCAACTCCTTCCAAGTCTTCCAGCTGACCCATTGCTTGGTCAGCTGGAGAGACTTTAGCAGCCCTGGTCCTCGCAATCCCAAACCCTGTCTTGGCTGCCTCGGTCGACAGCTGCCAGACTGCTTGGGGTCGATTGACCTCTCGTCATCCTTCTCGCACACGCAGTCATCCCTCGGATCCCTGGAGAGGACGTCCCTTGTTCGCACCCACTCCTCAGCACAATCAGTGGGTACGATCTATCCCTAGAGGGCCGATCCCTCACTCTGTCACGAAACCCCTGACCGCACTGCCTTCTCTCTTTCTCTAACCAGCTGGCTTGTCCTTTTTCACTGCCCCAGTGCTGTACTCTCATTCTGCAAGCCTCTCTTTCTCTGTCTTTCGTTTTTTCCTCTTTTGTTTCTTTCCCCTCTCTTCTTCCTGTGCCGACTCGTACTTATACGGCTCCATGGGCACAGTGTCTCAATCATGCACTGCAGGAAGCCAATGAAGCAATTGAGATTGAGAGCACCCCGCGGTTGTGCAAGACTGACACAGCCAAACGTATTATTCATTAAAAACTGGCCATTCGTTCGGAGCCACGAGCCCGCTATATCATACCCCCTAAGTTAATCATTCAAACAGATGACATAAGTTACTTGATAGTTAGACTCGGCTGACTGCTGAATCTGAACCTCGCCATACATCCGCTGAACTTTACCAGGAGTGTGAAGTGGTTACCGTAAAGTTTGTACAAGAACCCTATGCCTTAATTAATTGAAATGCAAGCAAAAATGAGGAAAAAACAGTTGAAACCTGCCAATCCTTTAAAGGGTTACAACATCAATTCTAATGCACTGAGACTCCAGCAAACCACAGTGAGAGCTATTATAGAGAACGTTTTGGGGGCAAGAGTATAGTTTCCTAGGAATATGCGAGCCTGCCAGAATTATCACGAGCACAGCAGTGACTTATTCAGTAAGTCATGGAGGGTCCCAGAAGTTCATGTAAAGAAATGCATGCCTCTAGCCTCAGCTAAGCTCAGTGTTCGTAGCTCCACAATAAGAAAGAGAAATGGGATTCATAGCAGAGTAGAAGGCAGATACTTCTATTATCCAAGAGTACTGTAGTATCAGTGCTCATCCCACATTTGCAATGAAACTTTTTGGATGAAACATGTCCTACAATTCCTGGCGTTAAGCAAATACATTTTTTGATTGAGAAAATTGTACCTACAATTAAACATGGGAGTGGCAGTGTGATGGTGTGAGGATGCGTGGCTGCCTCAGAACCTCGAAGACTTTCCATTATTAATGGAGCGGTGAATTCTGCACATAATATTCTTAAACAGAGCGCCCAGTCATCTGTCTGTGAACTAAAGGTGGATCGTAATTGGGGTATTCAGCAGGACAGTGATTCAAAACAGAAAAAGGTATAACTGAATGGCTGAGAAGAAACAAAATTCTAATTTGGAGTGGCCTAGTCCTGACTTGAACAACAATAGAGTTGTTTCTACAGGACCTGATGTGAATAGTTCATGCTTGCAAACCTGATGATGTATCTGAATTAAGGGGAAGTACATTTAGGACTGAAGCTAGAGAACACTTCCTTAGGTAAAGAGTAGTGGGAATCGAGAACAGACTACCAAGACAAACTCGACAACCTTTGAGAAAAATCTGGATGAGATATTGACGCAGCTTAACTGTTAGTTAAACAAATGGGCTTGATGGGCCTCCTTTGGAGTGTCCCATTACTTACGTTCTTACTCCTGACAGCAGAGTGAATTAGAGTCCCTTGATTGGTTAACAAGAAAGATTACAATATGCGAGCTTTCGAGGCTTGAAGAAGGGTCCTGAGTTGCATCAACATATTGTAATCCTTCTAGTTAGCCAATAAAAGGTGTCATTTTGCTTAACTTCTCACCTCATCCATAATGGCTAACATGGTACAACACCCTAGCACTAGAGTTCTTTGACTGTAATTTTAAAGATGGATATCAAATTATAGAAAGTGTTTAGTTACAATTATTGCTGCTAAAGGTGCTTCAACCAAGTATTCCAACTAAGGGGGGCATTACATTTTCACATGGGTAATAAGGGTGTTGGATGGTTTGGCTCCTTGAATAAAGAAAGTAATGATTTAAACTGTATTATGTTCCTTTTTTATAATTGCAGTTTGTCTATAGGTCTGAGGCCATGCATTGCATAATATATGCAAAAAAAAAAAGGATATTGGGAAGTTGCAAGTACTTTTTCACTGTATTGTGCTGTACAGTAGTACATTACACATAATTTAGTCAGTTTGGATGTCAAACTTGGCAACTACAGTTGCAAATCTTATCACCAGAGGGTGTCAAATTAAACGAGTACAAATTGCAGGATGTGACAGTATAGGCAACTCCATGATGAAGATCCAAAGCTCACTCCTTTTTCTAATGGCTATAATGTGTTGCCTGATATAGTCTGTGCTGTACAAATACTTTCCAGGTACGGTGAGTTCAGCCGCAGTCCTTTCTTTCCTTTTTACATTCTGTTGTGGTTTCTTAAACATGAGACTTCACATAAATGAGCCTCCCCTCTGTTTGCAAAGGTTAAAACATCTGCACTCCTTCTTTCTCATAGCTGCATTTTATGCATTATACTTCTAACTGAGCTCTCATTGGTTGTCAGCTCTTGTATACACATGGGCCCAACCCTATGACTTAAGACAAAGCCTGTTGAAGTTTTCTGGGTCCACTCACAAACTGGTTGGACTACACAACTGGCAGTCTTGGGGATACGCTGAGACTTCCTCCAACTCGATTAAGTGTATCTAAATGAAGTCTGGGACTAAACATCTCAAGAAAAGTCCTGCAGTGGGAAAGGGCTTTGGAGAAATGTGTTTTACCTTTAAACACATTCTTTTTTTTAATATTGTAGAAGTATTTGTTATATACTTGTTTTATGTTTCTGTTTATCTTAGTAATCCTATAATTACAACTAGTACAAACTGCATCAGTAATATTAATGTGTAGAAACCTGAAAATAGGATGTTGGAGGAATGGAGAAGGGCTATGGAAGATGGAGGGTTGAAGATAAATAGGAAGAAGACAGAATATATGTGGTGTAATGATGATCAGAATTCATAAGTTAGCCCTCAGGGAAAACTATTGAAAAGTGTTCATACATTTAAATATCTAGGATCAGCTGTAGCCAGAGATAGAAAACTAGATGCAGAGATGACCCATGGAGTGCAGTATGGATGCAAAAATTGGAAGGTATCAAGAGTATTGTGTGAATGAAGAATTAAGGCAAAGGTGTATAGAGCTGAGATGTGACCAGTAAAGGGAGCACAGAAGAAGATGTTAGATTGGGTAGAAATGAGAATGTTGAGATGAGGGTGTGGAGTTACCAAAAAAGGACAGAATAAGAGATGAGACAATCAAAGGCATAAAAAGTGGGAGAGATAGCTAAGAAAGTACAGGAAAGCAGATTGAAGTGGTATGGAGAGGAGAAGAGACCATGTGGCCAAAAGAGTGATGGGAATGGAAGTAAAGGGGAAAAGAAAGCAAGGGAGGTCAAAGTGGAGGTGGGTGGATAAAGAAAAAGAAAATTGGAAGGAAAAGGGTCTGACTGGCGAAGAGGTGCAGAACTGAGCATTTTGGAAAAGGTTGATCAGGCACATCACAGAAGTGGGAAAAGATGAAGTGGAAGAAGTAGTGCTGAAATTATTGGTCTGCAACAGTCGTCTCTCAAAAACAGGTTAGAATGTTTAGCTCTGTCTTGTCAGATGATGTGTTCTTTCAGCTCGTATATTTTCATTTCCAAGATTCAACAGCAGTAAATGTAAGAATTCTCTTAATCCCACTGCTTATAAACCTGTTGATTTATTAGTGTCCATGCAAACCCTGGTTGAAGTTATTATAGTGTACTGTTAATATTCCTACAGATACTCTTAAATTAATTTTAGATAAATAATTCTAGTGATGGATATTGTTTCTTGTTTTTTGTTTTATTTTTTTGTGTCTGAGCAGCAGAGCTCTATGTTTGTACATTCCTCCTATATACGAATTCCCTTCTAAAATAATAGTCTACCTAAACCTAAGAAGAAACCGAAGAAACAGAGATTTGTAAATATTACTAGCAGTTTTATGAATGCTTGAAGAAGAGGGTGGAAAATCTCTGGTATAATGGCATTTATATTCACAATATTGAACCTGCTTAATCAAGTTCAGGGACCTGAGATCCGGAGGTAATCCGAGCTTCATCTGGAAGAGGTGATGGTGAAATGTTCAAATTGTAAAACAGTGCTGGGTGTCAGTTAATCACACTTTTTAGTTTGACACCAACATAGATCTGTTATGCGTGTAGATTTTGCAATTACTGTATGTTGAATTTACTTTTGTTTTGAAGAGCACATTGTAATGCTAAACAATCTCTAATTTATTTGTACACATACTGTAGGCTTGTTTTACTGATACAGATTTTTATAAGCACCTTACATTATTTTTTTTTTGTCTTCATTGTAATCACATCAAGCAGAAGGTGAACATTTTTGTAATGTACACAATGAAAAATTTGTGGACATCTACATATAAATCAAATAATCAAGGTTTTTTTCTCTTCTCTTTGTAGCACCATAAAGTTTAATAAAAAGCAGCTCTTATAATTTTTGTTTAGTTTAAATACTGTATTTATATTTAATTTATTTAATTAGTATGCATAGAAATCCTAGACAAGTCTCTTATCAAGGTCATTTAAAAAAATAAATGATAAAGTTATACTCAGTATTTGAGTAAGATAGATGGATAGATAGATTGAATGAGTAAAATATGTCTCCGGGGGAATTTTGGCTTTTTATAGAAGCTCTTTACATACTGTAAATACATAAATATTTAGACAGATAGATGTAATACACACACACACACACACACACGCACACACACACACTTTGGTTTGAAAACACACCAGAATGGCTAAAAAGCAAGAAAATGAAATAGATATTACAGTGACCCCTCCGTAATGCATTCAAAAAGGAAGATACAGCAGGATAAAGTGCATGCAGGAAAGTTTAATCTGAACAGTCAAAAAAAGGAATACATTAATGTAAATACAAAACCTTGAACATGAAACAATTTTATAATTCTCTACAAACCTCTCATTGTTATGGCCATGAGAGACACCATCAAAGGAAACTCCTCACACTCCTGCCCTGAGCTCATCCCTCATCGATCTAACCCATACCTTCTTGTGTCCCTGAACCATATAGAAGTCCTCCCCTCCAAGCCCAGCCCCTCCGTTCAGGGTACCACCCCTTTTCTTCCTTTTTACTGTCAATCATATCCCCGATGTCAGTCTTCCACGCCGCTCAACTCAACAGCCACCTCTCCTATATAGATAGATATATAGGTAGATGTGTGTGTGTATATTTATGTATATTTATATGTGTGTGTGTGTATATACAGTATGTATATGTGTGCTATAACTGTATGGAAAGTCATCTCGCTAAAGTGTCTGCGTCTGGTATACAGTAACTGGAATGGCTGTGAATCATTATTCAGCTTTCCGTAGTCAAGAAGAATTTAGATTTTAGCTGTCTGCAGGTCAAGCAGCAAGTTCAGAGAAAAGCTTTATATTTATATTACCTGTACATGTTCCATTTAGTAAAACTTGACTATGCGGCCTGCAAACCAAATGTAGGCCATTTATATCATCAATGGATTAGGAGGCAATATCTCCCAGTATCTGAAGCAAGCAAAATAGGCACCCCTGCTAAGAATTTTATTTTTGTTTTGTTTTCCAGGACTTAAAAAAGAGGGTTTATCTAATTGCATGAAAAGAAATGAAGTGCTGAACCCAGACTCCTTATTAGAAGCTTTGTGTGGATCGTTTATCACAAACTGCTGTCCAAAACTGCATCTTCACACACATTAGTGGTAAGCTTGATTCTCATTTTGTTTGTTCCTTTTTATTAGACCATATTCCTCTAGCATCAAATCTAGGATTTGTTCTTGCCTTGTACTCACTGCATCCTGGCAAAGCTTTAGCTTTCTGCAATGCTGAATTGGAGTGGGTTAGAAAATGGATGCACATCTTCTTGTAACTTATCGAATATTAAATAACTGTTGCCGTGCTTTACGGTGAGACTGTTCAAATCTCTTCAGGTTATTCAAGGTACACAGCTAGAAGTACGAAGTCCAGCCATATAACCCCTTTTCTTAAATCACGTCACTGGCATTCAGTTAAGTGTACAGAAGATTTTAAAATCCTCGATTAAAGCATTGATTGTTTAGTGCCGCTCCAGTCATTGTTACATTGATGATGACACTAGACCTGATCACTAGCAATAGTGACTTGAGCTGTAGTGGCAAGATTTGCCATCTGACACAATGATGCCAGGACAACAGTCTCTTCCTTAGGAAAAACAAAGGAACTGGTCATGGACTTCGGGTGATGGAGAGTAGACCATAACCCCTTCTGCTCTAGAGTGGGTCTGCACCCTGGACTCGCCTCAAGTGGGTATAACAAGTTCACCCGTGCCTTTACTTTCTACGATATCTGTGGAAGACTGGATGTCTCTCTCTGTTTGCACCAGCTTTCTAAAGATGCTGATAAGTTTGAACTGCCTTTCCCAAAGTTTCTTCCATTTTTTCCCCTACAAGGGTTTTTTGGGAGTTTTTCCTTGGCTTCCCAGAGAGTCAAGGCTGAGGGCCTGTTAAAGCTCATTGTGGCACTTCTTGTGTGATTTTGGGCTATACAAAAATAACTTGTATTGTAAGTAGGTGACCATCTACTGGTATGGGCCTAGTAAATGATCTTGTGAGCTGAAGGCTGAATGATTCAGTAAATTTTCAGCTTTGGTGTCACTTCCCTACTTATTCAGCTCTCAAAGATTCAGAAGGTACTTACTTCACACTGTAAAGTACATTTAGGCAGTGGTTAAAAAAATAAGCTGTTTTATTTGGCTGCATTATAGCATTAAAAACTTTTTCCCCCCACACCAAAATGTTGCGTACAATTATTAATCTCAAGGTGATGATTTACAGTGATCAGAATTTCTACATGCTTTTGTGTCTCCAGGGTTTCTTATCTGGGAGACAGCAGCAAAATGTATGATCAGTCTTACAAGGTTGAGTGAATGACTTGCATTTAATAGCTAAACAAATACATTAACATATCCTTAAAGAAACGCTGCCGATTTTCTTTTGGAACCGAGTTAAAAGTTGTTAACCGAATTTACAAGGTCAAAATGCAACATTGTTTTGCCATGAAAACCTTGAAACAGTCTGGGATTAACTAAACAGCCAGGGCCTCGCTTGTCAGAAATAACAAAGCCCCTGTCCAGTCCAATTTTGCACACTTGGCTGTGAAGTGGCTTGTCTTGGGTTGTGCTCTTAAAGGTTTCAAGCATTTTAACTCTTTGAGGGCTGAATATTCTTTCCAATAAACTCAAAGCAATGGTTTCACACATAAATCAACATAAAACATCTGTTGCTATGTGCTGTGGCTGCTGTTGGCGCAGGTTTGGCGTCTCTGGCGGCAGTCGCTGCGCAGGGATACCTCGATGGTCAGTAGGAATGCACGGTGGGCTGGTTGTCTTTGCACAGCAGGTGGGTGGTGGTGGCAGTCACAGTGTGATGCAATATGGTTTGTACCTCTTGTCATCATAAGTGGTGGTCCTCTAAGGGGAATGCTGCTGTAGGCGCATCAGCTACACAAAAGTGTTCAGCACCACAATCAGACGATGCTGGTACTTCACTGTCATTTTTGATATCAATCTCCAGGTTGGAGTTCGACAAGTCAGAGTCGTATTCAACAAAATTACGTGAAACGTCCATGGAGCAGTTTGCTTTGCACAATCGCTTTGGTCTCTCGGCAGATGTCAGTGCCATTTTAGAAGTTGTTTACTCTTCACTACTCTCGCACGCGTTGGTATTTGAGGTTAAATCAGCAAAGTTATGCAACTCTCCTTCTAGCAAAGAGAGTCAAACTAAAATGTAAGGACGAGTTTTGTTGCAGTTTACAGCTGATTACCATCCTCTACCCCTGAATTTTGACAAAAGTCGACATCAGCCCTGAAAGAGTTAAGTTAGTTGTATTATTATTTAGTAAATGCTTATAGAGGCTGCATTTTTGAAGTCACAATCTACAGTTTTATGCATTTACTGCTGCTATGAGCCTTAGCAGTTTAGGCGATTCTGAACTTACATTTTAGAGTTTGTTTGTCCATCTATCACATGGTACAATCACAAAGTTTGGAATGGGACTGGACACTTACCTTGAGTCTTTGGCTCTGTTTAGAGGGTGGGTTTTATATATTGTGATTAAAAAAATTTGTTGTTCTAATTACCAACACTATGTGAAAATAAAATCATGGATCAATATTGTTATTTATATTAAGTATAAGTTTGTATTCCCATCTCTTATGGGAGTCAATGTAAACAGTACTAGGGTGTTATACCATGTTAGCCATTATGGATGTAATCAGAAGTTAGGGTTACGGTGATGACCTAACCCAAGCAAAATGACCCCTTTTATTGGTAAGTGAACAGATTACAATATGCAAGCTTTTGAGGCAACTCGGGCCCCTTCTTCAGGCAAGAAGTAACCGTCAATGTAAGCATTATTTGTTAGTAAAAAAAAAAAAAGAATTAATTAATTTACTAGCTGTACATCTTAAGATAAAGGCAGTGTGGCAAAGTGATTATTGCTTTGGCCTTCAACAAGTCATAAGGTTATGGGTTCAGTTCCTGCTACTGACACTGTGTGACCCTGAGCAAGTCACTTCACCTGCCCGTGATCCAACTGAAAAACCAAAAC
This sequence comes from Polypterus senegalus, assembly GCF_016835505.1. Taxonomy (NCBI): domain Eukaryota; kingdom Metazoa; phylum Chordata; class Cladistia; order Polypteriformes; family Polypteridae; genus Polypterus; species Polypterus senegalus. Next base: position 158,621,136 of record NC_053161.1, read on the forward strand.
AAATGTAACCAATTGTATCATAGGAGTTGTAAGTCACCTTGGATAAAGACATCAGCCAAATAAGTAATGTAATATGTCATTCTTTCTTAAATGTACTCTAAAGTATTCTGTCAAACACTAAGTTTAAGTGTAGAACGTTTTGAAAGAAATGTTTCACAGTTGAACGTGGCAGTAGCTCAGGTATGGGGACTGCTGTCACTATCAGTACAGTTCTTCGGGGGGCACCTTATACTCTGACATCTGTCCATGATAGCATGTTAAATGATGCAAGGGGCAATTCTTACAATAATTGTCAACATTTTGAATATATGTTGCCTTGTCACTGAATACAGGAGCAAAGCTCTGTAACAAGTTATTTTACAATAACAATAGTGTCCTCCATAATGTTTGGGACAAAGACACATTTTTTCTTGATTTTCCTCTCTGCTCCACATTTTAAATTAAAAACCAAACACTTCAGACACTGTGCTTAAAGTGCTCATTGCAGAATTTCATTTAATGGGATTTGCATACATTTGGGTCACGGTGTGTAGGAATGACAGCACTTTTTCTACACTCCACCCCCCATTTCATGGCACCATAATGTTTGGGACAATTGCCATCACGTGTGTTTCTGATCTGTCAGGTGGGCTTCATAAGATACCATGGCTTGTTTCTACCCTTTGGAGTCTGTCTGTAGTTACCATTGTTCAAGAGCTGTGCCAATGAAAGTCAGAGAATCCATTATGAGGCTGAAAAACAAGAATAAATCCATTTGACACATTGATAAAACCTTAGGATGACCTAAATCAACGTCTGGAATATCATTAAGAAGAAAGAATGCACTGGTGGGATAAGTAATCACAAAGGGTCTTGTAGGCCAAGGCAGACCTCCACTGCTGATGACAAGAATAATCCTCACTCTGGTAAAGATCAGAAAAAGTCTTTAGATGGGGGAGATGTGTGTGTGTCGGAGATGACTATCAGCAGAAGACTTAATGAACAGAAATACAGAGGCCACACTGCAAGATGCAAACCAATAGTTAGCCACAAAAAACATGATGGCCAGATTACAGTTTGCAAAAAAAGCCTGCAAAATTCAGCGAAAAAGTCTTGTGGACAAAGATGAACCTGCATCAGAGTGATGACAACAGCACAGTGTGGAGGCCGAAAATTAACTTCCCAATATCCAAAGCAGACCTCTTATCTGTTAAACATGGTGGTGGGGGTGTTATGGCTTGGTCATGTATGGCTGCCACAGGTCCTGGCACACTCCGCTTCATTGATGATAGAACTGCTGACATCAGTGTCACAATAAATTCTGAAGTGTGTAGAAACATCTGTTCTGCTAAGGTTCCACTAAATGCCTCCTAACTCACTGGGCGGCGCTTCATCCTACAAGAAGATAAGGATCCAAATGTACTGCTGTGGCAACACGGGAATTGGAAATTCTTGAGTGGTCAAGCCAGTCACCCAATTTAAATTCAATTGAGCAGGCCTTCCATATACTGAAGAGAAAACCTCAGGGGACAAGCCCCTGAAACAAGCAGGAACTGAAGATGGATGCATTAGAAGCTTGGTGGAGCATCACCAGAGAAGATCCTCAGTACCTGGTCATGTTGATAACTCACAGACTTTAAGCAGTCATTGCATGCAAGGGATACGCGACAAAGTACTAAATATGGCTGCTTTAATAGACCTGCCATTTGTGTCACAAACATTATGGTGACCTGAAATTGGGGGGGGGGGACCATGTACAAAAAGTAGTGTGATGAAATGTGCACAAATCCTCTTAAATGTGGATTTTCATCACGATGTTTGATTTGGAATTTTAAACTGTGGAGCAGAGAGGTAAATCAAGGATAAAAGTCTCTCTGTCCCAAACATTATGGTGGGCTCTCAACATCTACAGTAAGGTTAAACACAGTACAGGAAAGCCTATTCAAATGAATGTACTGAACAGTAAATGAATCCTGATAGTATTTATCAATTAATATTATTGATGAGATACAGCCCAGTAACAAATTCAATCAGCAGCATCCTCCGAGGGTCCGTGTTTGGTTATTATGCAAAGGCGTAGAAAAAGTCATACATGGGTACACCTCTGGAGACTAAGAAAGACCAAATGGCTGTCCTCCCCCATCCTGGGCATCCTACAGCATTACATAAAATTGTGATGGATATCCTAGTAAGAGAGCAAAACACTTTTCACCCTTGGGTTGTAAGACTCCAAAGTATTTCTGGTGTTTTTGCCATGAGCAGGAGAACGACTCGGCAGCCTAGCAAAGACACCAAGTATATTACTGTCATCCCAACTGCTGTCATCCCATGAGCCTGTGTTGATTAATATCACCGTTATTGTGTATCGTGAAGAGGCCATGCAGGGCCAGGTCTGTTGTCATGCGAGTAGAGTTCTTTGTCGGACAGATGGGCAGGATTTGGTCTGCCTTGTGGCATCAGTTCCTAACAGATGAAGACAGGGAGCCTTGAAAATAATCCCATGAATTTGTGCTTGAAATAGTGACAGATTTCTTGTTTTCATTCCAAGACTCATGGAAACACTTGGTTCCCAGCTTAACTGCTGCTTGAACGTCTCTTGGCTTCTGTATATTTTATAGAATTGAACGTTTAATGTTGATTCAGGCTGTCATCCAGCGTGGCCCCCACCTCTCACTTCTTCAGGTAGTAGCCATCTGCTAGTACTGTCTGCAAGGTGAATGCTATCTTTGTTGTTAAGGCTGTGGCAGTGAGGCAATGAATCAGTTCCTTCTATAATCATCTGTTAATAATTCACATCATTTATGGTTATAGGTGGCCAGAGTCGAGTTGTGTTACAGTTGCCTGTTTGAAGTCATTATTGCTGTATTTTTTAGACTCATCTCTCCACTCATTTCCCAATACTTCCTGTCATGTTTCTTTAGATATTCAGTTGTTGGAAAGTGGGATTTGTGAATTTTTTTTTATGCAAATTGCCTTGCAACTTCATCTGAACGCAGCTCTTACGCCACTGGTTCAGTGAGAAGCAGCACTGTTTGCTTTTGTCACCCTACTGAGTATCCCATAGATCTGTGTCAAGGCCTACTGTGTGTTCTTCCTCTGTTAGTCAAACTGAGCCCTGATGGTGCAGCTTGGCAAAATGGATGGCTGATTTGTGCCACATGAAGTGTTTGTCTTATGCTCCTGTGTGTGGCAGACTGCTTCTTCCCCACCATCCCATGTGTGGCAGACTGCTTCTTCCCATGAAAGGTACTAAATATGAGGGATGTCCATCGTTGAAGTCAAATTCTGTTTGGAAGTTTAGTCCCATCATTCATTTTGTAGTGAATCTCATGTTACATATTGAGCTCAGTTCAGTTTATTCTTGTTCTCTAAAGCACTTGTGTAAAGTTATAGATGTTATTTTCTAATGAGGACTTTTGTTTTGTTTTTTTCAGGTGGAAACTGCACATTGACCTTTTCAATGGTGTAACCAACCACATTCCAAGAATCACAGGGCAGAACTCTACAACACTACCCAGAAGGCAATGGTAAGTGCTGCCAGGGCATCAAGATGGCATGTTAAGAGGAGTTTCAGCAGTCTGGTCGTAAAAGCTTCATTTATGATTCTTTCACTGCTGCTTCCGAGTGGGCCACTTTGGATATGCTGCACTTCTAGCTTTGTCCCTGGGTGGTGTTAGCATCATTTTCTTGTAGTGAAATGCAGCATGACACTTTTTACAATTAGTCACGCTCTGGTCATTCATTCACAAATGGTTTAGATTGAAGCCACTCTGGTGACTTGGCCCTCCCCAGCTGATTCAAGCAAGATAAATGCTTGCATGTCGTAGCCATTTTCTGCTTTGCACTCGTGACTTTAAATCGGATTAGCCTCGTTTAACTCATAGACTCACGAACATCTTAAAGAAATCCATCTGTGACTAACTAGGCCTAATTCCATTTTATGGGTCACATGGTCACATGAGCAGCCTTTTTTTTTTTTCTTTTTGTCGTAAGTTTGCCCTTTTTATACATTGATTACATCTTGCCTGAAGAAGGGGCCTGAGTTGCCTCGAAAGCTTGCATATTGTAATCTTTTTAGTTAGCCAATAAAAGGTGTCATTTTGCTTGGCTTTTCTCTATATTCATAATGGCTAACACGGTACAACAACCTAATGCTATGCAGAAAATTTCATGTGTGTGAAAATGGCCAGTTTTGTGTATCGGTTCTGTGTCAGCCCTGCTCAGCTACAACTACACCTTTTATAGTTATCTGTTTATTTTATGGTGTGCTTTGTGAAGGCATCTAAGCTTCTAAAGTAGGCAAAATAAAGATGTCTTGCTTTAGTTGTTTTCCACAGAGAAATTTGATTTATATTTATTTTGGAAAGGACATCATCACCTTTCTGAATTGACAGCAGTACAAACTAGAAGATATTTACCTCTTCTGTGAAGCAGGTATGGTGTGCAGGATCAGCATTCTTTTATGGATTCTGTTTTCATTTCAGGGATAGCTCCTCCACTTTTGTTAATATGAGAAGTCTGCGTCCTGGTGTAGCTATTTTATATTGCAGGTACTCCTAAAATAACAGCCAGAGACCTACCTCCATAGCTGTCCCTGGAATTGTGTTAGGTAAATTAATAAAAATAATAATAAGAAGAAGAAGAATACAAATTTTCAACAGAAGTACTATCTATGTAAGAGTCTCCTGCTTCTGTGGGGAAAAAAAAGTTTGTGAGTGACCTCCTGGACAAGCTTGAAGAGCTCAGGAAGTCTGTTCTCTATACAGATGGGTCTGAACTGGAACTATTTGAGCATAACAAGAGGTGTCCATGTTTGGTGAACAGCCAACACAACCTACCACCAGCCAAAAACTCAAGCAAGATGGTGGCAGTGTACTTGTAAGGGGCTGTTTTTCTTACTCTGGCCCTGGACAACTTAATATCATTGGAAGAATCCTGAATTCTGGGAAATACCAATGAAAGTTTGAAAAAAATGCCAGCTCATCAGTTCTAAAACTTAAGTTGTGAAATAAACATAAATCTTTTGAGTAAAATAGACCCTAAAACCCAACATACCTTATTTTGTGTTACTGTGATCTGTTTTACTTTTTCAAAATTTGTATTGATTCAAGCATACACATAAAGTTAATTGGAAAAAGGATATTGCAAATGGCGTCCAGTCCCTCTATCAAAAAACCACCCTCCGTATAATTCTTTTAATGTATTCTCAAGATTTCAGGATCCCTAAACTGCAACTCTTAACTAAACCACGCAGCTCCATACACCTCTAAGAAAGGTTGGACTCTTTTAGCTTCCTCGTAGCTCATACCTTTCAGTCCTAGAATGAGTCTATTCTTTTGGAGTTTATCTAGGACGGCTGCATCCTTTATGTAATTCAGAGATCGGAAATGCATGCAGCATTCCAGATGTGACCTCAACAGTGTTATGAATTTTCAGATTTACATGTCACAGGACACTGGAACTTTAATGATAAAAAATTTTATAAAAAAAATTTACTCTCTTTTTGTATTGACCTAATTAAATTTTAACCCTGCAGCCGGATAATCTTGGTCTCAAAGGCTGTATTCTGGCCTGCTGACAAAGGTGACATCTTCCATCCTGGCAATTAACTGGCAGGTTAATACTGTACTGATTAACAAAGAAGTTCTCTGTGTTCTCATTTGATAAGAAGTTGACTTCCAGAAGACTTCCAGCAAAAAACAAAAAATATCAATATGGGACACATGGAATCAAACCTCTAAAAGCTCTAATAATCCTTTACTAGAAGTTACACAATGAGGAGATGGAAAACCATTCTGGCACCGATCTGATGGTTTAGCGGTTTTCAGATTCAGCCCTTGGGTTACCAGTGTGGCTGTGCTTTTTTCATTCTAACCAGTTTCACAAATCTGTGAGTCAGTCTTACAAGTAAGTGAAATAATTCTTATTTTGCATTACGAAAAATGCTTTAGTATGATATTTACATTTAGAAGAAATTCCCTATTTTCTGCTTTATTTCCTAGCTTTAAATGCTTCTTTCTTGTCCTATTACCTGTTTTGTGGCATTTGCTTCTTTTATTATATCTGGATATCAGCAATTATTGAGAAGCAGTGTAGACAAAGGAACAGATTACACTGGATGCTAAAGTGGAACAACTACTTTAATCTTCCATTCAGTTCTGTGATCATTAGTAGGAAAAGGCTTCTCTCAATGGTCCGCAAGCTCCTGGAGGCTTCTGTTTTCCAATTACTATCTTTTTCTGTGTCAATATAGAAATTACAAAATGGGTTTGCTAAATTTTTATTTGTAGGTAGCAAGCCTTTATGTGTGCTACACTGAGATGAATGTTTTTGCTTAATAAGATTTTACATGACGTTACACTAATAGCTGCATCCGTATGTATCAGTTGGTGCAGGTGCAGTGTTTCAGTTTATAATAATGTAATATCAACTCATCTGATATTATTAAATTTTGGGTGGCTAGCAGTTTTCTTTTGTTGAACTCTAAAAAAGCTGAAGTGCTGGTGCTTGGTCTTGAAGGTTTTTTTTTTTATTATTATTAAATTGAGCAGTGCAGCATGGGAGTTGGGCCTTAAGGTGCCCTGGAGGTAGGTGCATTGGCGCTCCAGTAAGATGGGGTTCTGTTCCCCAAAGTATTACTAAGAGCTGAATGTTCCCTGCTTGTTGATGACAGCTCTGACACTCCCAGTATTGTAATGAAACACTTACATATTTATATAGATTATAATCTTTCATTTGACGCCCATGTTAATAATATTTCTAGAATTGCCATCCTTCCAAGATGCTGTAAAACTAATAACAAGCTTTAATTATTTTTGGACTGGATTATTGTAAGGACTGCCCTTAAGTGTCTTTTGAAAGACTTCAGTTAATAATAATAATAATTATTATTATTTTCATTTATGTAGCGCTTTTTCTCACTACTCAAAGTACTTCAGTGATTGGGGAGCAACGTCAACCACCACCAATGTGTAGCATCTGCCTGCATTATGTGGCGACAGCCATTTTAGTGCTGGTCCGCTCATCACACATTAACTGTTAGGTGGTGAGATGGTGAGAGAGAGGGCCAATTTGAGACAGGGGATGATTAGGGGGCCAGAACAACTAGGCTGTGATGGGTAGTTTAGCCTGGATATCAGGATACACCCTGCTCTGTGCAAAGAATGCCCAGGATTCTTTTATGACCACAGAGTCAGGACCCCGGCTTTACATCCCATCCAAAGGACAGAGTCATTTTTACAGCACAGTGTCCCCGTCACTGCACTGGGGTATTGGGATCCACATTCAATACCACAGGGTAAGCGCCTCCTGCTGGCCTCACCAACACATCTTCCAGCAGCAACCCAAGCTTTTCCTAGCTGGTCTTCCATCCCAGTACTGGCCGGGCCTGAACATGTTTAGCTTCAGATCGATGATCTCTTCTGAAGTGCACGTGATATGGCTGCAGGTAGTTCAAAATTCAGCAACTAGAATGTGTACACAGAATAAGATATAAGGTATATACATATTAGGGATGTGAATAAAAAAGTTTAAAAAGTTATCCAACTAAGGCTGCAAACTGTTTACTAACCCGTTTTTTTTATTTTTTGCCTAAGCCCCATCCCCTTTTTACCCTTACCCCAAATCACAACCTGCTTTATGGCGAAAATGAAATTTCAACATAGTCTTGGCAAATTGCTGGTCAATTCTGTAACTCAAAAGTAAGTATATTAAGAAAGAGACCTCTGATAGACTCAAGTCATGTGAGCTTTATCTACTAATGGGGATGTTGGTAGGCTGATTGTACGTAATCAAGAACAACATCAAGTGACTCCGTGAGAACCCTAACTACAAAGAGGACTATTTCATTTCTGTTAGGTAGAATGCCTAGAGAGGGCTGGGTGGTCTTGTGGCCTGGAACCCCTGCAGATTTTTTTTTTCTCCAGCCGTCTGGAGTTTTTTTCTGTCCTCCCTGGCCATCGGACCTTACTCCTTTTCTATGTTAACTAATGTTGTCTTATTTTAATTTCTTATTTTGTCTTTTATTTCTCTTTTCTTCAGTATGTAAAGCACTTTGAGCTACTTTTTGTATGAAAATGTGCTATATAAATAAATGTTGTAAAGTGAAATGTTTTTCTTGTTGTAAAAGAAAAGTATGAGTTTTTTAAAAGTTTTAAATCCAAAGGGTTTGTGCTCATACAGTTTTTCTCTCTGTTCTTACTGGAGCGATTATACAGTCCTGGCTGTAAGTGTTAGTGCTTAGCACCAACCAACTACAAAAGCATCAAACATGGAATAACTTGCAAGGCCTTTGTCAGACATCTTAGATGGGCAGCATGGTCGACATGACCTTCCAGTACTTAGCAAAATTCATTGAAAATAAGACAAGCATTAAATCTGGATGTTTTGAGTTGCTGTACTTCAACGTTAATAAGTTCAGACTTCTGTATAAACATTCACACGCTTCCACTGCTTGACATAAAACATTTACCAAAGTTGTTGGATGTTAAGACAGGGGTAATATGTACAATGGATGTTATTACCTACACATTGGCTTTCTTTCAAATTCCATTTTTATCACAAGTTGTTGTTGCTCAAGTTTGAAGATTCGCATGGTTTTGGAACTTAATATTTTGGTGACCTTTTTGTCCCTTGTAATCCCTCTTGTCTACTCTAAATTGCAAAGGTCAGGATACCTTGTAGTTCCTAAGATAAGAAAAACCTGGTGATAAAGCACCCTATTTAGGTTATACAGTGGGTACGGAAAGTATTCAGACCCCCTTCAATTTTTCGCTCTTTGTTATATTGCAGCAATTTGCTAAAATCATTTAAATTAATTTTTTCCTCATTAATGTACACACAGCACCCCATATTGACAGACAAAAAAAATAATTTTTGAAATTGTTGCAGATTTATTAAAAAAGAAAAACTGAAATATCACATGGTCCTAAGTATTTAGACCCTTTGCTCAGTATTTAGTAGAAGCCCCCTTTTGAGCTAATACAGCCATGAGTCTTCTTGGGAAAGATGCAACACATCTTTCACATGTGGATTTGGGGATCCTCTGCCATTCCTCCTTGCAGATCCTCTCCAGTTCTGTCAGGTTGGATGGTAAACGTTGGTGGACAGCCATTTTTAGGTATCTCCAGAAATGCTCAATTGGGTTTAAGTCAGGGCTCTGGCTGGGCCATTCAAGAGCAGTCACAGAGTTGTTGTGTTGCCACTCCTTCGTTATTTTAGCTGTGTGCTTAGGGTCATTGTCTTGTTGGAAGGTAAACCTTCGGCCCAGTCTGAGGTCCTTAGCACTCTGGAGAAGGTTTTTGTCCACGATATCCCTGTACTTGGCCGCATTCATCTCTCCCTATGAAAACACAGAGCTGAAAGCACCCAAGAATGGCTAAGAACAAAACATTGGACTATTCTAAAGTGGCCTTCTATGAGCCCTGATTTGAGTTCTTTTGAACATCTATGGAAACAACTGGAACATGCAGACACAGCTGGTGCAACTTGCTCAGGAAGAGTGGGCAAGACAGCCTGTTGCCCTGTGAAGAAGTTTGACTGAGAGCTCTAGAAATTTCTTATTTGCAGTGATTGCCTTTAAAGGTTATGCAAATATTAAGCTAAGGATCATTTTTGTCCATCCATTTTCATTGATGTTATTGTTAGAAATATTCTGTTGAATCAAAACTCTAATGCAGAGTCGTCATTTTGCTAAATGTGAAATAAACAATGATGGGTGGCAGTTACTTTTCTCAGTTTCTATTTACTTCAGAGACTTTTTTCGTGGAGGCTTACCAACAATAATGTCTGTTAAACTAATTAGAATAAAATAAAATAAAAACCTGCAGCCACAGTGGTACCTCAGGACTGAACTTGAGACCCCATGGGCTAGATCTTAGCAGCTGCTGAGTAAATCATTGCAGGCACATTGCCCAGTCCATGTAGTGATCCATAATCTTTTAGTCCTTGTACCTCTTGGCAGTGTTTTATAAGACATGCTACAGAGTGGCCATATGTCAGTGCCCGAATGGAGTGTAGTGTGACTCAAGCAGAAGGCTGTGAACTGACAGATTACACAGGTCAAAGGAAAATATGCAGCAGGTGTGTAAATCCACCAGTTTGCATTTAACATTTGGCTTGGGTGGAGTAAATTAAGCAAATTTGTTTGATCTCCCATTAACGACGGAAGAGTTCACACTCTCTTAAATGAGTTGCTCAATAAATTGTGGTATAGTCAATGTGTGTAACTTAGAAAAAAATCTGTGTCTGTAATTATTTATTTTGTTATGTTCTCATCTCTAACTTGCAGGAATCCGTATAATGAAGTTTTTGCTATGGCCAGTGACCCCCTTGAAGGCTTCCATGAAGTTAACTTGGCTTCACCCACAACTCCAGATCTCCAGAGCCTTTCGGAGACTAGAACACCGAAGCACACTACCTCGCCCAACATTGTCTATCGGACTCACCCGTCGGTGAGCTCGAACCCAGGACCTCCAAATACTTTAAATGCATCTGAGCTCCCCACTCAGCCAGTCTACTCTGCGCCCAGACATCTGAACAATGAGGAGACAGCAAATGGAAGGCAAGTGTTCAGATAAACTGCATATAACCTACGGATTTCTGATTGTTCTTGAGGGCCATAATGGCTCTTGTAATTCCAGTGGCTTATTATAACTCCAAATTGAATCTTCTTTATTTCTGATAGTAGTAAATGGTTATACAAAAGGGCGTTTAAACAGTTGTTTTAAAGTGCCACAGGATTTATGGTAAGACTTACACACCATTAATTTGTACTTTAGTTTCCCCTTTCTCATATTTTTGTTGAGTGCAGAGATGTCTTTTTATATTAAATGTTGCATTATTGCTCCATTTTTCCATTTATCCTTATTAAGTTTTCTTATTATTATACTTTTCATGAAACTAATACAGTGGACCCGAAGTAATTTCCCTCATAGGATTCTATGTGAATACAATTAATCCATTCTGGACTGTACGAACTGTATGTAAATATTTTTTAAGCACAAAAATAGTTAATTATACCATAGAATGCACAGTGTAATAGTAAACTAAATGTAAAAACATTGAATAACACTGCGAAAACCTTGAACAGAGAAAACTAACGTTGCAAGAGTTCACGCTACAGCCTTACGAACCGCTAACTGTAAACACTTTTTGTTTAATGAGTTTTAAGGTCTTTAATTGTCCGCTTCGAGAGATTACAATTTAAGATCAATATAATGGCACTTCTCAGACACAAACAAGAGATTATATTTGAAAATAACCACATTCGTATTTTCCCTGATTTCTCACCCTTAACAGTTGCTAAACATGCAGCTTTTTACAATACAATACAATACATCCATCCATCCATTTTCTAACCCGCTGAATCCGAATATAGGGTCACAGGGGTCTGCTGGAGCCAATCCCAGCCAACACAGGGCACAAGGCAGGAACCAATCCTGGGCAGGGTGCCAACCCACCCAAGGACACACACAAACACACCAAGCACACACTAGGGCCAATTTAGAATCGCCAATCCACCTAACCTGCATGTCTTTGGATTGTGGGAGGAAACCGGAGTGCCCGGAGGAAACCCACGCAGACACGGGGAGAACACGCAAACTCCATGCAGGGAGGACCCGGGAAGCGAACCCAAGTCTCCTAACTGCGAGGCAGCAGCGTTACCACTGCGCCACCGTGCCGCCCATCAATACAATACAATACAGTTTATTTTTGTATAGCCCAAAATCACACAGGAAGTGCCGCAGTGGGCTTTAACAGGCCCTGCCTCTTGACAGCCCCGCAGCCTTGACTCTCTGAGAAGACAAGGAAAAACTCCCAAAAAAAACCTTGTAGAAAAAAATGGAAGAAACCTCGGGAAAGGCAGTTCAAAGAGAGACCCCTTGCCAGGTAGGTTGGGCGTGCAGTGGGTGTCAAAAGAAGGGGGTCAATACAATACAATACACAGAACAGAACAATCCTTAATACAGCATAATAATAAAAAAGTACGAGAAAATTTAACAGTAGATGATATGACTATAATTAGGTTTGGATATTTTTAGAGTCCTGGAGACCTCATCCATCAAGCTGCCTCCCCATTTGGCCATTCCACGGCTGAAACGTTGCTCGACTCCGATGAAAGGACCCCTTTTTTCCCATGATTCCTGTGATCTTCCATCAGGGATGACTTTACCATAGTCAGGCAAACAACTTGGCAGGTGGGCCGTGGCACCAATGCCACATTTGGGTACCGAGAAAGAAACAGAATAGGTGAGGGTTAGTATTCAAATATAATTATCATGTTACTTATGTTATAGTGCTAATGACTAACAACAGAGATGCAGTCTGTACAGTTAATCAGCAGCTCTAGTCAGGATATGCTAAACTGAAGTAGTGAGTCTTCAGCCGGGATTTAAAGGCTGAGACTGAAGGGGCATCTCTTATGGAAGCAGGAAGACCATTCCACAGTTTAGGGGCCCTGTAACTAAAAGCTCGACCTCCCACTGTTATTTTATTAATCCTTGGAATCCTAAGCAGACCGGCATCTTGAGATCTTAATGTGCTCAGGTTTGTAAGTCATGATAAGTTCAGACAAGTAAGCCGGACCTTGGCCATTTAATGCTTTATATGTTAAAAGGAGGATTTTGAAATCTGCCCTAAACTTAACTGGGAGCCAGTGTAAGATTTAAGAACTGGAGTTATGTGTTCATATTTTCTTGTTCTTGTAATAATTCTTGCAGCGCATTTTGGATTAACTGGAGGCTGTATAGAGAACAGTTTGAACAGCCAGTGAACACCGCATTGCAGTAGTCAATCCTACTAGAGATAAATGCATGAATTAATTTCTCACAATCCTGTTTATTTAGAAAGCGCCTTAATTTCCTAACATTTTTAAGATGGAAAAACATGTTTTGGACAACTTTGTAATATGCACTTTAAATGACATGCTAGAGTCAAAGATAACTCCTAGATTGCGGGCTGATTCAGTAAAATTAATTGGGATTCCAACTGAGTTAAATGACAACAAAATATTGCTGTGATCAGCGTCATTCCCTCCAACAATTAACATCTCTGTTTTATCTGTATTTAAAGACAAGTAGTTCTCATTCATCCATTCCTTTAATTCACTAACACAACTAATTAAAGACAACATCGGAGAAACTTCATTTGATTTAAATGAAAGGTATAACTGGGTGTCATCTGCATACAAGTGAAAATTAACATTATGTTTCCTAATGAGAGATCCCAGTGGAAGCATGTAAAGTGAAAACAGTAAAGGTCCCAGTACTGAGCCCTGGGACACCATATTGAACTTCTGTGTATAATGATGGAGTACTGTCAGCACATTTCTGTTCATATTGGAATCGATTTGATAAATAAGAACTAAACCAAGCGAGCACGGGCCTGTAAGCCCAACATCGCTTTCTAGCCTGTGCAGTAAAATAGAATGGTCAATGGTGTCAAATGCTGCACTTAAGTCCCACAACATAATTACAGTGGAGTTTCCTTCATCAGAGGATTTCAGAATGTCATTTACAACCCGTGTTAGTGCGTTTCTGTACTATGACCAGTGCGAAAGCCAGACTGGAATTTCTCAAATAAATTGTAATGCATAAGGTGTGACTGAAGCTGACTGGCGACTACTTTTTCTAGTATTTTAGAGAGAAATGGTAAATTTGAAATAGGCCTATAGTTATTTAGTATGTGTGGGTCTAGGTCTGACTTTTTAAGTAAAGGTTTAATGACTGACACTTTTAGTGCATCAGGTACGTGCCATGCAGTAATGAACTATTGATAATGGTTAGAATAGGCTGCAAGAACATCCATTGCACTTTTACTAGTTTTGTTGGCACTGGATCTAGGGAGCAAGTAGTGGGCTTCATTTTAGTAATTAAAGTTAAGACTTCCTGCTCAGTTACAGGATTAAAATTACTAAAGTGCTGAATGCAATGTGCGGCAGGGTCTGCTAAGCTAGTATTTGGTTTGTACTGTGATGCTGAGATCTGGGATCTTATATTTTTAATTTTCTCATCGAAGAAGTTCATAAAGTCTGTACTGCTAATATCTGTTGGTATTTTGCACTGTTGATCTGAATTCCCATTTGTTAATTTAGCCACTGCTCTAAAAAGTACCCTAGGATTTTTATTATTGCTATCTATTAATGTAGAATAGATTCTGAGCGAGCATTAAAGAGAGCTTTTTTATATTTATTAACACTCTCTGTCCATGCAATTTGAAAGACATGTAGCTTTGTTGTTCTCCATCTGCACTCCAGTTTTCGACACTAATTTAATAGCTTGAGTATTTTCATTAAACCAGGGAGAGTTTCTATGTGCTTTGATCACTTTTGTTTTAAGGGGAGCCACTGTGTCCAGAGCATCTCTCAACGTCACATTATAATGATTTGCATTTTGTTACAATGAATTATTCCAAGTCCTCCTCCTCGACCAGAATCTCTAGACTTATGAAGGAACGAGTATCCATCTGGTGACGCCTCTACTAGGGGAACAGTGTCACATTTACTAAGCCAGGTTTCAGTAAGAAGACACAGATCAGATTTTGTACTTAATATAATATCATTTACTAAAACAGCTTTCGTGCCAAGAGAGCGAATGTTCAATAAACAGCATTTAAAACTGCATGGTTCTTTCTGAACTGGTGATATATTTTTTGTTTTAATTTGAAGTAAATTTCTATTACAGATGCCCCTGGTGGAGGGTCTGGTTTTATCCCTTGGTCTAATTACACACCTTATTTTTTGGTTATCAATTAATTTAAGGTTTGTATCAAGACTAAATTTACTGGATGTCCCACAACAGGGATTATGGATAACAGCTTCAGGAAAATAACAGGTGGGATAAACAACAGCCTGTGATTTAAGATCTCTGCTTCCGCTCGCTGATCCGCTCTCAGCTTCCGCTCGCTCGCTCGCTTACAACATTAAACAGCGGTTACGGAAAGCCGATATCAGATATAGCCTTTTGTATCCTGCTAAACTGAAAGTGGAAATTCAAGACAAATATCATGTCTTCTCTTCCACGGATGAAGCAGAAAAGGAATTAAGCTGATCCCGATGCTTTTTTGAAATACGAAAGTGAGTCGCATCCTCTCATGGTATGGCAACAAGATATTACCTACTGTCTGATCTGTTTGCAATGATACGGGTACCATAATTATACATCCTTTTCTCTTCTTGGACACTTTTTGTTTATGTTTTAATTATAATTGTAGGCATATGTGTGGAAGAAATTAAAGCAGGTTGTTTTTTTTTTATAACTATTTTAAAGGAGGCTGTTTAACATCATACCCTTGGTTTATTGTTATTGTTATTATTGCATTACGGTTTACTATGCTTATCCAGGGCCACTTTTTAACACCACTCCCTGGGTTTACTGTCTTAATTTTTCAAGACTATTTTATGCTTATAGTCTGTTAATGATTATATTTTATGCTTATAGTAATTAGACTTTATTGGTAATAGATATCTCTACTTTTTAATCCCCAAATGCCGCTGCTAGGGGGCTTGTTTTGTTTTAGATGTGATCTGTCTCTTGGTATGTCAGAAGACCGGGGGCTTTGTGAAGTGGGGTCCAGCCTCCCGGGGGAGGCAAAATGGAGATGGGGGGGTCATAAGGGGAGAGAGAGAAAGAGAGCAAGCTATATCTAATCTATTTTAATCCTTATAATGATAACTACCAACGTAACAATAAGCAGTAACTCTTGGGAAAATTGGATATTAAGGTTAAAGCGCTCTCACTTCCAGTTAAGGAAAATGACATAAAAAATTCAGAATCAATGTTTCCATGATGGGACAGTTAACTTTGTGAGCTGGAATGTTAAAGGCCTGAATCACGAATTACAGAGAGAGAATGTATTCTCTCACCTAACAGGTTAAATAGTATTTTTACAGGAGACCCACTTACTAAGCAAGGATCAGTTCTGGCTGCAAAAAGACAGGACTGGCCAAATGTTCCATTCCAGCTTCACAAAGAAAACTAGAGGTGTGGGTATTCTCATACATAGAACAGTCTCATTTGTAGTATCAGACATTGTAGCTGATCCTGAAGGGAGATATGTGATTGTCATGGGCAACTTATTTAACTGTAAAGTGATTTTAATAAATGTTTATGCACCCAATGTCGATGATAGGTAATTCATGCAAAATGTATTTACACCCATTCCCAATGTGAAGACTCATAAAATTATAATTGCCAGGGACTTGAGTTGTATTTTAAATCCACTCTTGAACTGAACTCCTGTCACGGGGGGATGACATCTAACACTGCAAAGACAATTACACAGTTTTTAACTGACCACAATCTATCAGACCCCTGGAGATTTCTAAACCCAAACTCAAGAACACATTCCTTTTACTCACCAGTGCATCATTGCTACTCAAGAATTGATTATTTCTTTATAGATAATAATTTCTTGCGTACGATTAAATCTTGCAAGTACAACACTATTGTTATTTCCGACCATGCCGCTTTGATCTTGGAGCTAATATCATTAGGCCCCACACACTCATCTCTTAACCCACTTCTATTAGCAGATGAAAACTGTACAGAATTTATATCCAAACAAATCAGTTTCTTCCTAGAGACAAATACATCCACAGAGGTCTCTGCAGGAATACAGTAATTCCTCCTCGATCGCAGGAGTTGCGTTCCAGAACCCCCTGCGATAGGTGAAAATCTGCAAAGTAGAAACCATATGTTTGTATGGTTATTTTTATATATTTTAAGCCCTTATAAACTCTCCCCCACTGTTTATAAATATTCCCTGCACAGTTATACAGCATAATCCCTTTGTATTCTCTTAGATATTAGGTAAGATTCATTGAAATTATGTATGCAAACATACTGTTTATATACAGTAAAACCTAAATATTATTTTAAAGATATCGAGTGTCTCCAATATCACATATGTTACAGCTATTACAATAGACAGGCCACCATCAATAAATACGTACAATGCAAGAAAAATTGTATACAGTAAATGCGTGTACAGCGACACTAAACATATATACATGTACTAAGTACTGTAAGTAGAAAATTAATTATGGTTACTCGCCAACAATGACACAATGACTTGTCCGATAATGATGAGTTTAATTTTACTGCACAACAAAGGAGAGCGTTACAGCCCTTCTAAAGGAGCCTCTTCAGGCAACTGTGTAGCACCACCGTTATTCTTCTTCAATCCAAATCCCTAAAGCAGATTCCATCCAGACTACTGCCTTATTACATCCACTTACAACTCGTTTTGCACCCTGGTTAAAAGGACACTGCGGCCTTAGATCTTATATTCCTTTTCTACTTTTTAAATAAAAAGAATCATGGACTCATTGATGCTGTAATGGCAACCTACAGCGGTGTAGCTTTTCCCTTCCTTCAACAAATCCAAAACGTTTACCTTTTTGGCAATCGTTAACATCTTCTGTTGGCACTTGGGCACAGACCCTGAAGCAGTACCAGGAGCAGATCGTTTTGGAGCCTTAATGAAGGGCTTGACTACGCACAAAGATAAACACAAAAGAGCACAAAAGTTAACTCTTTACACAGTGAAACACGTTGATGCTGAATTAGCAAGACGAGACTTCCTGGTTAACTTAACTGCGTGCTCTGACTGGTTAGCTTCTCAGCCATCCGCCAATAGCGTCCCTTGTATGAAATCAACTGGGCAAACCAACTGAGGAAGCATGTACAGGAAGTAAAAAAGACCCATTGTCCGCAGAACCCGCAAAGCAGTGAAAAATCAGCGTTATATATTTAGTTATGCCTACATATAAAATCCGCGATAGAGTGAAGCTGTGAAAGTCGAAGCGTGATATAGCGAGGGATTACTGTACTCTGGGAAACTCTAAAGGCCTTCTTAAGAGGACAGATTTTCATATCTTTCCCACAGAAATAAATTAGAAACCAATAAGGTATCAGAGCTAACTAGTGAAATTACTAAAGTAGAATAGATGAAGAGCATGCCAGGTGTCCAAGTGAGGCTCTTCATAGGAAAAGGCAGGCTCTGCCTTCAGAACTCAACCTCTTAACAACCAAAGAAACTGAACAACTCATTTTTAAATTAAGACATTATTACTATGAACATAGAGAGAAATCTAATAAGCTCTTCGCTCAACAAATCCACAAGCAAGAAGTTTGCAATGCAATCCCAGCAATAACCAACACGAACAGAGATAAAATCATTGACCATAATAATATATTGCACACATTCAGAGACTACTATAAATCCTTATATTCTACTGTGTTTAAAGAAGACAACCCACAATCTAATGCATTTCTAGATACATTACAGATACCACAAATAGATACTTTTAGTGTAGAGGAACTGGATAAACCTTTGGTGCTATCAGAATTATTAGATGCTATAAAGTCACTACAAAATGGGAAAGCAGCAGGCCCTGATGGCTACCCTGTAGAATTTTATAAGAAATTCTCCACTCAGCTAGCTCCCCTCTTATTAGCAACATTTACAGAAGCTAGAGACAATCAAATTCTACATCAAACTTTTCGCCAAGCATTAATCACCGTCTTTCCTAAACAAAATAAGGACTCTTTACAAGGTGCAACATAGAGACAAATTTCACTTCTGAATAATGATGTTAAGATACTCTCCAACATCTTAGCTAGAAGGATTGACAAAGTACTGCCTTTGGTAATATCACAAGATCAAACTGGATTTATGAACACTTAACTTCCAATCTCCGATGCCTGTTTAATGTAATATATTCACCAGCAAAGTCAAACACCCCAGAGATGATGATATCGTTGGATGCAGAAAAAGCATTTGATATGATTGAATGGAACTACCTTTTTACTACATTAGAGAAATTTGGGTTTGGCCTGAATATTTGTGCATGGATCAAACTACTGTATACCAATCCAGAATCTTCAGTTTGTATTAACAATATTTGTTCAGACTACTTCAAACAAGAATGTAGTACCAGACAAGGATGCCCCTTTGTCACCACTGCTATTTGCAATCGCCATTGAACCACTGAAAGTAAAGGGGATTATCAGAGAAGGACTTGAACAGAAAATTTCTCTATATGCAGATGATATGGCACTGTATATATCAGACCCACAAAATTCTGTGCCTGCAGTCTTAACAGCACTTACAGAATTTCAAAAGATCTCTGGTCTCAGAATTAATTTGAATTAAAGTGTGCTCTTTCCAGTGAATTCTCAAGCATATAATATTAGATTGGACACCTTTCCTTTTATTATTGCAGATAAGTTTAAATACCTAGGGGTAAATATCACAAGTACATATAAAGCTCTTTATCAACAAAATTTTGCTGTTTGTATGGAAAAAATTAAGCAAGACTTGCATAGATTCATCTCACTCTAGCTGGAAGAATTAACGTTGTTAAGATGAATATCCTTCCTAAGTTTCTCTTTATTTCAGAACATTCCAATATACACCAATAAATCATTTTTTAAGCAATTAGATTCAACCATAACCTTATTTATTTGGAACTCGAAATATCCATGTATCCAAAGAGCAATCCTACAAAGTCCTGAGGCAGAAGGTGGCATGGCTCTACCTAACTTTCAGTTTTATTACCGGGTAGCAAACATACAAGCTATAAAAACCTAAACACAAATAGATGAACATACACAGGCTTGGTCAGCAATAGAGATAAAATCCTGCAGTACTTCTTTTTATTCCCTACTTTGTGCCACAATAAATGAAGTTATCGCCAATATACTAATAACCCAATTGTGCGTCACTCACTCAGAATATGGAACCAATGTAGGAAGCATTTTAAGATGGAGAATCTTTTATCTGTGGCACCTCTGCATGAGAACCACCTTTTTCAACCCTCGCAAACATATGCAGTTTTTAATATCTGGAAAACATTTGGGATTAAATTGCTTAGAGATCTTTATATAGACAACATATTTGCATCCTATGAACAATTACATTCCAAATTTAACTTTCCAGCAACACATTTCTTTCACTATCTCAAATTAGAAACTTTGTCAAACAGAACCTGCTCAATTTCCCTCATCTTGTACCTTCCTCTATGCTGGAAAAAATATTGCTCAGTTTGTAGGACAGCATTTCTGCAATATATAAAATTATTTTACAGTCCCTCCCTTTCAAAGATCCAAGAGGACAGTGGGGAAAAAAGATCTATCACTCAACATCTCAGAAAAGGAGTGGAATGTAGCAATTCAGAGAATTCACTCGAGCTCCGTATGCACAAAGCATACAATTATTCAATTCAAAATTATATATCAAACACATCTGTCTCACTTAAAACTGTCCAAAATGTTTCCAGGGCAAGATCCAACCTGCGAACGCTGCAATCATGTCCCAGCCACACTGGGTCACATGTTCTGGGCCTGCACCAAATGAACATCATTCTGGACAAAAAAGTTTGAATGTCTTTCAGACAAGCCTTGGTGCCATAATCACTCCTAACCCATTAACAGCTGTGTTTGGTGGGCTCACAGAGGGGCGTAAAGTGGAGAAGGACAAACAAACTGTGATCGCCTTCCCTACACTATTGGCATGCAGACTTATTTTACTAAACTGGAGGAATCCTAACTCTCCTCTTTTAAATCAGTGGGTAACTGATGTTTTATACTATTTGAAATTGGGAAAAATCATAATTCTCAGTTAGAGGATCTGTGCAGAACTTTTTCAAAACCTGGCAGGGTCTAATCAATAATATTTTAGAATAAGCTTTTAAAGCACTGAAGAAGTAATTCTCTTCGCATTTTATTTTTAATCCACCTATTAAACTCATCAGTTTATGTATTTTGACCAGCTTTAAGTTTTACTCCGTTGGCCATGCTCTGTTTCTCATTGGTGGAGGTTGGGTTGATTTCTTTTCAATCCTACTTTTTGCAAAAATTGATCTATCTGTTTGGAATGATTACAATAAAATCAATAAAATTAAACTAAAAAAAAAAAAATTACTGCTCTTCCTCACTGTGATTTTAGACAGGCAGACACAAAAGGAGAAATTCTCAGCTCATGAGCGCATAGGAATTGATGGAGAGGTAGTGGAGTTGACAGATGGGACACAATAACAAAAGGGTCAACAAAACACATAACATTTGCTTTCTTTCTTTGACCCGTTGTACAAATATACTTGAGCAGGCAGAGTAATTTTGCTAGTACACATATACACTGTTTGTATAGTACAGCTATATACAATCATATGAAAAAATAGGTAGATCCCATGAATGTTTTTGTTTTTCAGCATATGTGGACATTTCAAGATACTATTTTCCTTTAAACAGTACATTTAGGTATAAGTGACTTAATTGGGGGAATTTGTTTTTACAAAAATGTAATAAATTCCATACAGATGTGCCATATCGTTCTGTGGAAGAAGTAAGTAGAATTTTGGCTCTCTAAGCTGGTATTGCCCTATTAAGTAATTGTTTCCTATAACCGCCTAACCACTTCTGACATCAACTGCGAGAAAGGTATTGTTTCCCCAGCCCTCCATTCAGAATTCTTTCAGCAGTGCATTATTTTTAGGGCATCATACATGTACAGTCCATTTCAAATCCCCTCACAGCATCTTGATGGGATTCAGATCCAGTCTTTGACTCGGCCATTCCCGGACTCTCCATTTCTTTCTTTATAGTCATTCCTTAGTGGAATTACTGTTATGTTTAGAGTCATTTTCATATTATAAGGTACAATTTCAGTTGAGCTTCAATTTTCTGACTGATGGTCAAACATTATCCTCGGGCACCCTCAAGTAACAGTGATGTTCCTGGTGGATTCTATGATGTTAAGCTGCTCTGGTCCTGATGCAGCAAAGCAGGCCTAAACCATAACATTTTCACCACTGTGCTTTTCAGTTGGTATCACTTTCTTCTGGTCAAATGCCGCCTTCAGTTTCTACCAAACTTACAGTCAGGTCCAAAAGTATTTGGACAATGTTCGTAATTTTGACTCTGTATGCCACCACAATGGATGTAAAGTAAAGCAATCATTATGTGATTCAACTTTAATTTAAGGGGTTTACCAAAAAGATCATATGTGCTGTTTAAGAATGACAGCCATGTTTATACATGGTCCCCCTATTTTCAGGGACTCAAAAGAATTTGGTCAAACTAACATAATCCTAACTATAAGGAACATTTTCAATATTTGATTTCAAGTCCTTTACATTCAATGACTGCCTAAAGTCTGAACCCCTGGCCATCTCCAAGTGCTGAGTTTCTACCCTAATGATGCTGTGCTAGGCCTTTACTGCAGCTGTCTAATTGTATTGAGATCAATTGATTGACTTTGCCATTGAAGACGATTGATTGATTGTTTTATTCCAAATCCATTGTGGTGGTGTGCAGAGTCAAAAATATGAAAGTTGTGGCACTGTCCAATTGCTTATGGACGTGACTGGACCTAATGGTACTGTGGCCAAGTAACTATTTTACCTTGTCTGTCCTTTCGGACAGCAAAGGTTTACTCCTGATACAACTGTAAGGCAAAGTAGACGTCCTTTCTGCTAGGCTTTTAGTGGCACACAAATCCTGTTAAGACAGCGGATTTAACAGGGATGCAGAACTTCAGGTGCAAAACCTACATTTCTGAGTAAATTGCTGAATTGCAGCCTATACCAATATCAGCCCCTCTACTTCATCTGGTGATAAAGGTATAAATCAGAGTTGAACTGACACCTTTGTAGAGGCTCCTTCAGACAAAAGGCGTCAGAATTGGACATTCATCTTAGGACTATGACTGCTAAATGAACCTGCTTGTACATTATGGAATAAAATAGTGCTGCTATAAGCAAATACTGGTTCTGTAACTTGACATGACCTTGATGGAGTCAAATATTGATACACACCGCAAGAATTGTTCAGCTATGGTTTAAGGAACATGACAAAGAATCCAAGGTGGTGACTTGACCTCCATACAAGGAGGACCCAAAAATAATGAGAATTTTTTTCTGGAAACTGGAGGGGTGTTAGTTCCGATGTTTGCTTCTTGGTGCGTGTACTATACTGCCCTCTGCATTATTTGACCAAGTACCGTCTTTGAAGTGCTCAAGCGATTGCATGATGCAGTGGAGAGAAAACGACCCAAATTGTGACGATTAGGCGAGTGGCTTCTGTATCACGACGGCGCTCCTGCCTGCACAGCATTGAGCGTGCGACAGTTTCACATGAAAAAAACAGGGTGACCTTGGTTTCCCACACAAACCCCACTCACTGGACCTTGCACCCTGCGATTCTTTTCTTATTTCCAAGAATGAAGAAGGGCTTTAAGGG